>NW_016820096.1:470134-531133 GCF_001698545.2 Rhinopithecus bieti | reverse complement strand
AAAAAGTCAGGAAACAATAGATGCTAGAGAGGATGTGGAGAAATAGGAACGCTTTTACACTGTTGGTGGGATTGTAAATTAGTTCAACCATTATGGAAGACAGTGTGGTGATTCCTCAAGGATCTAGAACTAGAAATACCATTTGACTCAGCAATCCCATTACTGGATATATACCCAAAGGAGTATAAATCATGCTGCTATAAAGACACATGCACACGTATGTTTATTGCGGCAGTATTCACAATAGCAAAGACTTGGGACCAACCCAAATGTCCATCAATAATAGACTGGATTAAGGAAATGTGGCACATATACACCATGGAATACTATGCAGCCATAAAATGGATGAGTTCATGGCCTTTGCAGGGACCTGGATGAAGCTGGAAACCATAATTCTAAGCAAACTATCACAAGGACAGAAAACCAAACACCGCATGTTCTCACTCATAGGTGGGAGTTGAACAATGAGAACACATGGACACAGGGCAGGGAACATCACACACCAGAGCCTGCTGGGGGTTGGGGGACTCAGGGAGGGATAGCATTACGAGAAATACCTAATGTAAATGACGAGTTGATGAGTGCAGCAAACCAACATGGCACATGAATACCTATGTAACAAAACTGCACGTTGTGCACATGTACCCTAGAACTTAAAGTACAATAAAAAAAAAAAAGAAAAAAATAAGTTTACTACTTAGGATGTTATAAATCAAATGCCAAGCTGCTTCCTTTAGCTAACAGGAATGCTATTTTAGCTAATTATAAATTAGAATCTAAGTAGATTATGTGAAAAGACCTGACTCTCAACTTTTAAACTAGCAAAATGAGGTTAAGATTTTCTTGTCTGTAAACCTAATTAATTTTATTGCTTATAAGTATTATCCATCACAGCCATTTTTATGATTTCATTTAGGTGACAAGATATTTAAAGATATGTGGTGTATAATTGGAAACAAAATAAAAGGAATACTTGGATGAAAATATTGGGGATGACTAAACAAAGTATCTAAGGTCCCCTTCAATCTAATAGTTGATATGTTTTAAAAATCAGCTTTATTGTGGTATAATTTATATACAATAAAACTCACCCATCTGAAAGTGTGTATTTCAAAAAGTTCTGACAAAAGGACATATCTTCCCCTTCATTTGAAAGAGAAACACTAGTTAATAGATGAAGATTATGAAAAATTTTGGATTCTGTATTATACTGTTTTTGATAGGAAGCAATTTTATTTGAACCCTTCATGTTTAGCTTCAGTATTAGTGTCCTTATCATCATTATTATCGTCACTGTTTGTACCATTTGTTGAGACCTCTAACAGAATTTTTCAGGGCACATCATCTTTATCTCTAAGTTACTTGAACCACAGCACTTTTAAAACCTGACCATGGTGCTATCACTGCCTGCATATTACATTAGGCATCTAGATTTTTCCTTTCATTTTGTAGGCAAATAATCTCTACCACAAAACCTACTTTATTTATTATTTTATAATGTGTATTAGCTAAAATAGCCTTCCCATTAGCTAAAGGAAGCAGCTTGGTATTTGATTTATAACATCTTAAGTAGTAAATGTAATATAGGCATCAATTCACATGATTTTAAAACTTTAAACTATACAAAGGTATACAGTGAAAAGTCTCCCTCCCACCCATATCTCCCATGTGCTCAGTTGGTCCCCCAAACTTGAAACCACTGTTTATAGGTTCATGTGTATCTTTCCAGAGTTTATTTATTCAGATATGAATAAATATAAATGTAAGGTCTTAATTCCCCACTTAAAAAAAAAGACTCTGGCATCCTTTTATACTTACTATCTTTGTCTAGCAATCAGTTGGCCATACCTTCTTTTACTTTTCTTTGGAAAAGGAAATCCTTTTTTTATAAATAACTTCAGCTCATTCAGAGTAAACTTTCCTGAAATAAAACATAAGGATTCTGGCTATTCTTTAGTTATGTTCATTCATTCATTTAATTCAATTATTCAGCAAAGATCTACTGATTTTCTGTGGTGGCAAAAATCCTGTACTCAGTTCTTGGAAGATTACAAAGATGATAGACTTTATTCTTGAAGAAAACATAGTATAGTGGAAGACAGAAGCTATGAATCTAACTACTATGAAAGATGCCTAAAATATCACAGCAGTTCAGAGAAGGGAGAGATTAGTTAAATGACATGGATAAAAAATGGTTCTGGGATGAAAATGACCTTAGAGCTGAGCCCTGATAGTTGGGTTTATGTACCTGTGTAGATGGGGTAAGGGAAAAGAAAGAATATTCTATTTTATGACTTAGTACTCTTGTTTGCAAGTAATAGAAACTCAAAGTAGTTTTTAAAAAATAATGCAAAGGGAGGAGGATATATGTTAGCTCCTGCATCCAAAACACAAGACAAAACTGAACCCAACTTTGGTGTCAATAGCATACAAATATTTTACCAGTCGTAGCCTTTTCTGTCTCTCATTCCTCTATTCTTTTTCTTTTTCCTTGAGCCTCCTTCCTGTAATAGGTGATATGGCTGTAGCATCATATTCTTACTGCTCTCAATCCAAGAGTACAGAGAAAACTGCTCCTCTACTTTTAATTCATAAATTTCTGGAAAGGACTGGCCCAACTTTGTGGTTATACCTCACTGTGGGTTGAGGGAGTGGGAGGTACTGTTTGGCGGCCTCAACCAAAACACATTGAGTTGGGAAAGAACAGTTCCCCAAGTGTGCTGCTACAGAAAAAGGCAGGAAGGGATGCATGCAGGCATCAAGTGTGAAGGTCTATTTACACCTGCATCATGAGCAAAGTCATGAAGGTAGCAAAATGTATTCCATGCTCTGAATATGGTAAGAGTTCAGTTATGTTTCAGAAGAAAGCAGGGACAAGGGTGAGGCAAGCAAGGCATGTATGGTGCAAAATTTAAGGGAGTACTAATTCTTAGATGCCAACCCTGAACTTACAGGACCTTGAGAATGAGTGCCTCCTTAAATTTTGTACCTTAGTCACCTTGCTTGCCTCAATTTAATCCTGGCCCTGTTTAGAAGGACAGGATGCTTCACAGAGTTGAAGATCAACAGGTTGAGTAGTTTGAGGACCACGTAAAGTGACCTTTGAGGCAACTGTCTTAATGTAATGATGTGAGTAAAAGACAGGTTGCACAAGGTTAAGGAGTAAATACCTAGAGAAGAAACTGAGGCAAATAATGTAGGCTACTCTCTCATGAAGTTGGGTGGTGAAGAGAAGAAATTGCTTCTTGAGGGGAAAACTTGATGAGCCTGAAAAGGTTTTTGCTTTATTTTACTTTTAATATTGGTGATATCTGACTCCCAAAGCAGTCATCTACTTCAATGGAATGATTTGAAGGGCAATTGGCTCTTTTCCAACCAAAAATAATTTTCTACTAGCCTGCTAGTGGTGTCTGAATTGCTACCATTAGTGATTTGGGGTTATTGAATTAAAGGATTATTTCCTAACAGATAGTAAGTACTCTCCCAGGCCCCCATCTGTAGGTAATTCATCAAGCTTTTAGCAGCTCTATTTGCATGTTGATGTGAATTGGTTTATCTGATTTTTGGGACAACTGAGAATAGATTTTGATAAATGGAGGGTGAAGAACATTGAAAGACTTCTGACAGTTTAGGATGGGGCACCTGTAAGCAGACAAGGTGAAAGACCTCCAAAAGGAAACGGAAAGGTAACCAGGTTCAAAAGGGTAACCTGTGTACCTCACAATTCTACTCAGGGCCAGCTTTCCAGTTGCAATCTTAAACTCTCTCTCCCTCCATCTATAAGCCATTTTTTAAAACAGGATTTCAGTAGAAACTTATCAAAACTTTCTGAGAAAATACATTATGTCTCAGGTAATAGAAAAGTGTAATGGACTTGGAGTCAGAAAACCTGTTCTCATCACTCACTCACTGGGCCTGTGCACAGGCAGAATTACCTTGGAGCAAATGACACTTAGGCTTCAAGATTCCTTACTTGCAGCCTGGCCCGGTGGCTCACGCCTGTAATCCCAGCACTTTGGGAGGCCCAGGTGGGCGGATCATGAGGTCAGGAGATCAAGACCATCCTAGCTAATACGATGAAACCTCGTCTCTACTAAAAACACAAAAAAGTTAGCTGGGTGTGGTGGTGGGCGCCTGTAGTCCCAGCTTCTTGGGAGGCTGAGGCAGGAGAATGGCATGAACCCAGGAGGCAGCGGAGCTTGCAGTGAGTGGAGATTGCGCCACTGCACTCCAGCCTGGGCGACAGAGAGAGAGTCCATTTCAAAAAAAAAAAAAAAAGATTCCTTACTTGCACAGGTCTCTTCCAAGACTCTGGAAGTGGTTCTAGCAATATGTTCACATAATCATGCAGTTTTTGAAAATTTATAAAATAAGGCAATTTAACAACAATAGATCATTGTCTCTTTCCACTCCTATTTTCCCTCTGTCCATTTCCCTTCATGTTGGGTTTCAGTGGAGTAACCATAGTCATTTTTGGGAGCTGGTAGTTAAAGGGAACTTGAGTTCGATATATAGTTAGTTTGAGTTTAGTGTTATATTTTTATGATTTGCGGTTACTTCTTTGTAAGTGTAATACCTTGATCACAAACTAGTTAATGAATGTTGTCAGTGCAAAGATTATTTAATGGGTTGTTGCTCAAGGAAACTTGCAGTGTCCTGAAATTTTACTGCCTATATATGGAAGAAATTTCATTGAGGCTTTCCCATATTTAATGCAAATCCTAAAAATAATATAGGGCATTACCAATAATGAACTATGAAACTGCGAGAAACTTTTCCAAGTTATCAATAATAAAAATATTTAAACCAACCCATAGTAAAGACTGAATTATCTTTCTATTTGAGGTTGTATAATAAAATTGTCATACAAAGGAGCAATCAAAGAACACATAGAAAAACAGTAGGGAAAAAACAATTCTAGAGGTATGTAAGACAGTTAATGAAATGATTTTATTACTTGCCTGGATTTTGTGGTTTGTTGTATTTGCCAGGTTAAAAAAATTGTAATTGGTGTTATTTTTTGTGCCCAATTTTGTACTCATAATTTTGTATCTTTAATCTTAAAGAGTGCCCCTGCCCTCCAAATAGTGTAAGCTTCAAACCCTACAAAATCTGGATTCTTTCCTGGTTTTGTGACTTTGAGCAAGTAATGAGCCCCAGTTTCCTCATCTGGAAGATGGGAACCCCCCTATCTGCTGATTTACCTCACAGGGTTCTTGTGAGGAAGTGAAATAGTGCAAGTGAAATGTTTTATTACTAGCTATAAAAAGTCATGTGAGTATAATTGAATTGAGATCACTACTTTCTTCTCAATGAAATGAACCTTGCATTTTCCCCAAAATGTTATGTTACCTTTTCAGTGATCGTACTTTATACTTGGGGTTATCCTGACTTTCATGATGGGCCAGGATCCCTTTGGAGAGCTTCACAGAGATGACAAGCAGCCATAAGCAGAGTAAAGAAGCAAGGAAAGGATGATGGTTTGTGAGCACAAGCTCCTCTAATGCTATTGCTGGAAAACCAACATATTGGGTCCTACCTACTGGGGGTGGTGAGTGGAAGCTGCTTCTAGTACTAAGGAAAGCATTTAGCATTTAAATTTAATATTACAAATATGTACATCTATTAAAAACAATTTTTAAGGGGAGTTGTACAGCTTATTTCTTTGCCTTAGCATTTAACAGGAAAAATGGGGAAAAGGAAGTTCCATTCACTGAACCCCTATTATATGTGAGGGTCTGTGCTAGGTGCTTTACATGCATGAACCCAATAGCACTCACAATATTTCTGGATATTATCGACCCATTTTGCAGAAGTAAAAACTAAGGCTCAGAGAGTTAAGTGACTTCTCAAATTCACAGCGATTAGGTATTTCAAGCCAGGTTTGTCTGATCCCACCTTCTCAGGTGCCAGCCCATTGTCCACAGACTGTGTCCAGTATAGTTTTCTTTTTCCTACTTGCTTTCTATTTTAAATGGAAAAATCCATTTCATACAATCACAAGTATCTGCAAAAATAATTTATTTAGATAAGATATACATGCATAGGTCTTCAGTTCAAATACATAATTTAGCAGGAATTTATAGAAAGTCAGGAGTTTACCCAATGCCATGGAAAATGCTTTAAATGGTGATTAATTTAAATGGGCAAATCTTTTATAGGAATCTTAAATATCTGAAAATGTTTGAAATGCGTAATCATTTTTTGTCCACCAGACTCTTCATGTGCCAAATTAATGTGCCCTCTCAACTTAAGAGTTTGATTTCGTGCTAGAAAATTCAAGACTAATCTCTTCAGTAAGAAAAACAAACAGTAACTTAGTATTCTCAGGTTGCAGATTGGCTGTGCCAGGCTAGAATGAGTTTCCAAGAGGCAGTCTTATATATATTTTATCAGAATTCAAAATTATACACAGTTCACTTGCTTCTGCCCATTAAATTTTAAAATAGAGATGAGTTTGTTATCCAGTATTTTCACAGAGCCTTTGTGATTTAAGATTTTAATGGCCGGGTGCGGGTGACTCACGCCTGTAAACCCAGCACTTTGGGAGGCCGATGTGGGCGAATCATGAGGTCAGGAGATTGAGACTATCCTGGCTAACACGGTGAAACCCCATCTCTACTAAAAATACACAAAATTAGCCTGGCGTGGTGGTGGGCGCCTGTAGTCCCAGCTAGAGATAGCTGGAGATAGCGCCACTGCACTCAAGTCTGGGCGACAGAGAGAGGCTCCATCTCAAAAAAAAAAAAAAAAAAAGAAAAAGATACTGTTTATCCCCACTAGGTGAGCCTAAGCATAGTGGTGGGACACCAGTCTATCATCTTAGAATTGGACACCTTGTCTGGGTTTGTGATATTTTGTTTTTGTTGTTTACTTTATCATTTGTAAGTCAGCACAGGAGCGAGGTGGGGAAGCCGGAGGACAGAAAAGGTGGGAGGGAGGAGAAAGGAAAGGGTTATTGTCTTAGTTCATTCCTGCTGCTATAACGGAAATACTTTGGACTGGGTAATTTATAAATTTCTACCAGTTCTGGAGGCCGGGAAGTGCAAGATCAAAGCCCAGTTAGGTTCTGTGTCTGGTAAGGGCTGGTTCTGCTTCTAAGATGGTGCCTTTTTCCTGCATTTTCACGTGGCAGAGGGACAGAAAGGCAAAAAGGGAGTAGCAGACTCCCTCAAGCCTTTTATGAAAGCACTCATTCCATTCATAGGGCAGTGAATCACCTCCTAAAGGTCCCACTTCTTAATACTATTGCATTGGGGATTAAGTTTCAACATGAATTTTGGAGGGATATCAACATTAAACCATAGCAGTTATCTTGGAAGCAGAATAGAAATTCTATGTTGTAGGGTTCAGAAAGTGTAATACCTAGAATTTTCAAAATCCAAGGGGATTACTCTTACCTTTTTGGGAAAATGTGTGAGAAGACAATTTTCATGGTATGAACCCAAAGTCACAGGATTCTAAAAAAACCACATGAATAGAGGGAGACAGCACTCTATGGAATCATCCCAGAGAACCCAACAAGTAGGTAATAGCCAGTAACTTACTGAGCTGGGAGGATTGCAGTGAACTCCGGATCCAGCCAATATAATTCGTCTTTTCTGTTCAAATGTTTCCCGAGCTAGCAGAGGTCCCCCACTAATGGAAGAGCAGACAGATTTCAAGGAAGATACATGAATTCATTCAGCTTTAAAATATTTATTAAGCACCTTCTACTTAGGTTAGGTGCGGGGAATACAAAGATGGGTAAGAGTCGGTTCTTGCCCTTAAAGAGCTTACATTCTAACAAGGGCTGAAGGGGTAAGTCAGACAGACAAATAAATGAGCAAAAGTGTTACAAGTGCTAAAACAGACGTTTAGATAAGGTGCGGTGGGAACATTAAAAAAGGTAGTGGCACATTATCTGTGTGGAGCTCACTGGCTCACGGAAAACCTAGTGGAGGTGGGGTAGGCTTTGTGGATTCACAGGGTAGCAGTCGAGGTAGGGGGCGGCGTTCCAGGCAGAGCAAACCACAGGGCAAGTGGAAACAGCATGAGCGAGCAGGGAGACGTGAAACTGCTTGTTCATCTCTGGGATCGCCTTCACACCCCTTTGTCTCCAGACAAGGAGGTGAAAACGGGAAGAAAACCAGTTCGGTCCCTCGCCGTATGGCACGTCTGAAGAAGTTTGGTAATATAAATCCTAGCAAAGATAGCTGCAAGGAAGGATCTAGCCGGAGGAGATTTGTAAGAGCTTACAACGGGAAATAAGGTTTCCCATTGTAAACCTAAGAAGGGGGCCCAGGTGGCCTGCCAGGGCTCCAGTGTGCTGTCGAGAACATGCGGTCCTCGAAGCGCCCTGCTCCCTCTCCTCGCCTCGACGGCTGACCCAGGCGGACCTGCCGGGCGCGGAAAGCCCCCTTTAGGTCCTGCTCCCTGGTCTCGGACCTCTCCCCTCTTCCCGCCCCTCTTGGCGACTCGCTTGGCGCGGCCTAGGGCCGGTGGCGACAACTGCCGTTGCACCGGCGGGCCCAGGCCCGACACGCGCGGCAGCCTCTCGCGCAGGCCCAGACCGCGGCGCGCGCCGCATCCCCAGGCGCGAGGCTGGGCAACCGCTGCGACCTCAGGCACCCGAGAGTGGGCGGGCGCGCGCCTCCGCAGCCGTTGGGCCGCGCGCTTGTGTGCTCATTCTCCCACCTAGGTTTAAATTGAACCCCTCTTGGTCCCCCGGTTTTGAGAGGTTTCTCTCCTCGAGCCGCTGAGTCAGGAAGCCCAACAGTAGGAGTGGCTCGAGGCCTACACGTCCGCGAGTTCGCGGGGCGCTGGATGGAAAAGGTGGGTGCGCGAAGAGGCGGGCCTCTCCTTCCTCGGGGGCCCAGATCGTGACTCCTTGGTCTCCGTGGGGAGATCTGGGCCCCCGAGGAAGGACTCACCTTCCCGGGTACTGTGGGCCGAGTCTGGGCGTTCTCTTTGGGAGCGGACCGTGGCTTGGAGAGCCTCCCCGAGGGACCCACGCGCCCGCCGCTCCAGCCGCCATTTCCCAGCAGGCTCTCCAGGGGGCCTCCCCGCCGCTGCCTTCCAGTCGGCGGCGCCGGGCCCGGGGGTGGCCGCGCGGCGCAGGCAGGGACACGCCTCGGCGCCCGGGCCAGCGCGCGGACAATGACCCCTTCTCTCCTCGCCGCCGCCTCCTCCCCGACACCGCCCCCTCGCAGCTCACAGGCAAACCTATTAGCCATTCAGGCCGACAAAACCCCGCGGCCCCGCGCATTGTCCCGCCGAGCGCCCGGCCGCCGTCATTAGCCCTGATTACGCAGAGCCGCCTGACAGCCCCGCAGGCCGCTCCACAGACCCCCCATTCACTGCAGCCCCCGGGCCCCGCCTCACAAAAGGAGCGGAAATCGTCCGCGCTCTCGCGTCCCCACTGAATAGAGCGAAAAGCTGCTCCTCCTTTCCTCCCGCCCCATTCACATTCTCTTTGGATACAATATTTTTTTCCTTTTTGTTAAAATTAGGGAGAGGGAACGAGGTCAAGGAAGACTTTGCTTGAGCTCTTTGCCTGTCATTTGTTTAATGTAAACAAAGAGCAAGCCCTCCCCACCCCCATCCTCTTCTCCCCTCCCTCCCAGATTTTTTATAAACAAACTGGGCAAGTGAAAGGAGGGAGTGACGGGTGGAAGCGGAGTGGGTCATTAACGTGGAGGCGAGAGGAACTGCGGCATTTGGGGAGCAGCAGGGACCGTGGCTTCTTTTGGTGAAACTGGAGTGTGGTTGAAATGTTTATTAGCCGGGAAAGAGCCTGACCTGGGGCTTGGGGTAAAATCTTAACATTGGTCAGGTTAGTTGAAATATTTAATATAAAAATGCTCTTTCCAATCTGCTGGAGTAACTGCTTTTTGGGAAATTATGACAGAAGAATTGCAGGAAAAGAAAGGAAGGAAACCCATTATATAAAGATTTTGCCAAATTCAGAAACCTTCAGCCTTGCAACTACCTGGATTTTTTTCCCCCCAAAACCCTAAAGACTAGAATGAAGCTGATACGGAAAAGTCTTAAAAGAAACCATTTATATGTCCTTGGGAAGATTGGAAAGATTAAAATAAAATAAATATCTGTGAAGATCTGGACTAATTTCCAACATGTGGTCACAAAAGAATTGGTTATTCACAGACGCGATTAGGTGCCATCACATTTCAGATAAACATTTTTAAAAATCCTACATGTGTCACCACCTTCAGATTCTAAAGTGAAATTAGATAAATAAATCTCCAGATTGTTGAAACAGAATAGCTACTTAAAATGTAGGCAGCTTGTTAATTTAAGTAAATGGTAGATGTAGTTTAAAGGCTTTTGTCAAAGCAGGAATTAAAAATCCTCCATCACTGTTTGGTCTTCTCTTTTTGTTCAAGCAATAAACTGTCACTTAAAAAATTATTTTGTAAAGAGAAAGCTTAGTTCTTTAGTTACCCCATTTTCTTGACACTGCAGAATGGACATTTTCTTCTGCTTTTAGGTATCATTTGAACTGGTGGGTGGAGTGGGATTTTTAGAATCTCAAATTCTTTTACATTATTCCACTAATTCTTTCCCATCCCTCTCAGACCTAGAAGCATAAACTTAAGAGAAAATTTGCCAACAAACTTCTCCAAACGCTAGTTCTGGACAGCCCCATAGTTATGGTGGGGTGGGGCTGGGGAACAAGGGTGGATATCTGTGGCTACTCCTTGGCAGATTAAGGACTAGGATGAGGCAAGGGAGGTACTTAGAGTGCAAAATTTAAGGAGGCACTCAATCTCAGATGCCTTGCACTTGCTGCACTTGCATAACCTTGACAGTGAGTCCCCTCCTGCCCTCACTCTAGTCCTGGCTGGCCCCTTGTTGGCATTCTAGGAACTACCTGGGCCTCTAGGAAACAAAATTAAGTGTTGACCAAGCTCTACCATGGGAGCCTTTGAGGAACCACAGGAGGGCTTTTGCTTGCTTTTGGAAAGAACACCAGTTTTATCACGAAGACTTACCCACTCCTTCCATCTAAAGCTCTTGTGCAAGAGAGTTTTGATTTTCAAGAATTCTCTGGATAAGGGCCACCATACACAATGACAACATTTATAAAGTCCAAATGAGCCAAATCTATTTAAGCGATTTAGAAACCAAAAGTCAACCCTTACTCGGTCCTGGGCTTCCATTGTCTATCTTGCCGTTTGGCTGCTTTTTGTCTTCCATGACTTCACTTATTTTTGTTTGGTTTGCACTTTGGCACTTCTGCCTAAAGAAGTTAGCAGGCTTCTGATCCAAAGAACATCTTCTAAGGACAGAAAGGCAAATGGAAAAGGCTGTAATTGGGGGATGGGGACAGTAAAGAGGGAAGTCAGCTCAAGTGATTTAAAGATCAATGTCAAAATTTATAATATGCAATCTGTTTCACTAGGAACAAAATTAGAGACTCTGGCTAGCATTTATTTTCTTAGTGCAAAGATGGTAGATGTTTTTGTGTTGTGTAGGCATGCATTTGTTCATGTGTAGGTGCACACATGCATGTGCACAAGGAAAATTAAATGCTAAAATACTTTATATTTTAATTGAGGCCATTACCAGGACAATGGGGCCCTTGATGACTTGTTCTATGCTTACTTCAGAGATTAGGTTATAAAATGCCGGTTATTTCTACAGCCTTGTTTTACCCTCAATATGTGACATGATTACATCCTTTCCCCCATCTCAGTATCCCTCTTGTTAAAAACCATTCATTTCATTAAAACCCAATTCTGCAGCAAGAAGTTAGTCTAATTATTTACAACCTCTCCTATCATCTTTTGTCTTATTTTAGTAATAGGTCAATCCTAAATGCAGTATATGCTCACTGTAGCATGATCATGGGTGCCTGCTGCTATTGTATGGAAGGGGGCCTCGAAGGAGGTAGAAAGCCTTTCTTGTTGCAGAGTCTGAGTCAGGATAGTTTTGCATTTTTAGAAAATAGGACTCACTTATTGAGTCCCAGAGTTTGGCTTCCTAAATTGCTCCTGAAAGCTGTTGACACTTCATATAAACGAGTGTCAAGTGGACATGCCATAATTACCTGTGCTGGGGATGCGGGGACTTGCCTTAGAGAGGACGCTCACGTGTTGCCAATTTTTAGCCTTAAATATATCATGTGTATGCATACATACATATGTGTTTGTATAGGTGCATACATATATACACATACATGTAATTTGACGTGCAAGGTGGTTATGGACCTACCATAGGTTGTTTGAAACATACACCAGGAAGCACCAAAGAAGGCAAAAGATATATAGATAAGACCTTCCGGAGACCATTTGCTCAAGGGTCCCTGCATGCCTGGTGAAGGGAATGATCTTTATAATAATAATAATAATAATAATAATAATAATAATAATAATAAAAGGAATCTGAGAGCAGCTCCCTTAATTAAGAAGGTTGCCCACTAGGTTGTTTTATTGTTTGGCTTCTCCACACAGAACCCATCAGCACCAGCCTGCATGTTTAGAAACAGCAAGTTCCCCAAGCTACAGAGAAACCTACCATGGCGGTCTCTTAAATAAGTAAATAAACAGCATATATATGTTTTGTTAAAAAAAAAAACTTTAAAGCAAAAGTTATACATATATAACAGCGTCCTTTCGACGTGAAATACCCATGGGAGAATCTGGGCAGGCGCTCAGCTTGCAGTTCGGTTCCGAAGGCGACTTTGCAGCAAAATCCTTAGGAAAAAGCAAAGCGAGAAGAACGTGGTGCTGGGTCAGGCCTCACCGCGGGTTCCTGTGGTCGCGGCCAAAGGGCGCCAGTGGAGCCAGGCCGGCCGCGGTGTGGGGCGGGAAACGGCAACCCGAGCGCGCGGGTCTCTGGTCACCTGGCTTCTCTGGCGCTGGATTTTCAGGTCTCTCATCTTCTTTCCCTCTTTCATTTTGTTTTTCTCGTTTTTACACTGGAATCTGCTTCTTAGCATCCTGGATGGGCAACTCAGATGTCGCAATCGCTGTCGCTGGACGTGATGGAGATGGCTGAAGTGGCCGCCTTGCTGGATAGACTGGCGGCCGGGCTGGCGGCGACGCCAAGCACCTCTGGCGTGCCGTCGCCCTCCGCCCGTAGTGCCCGCCCGGAACCCTGTGACAGGACCTGCTGCTGGAGTCTACGGGGAAGAAAGGGAACACGGGTCACAGCTCGTAACACAGCCGCCCGTCGCCCGCCCCCACCACCTCCTTCGTCCCTCCAGCCCGGCGGCCAGAGGCTCTTCCGTAGACCCCAGCAGTGAAGGCGAGGATTTCCCGTCAAGGCGACAGAGGTCGGGCAGGAGTCCGCGGCCGCCCCTCCGCGGGCCCCTACTGTTGTGCCCTACCATCATTCACGCCCTTTCTCAGCGCCCCAGCTCCCAGGTCTTTGGTATACTGGGCTTGCAGGGTCCTCCCCGTTTGTTGTCCACCTTTGGGAGATAAACAGGACTGTCAGGAAATAAACGAAGCGTGGGTGACAAGGACAAATCGGTCCCGGGGACATGGGATTCCATTTCTAGTGGTGCGTCTGCCTGGGGCGTACGCCTGAGTCTGTGCTCCCACGATCGCGTTGGATCGGGTCGGCCCGACCTAAAGGCAAAAAGGATTGTAAGAAGCATTTGGGCCTGGGGGATGAGGCTGGGCTCTTCCGCAAAATGTTTGGCTCATCGAGATCCACACTCCGGGAAATGAAAAGCCTCGGCCCACCGACTAGTTTGCTGTTTTGAGACAAGGGTGGCAGGCAGCGCATGGGAAGAGGAAAACTCGACTTCCCATTTCTCAAAAGTCCATTGAAAACTGTTTTCAAAGCATTACGGAGGGATACACCTGGGCTTTGAAAATGATAATTAACATGAAACCGACACACTGCTAATAAGCCAGGCTTCCATTGATAGTAGGAGCCTGTGGCCAGGGTGACAAGAATTAGCTTTGGGTCTTGGGGTCCCTACTTGTAGGATTTTAATTTTTATTTCTCTTCCCCTCTCTGTCCCAGTGAAGCCTTGGTTTGGTGACCGGGACCAGCTGCTGCAGCTGCCCGGAGGCGTGGAGAACCAGTGGGTGGGGAAGCAGACCTGGGAAGGGAACTCCAGGAACCCAGAACGCAAGTAGTCTCTTAACCCGAGACAGACCGCGCTCCCAACTCCTGCTGAATTGGAGTCGCCAGGGACTGGGTAAGGGCGCCAGAGGTGCCTCCACCCGCCTCCTCCCCGGTGCGCGCAAATCGCGGAGGCCTCTAGGTACCGACCTGTTCTTGGCTGCAGCCGCTCGGTCCCTTTGTCGGCGGTTTTTGAACCAGTTGCCCACCTGCGTGGGAGTCAGTCCGGTTGCCTGGGCGAGCTCACGCTTTTTGCTGGGGTTAGGGTATGGATCCTGCAGGTACCACTCGCGTAGCAGGTGCCGCGTGCGCTCCTTGAAGCAGTGTGTCTTCTGTTCGCCGTCCCAAATGGTGCGCGGCAGCGGGAACTTCTTCCTTACTCGGTACTTGTCCACCGGCCCCAGGGGCCTTCCACGCAGCTTCTCAGCCTCCTGGTAGTGTGCTTCAAGCCACAGCGCCTGCAGCTTGGCGTGCGACTCCTTGGTGAACTTGTGGTTTTCCAGGATATGGTAGAGCTCTCGGTAGTTGCCACCGTGAAAGGCCACGATGGCTCTTGCGCGCAGCACCGACTCATTCTTGTTGAGGGCCTCGCAGGCCGCAGGGGCCACGGGCAGCGACCAGAGGAAGCGACCCAGGCGCTCCACATCGCCGCTCTCTTCCAGGGTCTCGCATACCCCGGCCACTTGCTGGGGGCTGAAATTCAAGATGGGCAGCTGGAACATCGAGGCAGCGCCGGCAGCGGCCAGGGCACTGAGCCCGGAGCGGGACACGCAGCAGATGCCCGCGGGCCTAGCTGAGTGCGCCAGGCTCTTGTCGATGAGGCGGATTGGGGCAGCGGGGACACACGACTGGTGGCGGCGGTGGCGCAACGGCCGGAAGCGGGCGGACCAGACTGGAGGAGGTGCTGGCTCCGCGGCTTGGGGTTCGGGCTTGGCTCGGCCCAAGCACGCCGCCAGGAGAGCTGGCTCAGCTACTGGGGTGGGCGGATTGGCGGCGCGGGCGCCATGGAGACCCCTTGTCAGTCACCGGCTGGCTCTGCCAATCAAAGCTTGGACCAGCAAGCCAGGACTGTTTCAGCACCTCCCCGTGCTCGACAGCGCCCGCCGTTAGTCCCCGGACTTTTCCTCAGTATTTTGCAGAACCTGGAGGTTGAAAAGACATGCGAGAGTGTCTGGGAGAAAAAGAGAGGCGAGTGCGGCAGCGTTCACTCTTCTTCCCTCCCCCACCCCACTCTACCCCTCCCTCCCCTTTCCCACCAAAGAAGTAGTGATGCTACAGGAATTCACTTTGGGGCGATGCGTTGTCTCGGTTGAGAGGTCTCCAGAGGACAAAGAGGACTGAGCCAAACTGAAATGCTCCGAGAATTCGCAAGTTTAGTTGTAGCGAAACAGCAAACCTTGCGGTGGGAGCAGGAAGCGGGTGGGGGGAAGCGATCTTCTCATTTTTTCCCAAGTACCCATCTCTACATGCCTCCCTCTTCCCCTTTCCAGTTGCCAAAGCAGCTGAGTGGGAAGCAAATCTGGAGCAGCAGGAACAGGACCAGGGATCTGTAGAAGAGGTCAGTTTGAACTCTAGCCTTATTCCCTTCAAAGCCCACTAAAATTTTAAATGTGAACAAGGACATGTTCACGTCTGATAACGCAGATGCAGACCACGAAGTCGGACACTTTAAGAAAAGAAGGGTGGGCTCTAGGTACCTCCAAATAAAGAGGAGAAATAAACTTTCTCCCCCTCCCCCAGTTTAATGGGCTTGAACTAATGTGCAGTATAGCCACATCTAGAGCCAAGAAGTCATTGGTAGGTCAGGACAGCAACTTAAAAGCTTATTTCCGCTATCTTTTAAAAAATATCGACTTAACTCCTTTCCTTGCAGGCTTATTTTGCCCCTACCTTGTGTTAGAACATATACCTCTTGAGCTGGGGATAACAACTCTAACCTTGGCATTTTAGCCCAAAAGCAATTCAGTAAAAATACAATACAGAAAGGCATCCAAGACAATGCGGGGGCCTAGAAAGCGCTTCTTAAGCCGCTGAGCACTGACCCCTCCTGTAGTGAGGAAGGAGCGACTTGGTGTTTCTGACTATGGGCCAGTAGAGTGAATTGGCAACTTTTATTGATTCCCAATTGGCAGTCCACATCGTACCATTTTCTGAGGCCTGGGTCAAAGAAACCATGATCTCATCCGGGCCTGTGGTAGGGGTTTGTTTAGTCTGAAGAAAATAACTGGTAGGGGGCTGTATAACAAAAACGCCAGGAAAACCGTTTTGGGGAGGTCCATCCCTAGACAGAAATGAGATGAGAATGTTCACCGCCGAACTGGACTGGGCCCGACTGTCTTTTCTTTAGTATCAAGCACAATTTGTATGCGGCTTGTACAGATCTGGTAAATCAGAAGGCAGATAGATAGCACAGATGGTTGGAGGTGTCGGGTCAGATCACGCCACGCCTGAGTGCAGGGCAAAGCTCGTTCTGACGGAAAACCCTGATATTATTTTCACAGATCTTCACAGTTCACTCTTAAAAAATAGCAGAGGGGAAGAAAAAAGCCCTGAAACCATTTACATCATTTCTGTGAGATTGCCAACCGCCTCAACGGAGAGGCTTTCTTTTCTAAGAGTTCATTTTCTTGAAATACGACAGGGCAGGGGCAAAATAAAGAGGGCGATGAAGATAATGACAAAGCATAAACCTTCTTTCCCTCGGAGCGACTTCCGAATCAGCCGGAAGGACAACTTTTAGAAAGAAACATCGCATACAAGGGCCCGGAACATGCAGGCGGAGGAGAATCCGCGGTGCAGAAAATGAGGGCCTGGGAGGGGGCCGGGCAGGGATGAAGCCGGACCCGGCAGGGCTGCGATCCCGGAGCTTCTGACCAGGGAAGGAAAGCACCCCCTTGCTCCAGTTTGCAGAGGTTTATTTTCCCTCTCGGGATGCTTCCTCTGCCGGCTATTGCTCGCGAAATTGTTTGGCGCGCACCCTTAGCATGCAGAAGAGGCGGTGGGGTCCTCGGAGACCTTACAGCCTGCGAGCCGAGCCGAGAGCCGACCTGGATCCCAGCGCCTAGCTGCTGAGGTGGGAGAGATTGTCCATGCCCCAGGAGACCACACGTCCCCCTCGCCCTTTTGCTGGACAGTTTGGAAGCGGCACATTCGGGGAGAGCTGGTTTCTTACCCTTAATCTTTGTGAGCAAGTCGACAGTCTAGGGGCCCCATCCAGGAAATGGGAATATTTATCCTATGGCCCATTTCTTGGATAATAGTTCTGCAGATAATTAGATGAGGGCGCTTTGGCTTCTGAGGCTCGCGGGCAACTGGAACTGAGAGTCTGAGTTGGCCGCGCGGGAGCCGCCAGAAAGGTGCGGGCTGCGTGTGGCAGAGCCCGAGCACTGTCTGGTCGCTCGGCAGGAAGGGACTGAGAAGCGCCTGGAGGTCGGGGTCTACTATCAGGAGATCCATCTTCGCCATCGCAAGGGACTTGATTTAATTTTATTAACCCAAAGGAAATAGACTGCGCCAGGGCACCTTGGAATCACTTACTTGTTCCCCGGCTTCACAAGGGGAAGGGACGAACAGGAAGAAGTATGTGAGCCGAGCCCCCTGGGAAAGAGGGAAGCTTCACGGGATTCCTTAGAAATAACGCTGTTTTGGGGAAGGCGGTGACCTTCACCCCACCCTTAAGGTGTACTTCTAGGTTTGCCAGACGAAAGCTGTATCTTCGGGCTGGCTTTTCTTAATTTTACGGAAGGGTGTAATTTTTTTTTTTCTTTTACCAGTTTTGAGGTTTTGTGCCAACCCTCCAGGCAACCCTTCACTTCTTATCCCACATTTCATTTTTCGTTTGCATTTGACCAGGGAATCAAGAAAGTACAGTGGCAGCACTTGGCCTTGGGCCTGTCTGGGTGGTTTTGCAACTTTCTACCGCTGGTTTGCAGCTAGTAGATTGAGACATGAGGTCTTGGACAAACTCTCGAGTCTTGCCGGGAATCCATAGACGTCTACTCAGCTTTCTCTAGAGTTGTATTTTGTGGGGCAAATATGGAGAAAAAAGCATGTAGAAGATGATGTCCGAGGGCAGGTTCTGTAGCTAACTGTTTCGTGCTGGATTTAGGCAATGTGCCCTAGGGAATTCTGAGGCTCATGCCAGAAATATCCGGAGTTCAGCGTGGGACTTCTGCACATATGGGCATCTCACTCCTCGCTCTGCCCCTACTGATTTTCCTCTCTAGAGTAGAGGACAGGTGGAATTCTGGTTTCACCCTGCCGACCAGTAGCTCACATTTGCCAGAGGAGAGCAGTGCTTAGAAGTCAACACTTTCTTACCTCTGGGTTCCAATCTTATCTTTTCTTTGACTTTTCCTAAGTCAAATTTTTTTTTAAATGATGTGTTTTTTTTTTCTCACGCAATTTCACATAATGAGATATTTTAAGAATGCAGTAATTGAGTCCTTCTGAATTCCTTGATAAAGACATTTGTGCTGCATCTGAGAGTCACAGACTGGAAGACAATGAAGTCCCCAGTCTTTTGTGTGATTTGGACTTTGGAAGAGATCTTGGTTTCCCTTTCCTGTGTCTCAAAGCCGAGTGTTGGTAGTGACAACTGGCTTTTAATTTTTATAACTCTACTTTTAAAAGTGTAAAATAACCTAGAAAGTTTTAAAAGGCATTTTCAGACTTTGAAATTACAGTATTAAAATTTACACTTTCAAACACTTATTTATTTGGCATTCTGATTTTCAGGTATATCGTATGCATAAATATAGGTGTGTGTTTGTTCATGTATTTGATAGTACAGACCTTCAGATTTTGGAATGAATTCAATATTCTATTTTTAAAGTACTACTAACTATCCTAATAAACTGCCAAGGTAGATTGCTGTATTTCACGCATTCCTCCCCTGCCATTGTGCACCTTGTAACAAAGAATAGAGAAGGTGCTTTAATTGTATATTTCTGAGACAAACACCATTTGAGCAATGTTTGTAGGTTTCCTAGTGTTGTTAAAGTAACTGGCAAAAAAGTATTACAATTAAAATATTGACCTCATTTTAAGAGATTAGTATATTTTGTTATTATTCTTCATCAGCTATTTTTAAATGACATTTTCAAGTGGTACAAAATTGTTTATATTGTTAATTGGAGGAAATTTGTATAAGTTTAAATGTGGGACAATGCGCTACTTCACAGTGATGATTAATTAGTGGTAATGTTTTCTTAAAAAATGTTAGGCTGCCAGTTCAACTGTGTTTTGACTTCTAGCTTGTGGTTGATTCTAGGCACTTGGATAAAAATTTGTGTCTAAGTCAAAGAGCATATTACAAATTATACTCCTTGTAATATAAACTGTGGTCTTAAATTCATTTTTCTGTAGTCTACTTCTTTAGGACAAGCCTAAATGTTTACAGGGTTAACCACATTACTGCATTACTTGCTTAGAGCTACATATCAGTGGGTTCTTGCCTGAAGGATTAGTGCTAAAAAATGTAGCCAGCTTGTCACTTAAAAACACTTTTTATTATTAGTAATGAAACATTTGTTGAATAAGTAAAAGAATGATTAGTTCATGGTTCTCTATTGGGACATTACTTTTTCCCAGCAGCAGGTTATTTTTGACAATTTTCGAATCTAAGATCGAAATATCCTTCTAAAATACACATGGAAACCTTAAAATTCAATGATGTGAAAGAATGTAAGTTTGTTTAATGTCCTCTGGGATGCACCAAATATTATTCACATTAAACTGTATGTGTCATACATTGTATCAACCGTTTGTATTATATGCATAGTAAATCATAATTTCCTTCTGAGTACTCTAAAGTTAAATAGAGGCATCAGCCTTCAACAAATACCTTAAATTCTCTGAGTTGATCCAGCTAGTTCACAAAAAGTGCTTATTAAATATTGCATTATAAAAAAATACACACACATGACATCTTACCCTTCAAAGCAGCAATTCTCAACTGAGGGAAATTTTGTTTCCCCCTGCTTCCCCACTTCCAGGGGACATTTGTCAATATCTGGAGACAGTTTTGGTAGTCTCAATTGGCATCTAGTGGGTGCAGGCCGGAGATGCTGCTAAACATCTTACGATGAACAGAACAGTGGCCCCCCAGACCCTACAATAACAAAGTCAATAACACTGCTGTTAAGAAACCTTGACCCCAAGGATCTTGCCCCAAATAATCAACAAGGCACAGACATACAAAACCTGCTAAAGTTTGGTTTATTGTGGAGTTGAAGCATTTGCAAAGGACTCAGGGCACTTTCAATTTCATCTTGGGTCTAGGCCATACTAATAAAATCTGTTCCTAAGAGCTTACTGTAATTTTGTTTTTTCTTAAAATTTATTTTAAATGATACTTAGGATAACCAAATACTTATAAAGCTTGTAAACATCTGTGGGAACGGTGAAGTTGTTTCTATCTTGTTAGGATCTATGTTCTTTGAATAATTAGTGGGACAGAGAACAGTGGTTGAAAGTTTTTGTTAGTGTATCTCTATTTTATAGATGAATAAACTATGAGGACTACAGAGGTTCAATGATTACCTGTATTGCACAGCTAGTTAATGGCAGAGATAGGTTTAAAACATAGGCTCAAACTTCTATCCATTATATACCTTACTTTTCTTGCCCAAGGAAAATAATTTAATTCCAATTGAGTTTGAGGGCAGTTCTGTATCACACACAAATAGTTATTAATGCCTGCTGTGTGTAAGGTCCAGTACCATTTCATGCTGTTGTGACTTTCAGAGTTTGGTGCACCATAGTTCAAGGACCTCAGAGAGACTTCAACTTCTGGGTCTTGTCAGGTGCTATAACCCTTGCAAGCCCTAAAACCCTTGAATCAAAATGTGTCTCTGGGATTTTGTTGTTTTTTGAGCGGGGTAGAAACTGGTAGAGTGTGGTGGTACTGAAGACCCTTCCCTGAGTCAGCACACTGTGTCCTGGCAGGAAAAATGGAACTGATTGCAGCCTGTAAGGAAAAGAGATTGGACTTGAGGTGTTGTAAAGCGTGGTTTAAGTAAAAAAACCTCTGAACTCTTTTGTCAAGTCTTCCAAAAGAATAACAGTGATGCTCACAAGCATTTCTATAATTAACAAGCTGTCAACATTTCTATTACAACTACAGAAGTCTATTACAGACCACAGAATGGTGATAAATGTTTCTTTAGGTCTGAAATGTTAGCCTTCATCTTCTTTTCAGCCTAAGGGCAATTTTTGAAACCAATTTTGTTTCAATCATTTTGGATCAGTTGTGTGGTAATTTTGGAAGTGCAGATGCTCTAGGCCCACCTATTGAAATAAAGATTTTTAAATGGAAACACAGAGAGGAGGCTGCTTAAGCCCCAGTGGGGACCAGCTGCAAAGCTCTGGCAGGGAATTATATGGGCAGACAGTGGGAGTAGATTTAGAAAAAATTAAGGGACAGAGAAATGAGTGCATGTTTCCTTTAACAGCAGATTTTCTCAGATCTTTCAAACTATGAAATTTTAATCTTTTTTCTGTTTTAGTGTTTTATCTGTTATTATTTTCTCTGTTATGGCTTGGTTTTGGTGAAATTAATGTAAGATTATGTATCTTTACAGTAATTAAAATTGGGGGCTGAACTGATTTTTTTGAATTTTAGTATTTAGTTTTTATCTTTCATTTAGTTGTTTTCTTTCTATCCCTCTCATCTCCTTTCTGTTTTTTTTACCTTTTGTCCTTTTGTTGTCTCTGAAAGATTTATTATTTCCCAATGATTGTATTTCTGTGTGTTGTAATAATTCATATTTATGTTCCCTTTTCTCTTTTGTGTTTCTTCTGACTCCATGACTCCTTCCTATTTCCCATTGCTTAGGACTTCCTCACTAGACTAAGCCTTGTTAAAACTGTGAGATAGACAAAGATGAAATACTCAATTCCTGAAGGTAGATGGGAAGGCGGAGAGTGGTTTTCATAGAAGAGGGAAATAGTGTCACTATAATGGTATTTTAGGGCAGTGATGCTTCTCAAACTAAACTTTATAGCAGATAAAGCAGTAGAGCAAGGACTTCCAATATTTTAGGTTTAAATCATTGCAATAACCACTTGATTTTGGGCCCCCATTTCCTTATCTGATAGCATAATTCTTATCCTATGGGATAGTTGTAGGGATTAAATGAGATTATGAATGACTGTTCTTTGCACAGTGCTTGACATATAGTAAATTCTTAATAAGTGTTAGTTCCCCTCTTGTGGGCAACTACTCACTTAATATATCAATTAGGCCATATTGTCTTAGTGATGTCTCACTTTCCATCTTGTCCTGGGTCTCATAATCTTTTGGTGCCCACCTTAGGTTTCTCGAAACTTTCCAAGCAATAGGTTATTTTGAAGTAGGCTTTCCTATTCTGTGGACCACTGCTGTTGCAATAAATTAGTCTAAAGAAGTCAATAGATAGCTCACATGAAATTCCCCAAATGCCCACTGTATTTGTTTCCTGTGGGTGCCATAAAAAATTGCCACAAACTGAGTGGCTTAAAACAGAAATTTATTCTCTCACAGTTCTGGAGGCAACAAGTTTGAATCGAGGTGTTGACAGGGCAATATCCTCTCCAGAGGCTCTAGAGGAGCCTCTTCATGCCCCTTCCAGCGTCTGGTGGCCGCTGGCATTTCTTGTTTTGTGGCTGCGTCTCTCCAATCTCTGCCTCCTTCTTTGCATTACTTTCTCTCCTGTGTGTGGTTGTATAGATGTGAAAACTCTTTCTGCCCACATTTTATAAGGATTCATGTGATTGCTGTTTTTTTTTTTTTTTTTGGAGACAGGATCTCGCTCTGTTGCCCAGGATGGAGTGCAGTGGTGTAATCATAGCTCACTGCAACCTCAAACTCCTGGCTCAAGCCATTCTCATACCTCAGCCTTCTTAGTAGCTAGGATTACAGATGCATGGCATCACATCTCGCTAATTAATACTTTTTGTGTGTGTGTTGAGACAGGGTCTCTCTATGTTGCCTAGGCTAGTCTCGGACTCCTGGCCTCAAGACAGTCTATTCTTATTACACACACTCACACTTACACACACACAAGCACCCATACATGCACACACGCATTCCTCTCCATTCTTCCCTCTGCTGTATTTCATTTGTTGCTATTTGTGCTCTTTTCTCATGTAGTGTCCTCATCTGGAGTGCTAGGTTTTTTTCCTACTGGAAATATCTTTTTTTTTGTTTGTTTTCCTTCTTATAAAAGCAATACATGGTCATTGAAATAAAAATCCAAGCACTATGGTTATATAGAGTAAAAAATGAGTTTCTTGTAGTGCTATTGTTAGAGATAACTACTATTAGTGCTAGGTGCATATCCTTATGGACATTTATCTCTATGCACAGAAACACACATTTTTTCCCCTTTGATGGAAGTACTTCATATTATCCATACTGTTTTATAGCTTTTTCCTGATAACATTTTCTGAACATTTTTCTTGACCATAAATATGTTATCATTTTGAAGGTTGCATTGTGTTCTACAGCATAAATACCACAACTTATTTAACCAGTCCCTATTGATGTTTAAGTTCCATTTTTTCACCATTGTAACAATGAAGCAATGAACATCTTTATGTATTGTCCAGTTTTTTCCTTCACATTATTGGATGTGAAATGGATGAGTCAAAAGGTATGCACATGAAAACATTGATATATACTTCCAAATTGCCATCCAAAAGACTTTTACCAATTTTACTTCTACCCACTCTGTATAAGAGTGTCATTCCCAGCCAGGCGTGGTGGCTGACACCTGTAATCCCAGCACTTTGGGAGGCTGAGGTGAGTGGATCACCTGAGGTCAGGAGTTCGAGACCAGCCTGACCGACATGGTAAAACCCCCATCTCTACTAAAAATACAAAATTATCCAGGTGTCGTGGCACATGCCTGTAACCCAGCTACTTGGGTGAATGAGGCAGGAGAATCACTTGAACCCAAGAGGCAGAGTTGTAGTGAGCCGAGATCATGCCATTGCACTCCAGCCTGGGCAACAAGACCGAAACTCCATCTCAAAAAAAAAAAAAAAAAAAAAAAAACAGAGTGCTATTCCCTCCGGTCATTAATCTTCTTATAAATCTCTGCCAACTTGATAGATGAAAAATGGTTTCTCATTTTTTAAAATGGGCATTTATTTGATTATTAATGAGGTTATACATGTTCATATATTTATGGGTCATTTATATTTATTCTTTGGAGAATTTTCCAATTATATCCCTTGTTTGGGATGTTTGTTCTTTCAAAATCATATGTAAGATCACTTCAAATATTAAGGATATGTATTTTTTCTTGTCGTGTATTGCAAATATTTTTTCACAGTTTTTCACTTGCCTTTTAACTTTATGGTATTGATTGCCCTACAGGCAATCACCTATAGTTTTTACATAGTCGAATCTATCAAATCCAGTTCTGCCTTGGGGGCCATACTTAATATTGCCAACCTTGCCAGTTATAAAAATAGTCTGTATTTCCTTCTCCTACTATTCTTAGATTAAAAACATTTTAAAACTGCTTAATACTTCTGGATTTATTTTGTGGTCTCATGTAAATATGAAATTGAACAGTGTTTTTTTCTTCTTCAAATCATTTTCTGATTCTACCACCATTATTTATTGATTGATCTATTCTTTTTCCACAGATTTGAAATGCCACCTGTATCGCATACTAAATTTATATACATAGAAATTCTTCTGGATCTTCTATTCTGTTTCATTGTTATGTGTATTTATTCCTATTGTTTCACGACTGCAGTTGAAGTACATTTTAATATCTGGTAAGGCAAGTGATTCTTCAGTAATTTTTTTTTTTTTTTTTTTGAGATGGAGTTTTGCTCTTGTTGACCAGGCTGGAGTACAATGGTGTGATCTCAGCTCACTGCAACCTCTGCCTCTTGGGTTCAAGTGATTCTCCTGCCTCAGCTTCCCGAGTAGCTGGGATTACAGGCGCCCACCACCATGCTCAGCTATATTTTGTATTTTTAGTAGAGATGGGGTTTCGCCATGTTGACCAGGCTGGTCTCGAACTCCTGACCTCAGGTGATCTGCCTGCCTCGGCCTCCCAAAGTGCTAGGATTACAGATGTGAGCTACTGTGCCTGGACCTTCAGTAATATTTTTAAGAAGATTCTTTGGCTGTTCTGTGAATATTTTCTTCCAGATGAACCTTAAGATCAATTTGTCAATGTTTTTTCCACTACCTCAAAGTCCAGTGGGGGTTTTCATGGAATTGTATTACATCAACAGACTAATTTGTGATAAATTACATCTTTGCAATGTTGAATGTTCCAGTTCAAATACATGAAATGACTGTCATTTATTCTAATGTTTTTAAAAATGTCCTTCAGTAAAAGTTTATAGTTTCTTCATGTAGGAAAAGCAGACATGAGATTTGAAAATGCACCATGGACTGAGGTTATTATTGTAAAGGCCTTAAGTCCTATAGCAGTCCATAGATTACAAAGACATCATTGTATTACAGAGTAGTACAATAATTAACATTTAGTATTGTTTAAAATAAATGAAAAAGCTTTTCCATTGAATTCCTTGAGTTGTAAATATAGATAATTGGAGGGGAAGGGGAGCAGAAAATGAGGTTAGAGTTTGAAAAATTATTTGGAGCAGGGCTGTGATAACTGGCCTTTCCTATATCTCCCTAATCCTATGAATGCACCCAGGCTGAAGCCTGAGAAATAGTCTTTAATGAAATTGAGTGATTAGCCTGGAAAGGTATAGACCTCTCAATGAGAAATGTTTGTGCTTAATTAGAGTTTGGAAATTATGTTAGCTCATTCAACAATTAGTAAGGAGCCAAAGAGTTTTAATGATACAGTAAAGAATATGTAGGATTATTTTGTGTATAGAAATATAGAAGTGCAATTAGAAACTCCAGGGAAAACAAAATCTGTATAAGAAATTATAAATGAAATATGAAAAATACTAAAACATGCTTCATTATAATAAATTCATGGAAACTAAACAAAAAATTTAATTGACTTTGATACTTAGAAATGTGGTACAAGTAAGTTTTCAAGTGGCATGTACAGTGACACAAAATTTCATTATCTCTACTTCTCTGCATTTATCAGGACACTATAGGTGTGGGCGATAGAAACCCAACTTAGACTACCGTAAGTCCGAAAGGAATTTTTTCTTTTTTCTTTCTTTTTCTTTTCTTTTCTTTTTTTTTTTTTTTTTTTTTTTTTTTTGAGATTCACTTTTGTTGCCCAGGCTGGAGTGCAGTGGTGTGAACGTGACACTGCAACACAACCTCTGCCTCTTAGGTTCAAGCGATTCTCCTGCCTCAGCCTCCAAGTAGCTGGGTATTACAGGCGCCCGCCACCATAGCCTGGGCTTAATTTTTAAAAAAATATTTTTTAAGGGGCCGGGCGCGGTGGCTCAAGCCTGTAATCCCAGCACTTTGGGAGGCCGAGACCGGGCGGATCACGAGGTCAGGAGATCGAGACCAATCCCTGGCTAACACGGTGGGAAACCCCGTCTCTACTAAAAATACAGAAACTAGCCGGGCCGAGGCGGCGGGCGCCCTGTAGTCCCAGCTACTCCGGAGGCTGAGGCGGGAGAATGGCGTAAACCCGGCAGGCGGAGCTTGCAGTGAGCTTGAGATCCGGCACTGCACTCCATGCGCGGGCGGGCGACAGAGCGAGACTCCGTCTCAAAAATATATATATATATATTTTTAGTAGAGATGGGGTTTCACCATGTTGGCTAGGCTGGTTTTGACCTCCTACCTCCAGTGATTGGCCTGCCTCGGCCTCCCAAAGTACTAGGATTACAGGTGTGAGCCACTTGTCCTGCCCAAAGAGAATTTTTTGACTTGCCGAACTGAAAGTCTAGAGGTAGCAGATTTTTCCTCATCTGTGACTGTTTTCCTTATAAGGACAGTTCTTAGACTTTATTCTCTCAGAAGTGCTTATGAATTGAATTGGGATAACAGCCATTATGACAAACTGTTGCTATAGCCTATTTGTTTTGAGTGCCAAGGTGTGTGTGTGTGTGTGTGTGTGTGTGTGTGTGTGTGTGTGGAACTGGGCCTGTACTCATGGAGACTACAGTATAGTGGATGAGATAGGTATTTATACAATAATTACACAAATAATAGAGAATTAAAACTGTGCTAATTGCTATGAAGGACAAGTGCATGAACTATGAGAGTTTATAACACACATTGCTGAGACCGTTTAAAGTTGAAGAATGAGTAACAGGTTATTAAATAAAGAAGGATAGAACATTTCAGGCTGAGGAGCCAGCAAGTACAATATCCCCGTGATGGAAAGAGCATATTAAGAACTGAAAGAAGTTCATAAAGATGGATTGCAGAGGAAAGTAGAGTTAGTATAATATGAAGATGGAAAGATAGGTAGGGACAGTACCATAAAAGTCCCTGTAGGCCATGATAAGAATTTTGTCCTTGACTAGGACATGTGCTTTCCAGCTTAAGGGGGCTAACTTTCCCAACTCCAGTAACTTGAGCTGGAGGCCAAATAACTGCAGCTCCCCCCAGCACCCAGTGGCTCTCATCATGTTGTTGAACAAGCAGGTGAAACCACAGCACATCACCTTGGAGAAGGACCAAGGTGAGCAGTCATTGCAGAGCTGACTCGGAGTTTGCAGATGCAACCTGATCGCGCCAGTGGCAGGGGAGCCAGGTGCTCCAATGACCCACCTCAGAAATGGTGATAAATCGAATGAGAATGAAGCAGCAGTAAAGCAGCTTCACTGGGAAGAGACTAACAACTGAGAGATGCTGTGCAAAGTTCTTTAGTCTCTCAGTTCTTGGAACATAAGAAAAATCGTACAAAAAAATCCACCTGTCTTCATCATGTATGACAGTGACAGGCCAGTGCCTTGAGAAGACTTCTTTGGAGCTGTACTGAGCCACCAGCCACCCAGTCCAAGCAGTAAGAATGGGCATAGGGAGAATGGTGGCAGCTAAGGGGACACAAAGGAGAAGCTGGGTGCAGAGTCTGTCATGTACTTAGAGACAGACACTGCCCTGCCACCCGCACCCCAGAACATAAGCTATTTACCCAAAGGGAAAGTGGCCAACACAAATGTGACTCTTCAGGTACTATGGGGCAACAAGGTATGATGAATCAGCTTCTGTGCCTGGCACCAACAGTATCCAGCGGGTCCTTGAGCAGATCCTGTTTCTGCAGCAGTTGCAGCAGATCCAGCTTATCCAGCAGATCTGAATTCAGGTGAACATGTGAGTCTCCTGCACTCACATGGGGGTAGGGGTGTGATACTCTATAGACCTTGGGCAGCCACATGTTCCAGCAGGTTTCTGCAGCTGTGGCTTTGCTCAGCCAGAACACTGGAAGCCAAGGTCTGTCTTCCAGTGGATGTCTTGAAACAAGCCAAGCTACCTCATGCCAACATCCCTTTCACAACTAGCTCTTTGTCCCCAGGACTGATACCCTTCATCATGAAGTGGGACACATGTGCTCCCGAATGTCATGTCTTGCCTCCTGAATACTTTGCTACCTCACACCCTGGACTCTGTGCTCTTCCAGAGTTCTTTCTATATTCTACACTGTAGTGCTAGACCTACCCAAGAAAGGGAAAAGGAAGCCATGGAACACCTCAAGGTGGATGTCAAAGCCAAGGACAAAACCATTGTCTACAAGCACAAGGTTAATTATCATAGCAAGTTTTAAGGGACTGATAGCTCCTTATAGATACAACTCTGCTCCCACGCTGGAGAGAGACCTTTCATGTTCTCTGTCTGTGGTCATGGCTTCACCACCAAGGATAACCCAACATGTGCTTTCATAGATATTTCCAGGTAAAGGCAAACCTTCAGCTGTTTCAAGTTCCAGGACAAAATGGGAGCAGGCAATGGCATTCCCACGCACTCTCTGTACCTGTCCCCATAGATGAATTGAGTCTCTCTTTAGGTAGCAAACTTGTTTTTGTAGCAGGGATGCCCTCCATAGGTGTACCCCAAAATCTCCCATCGGGTACTGAGCTCAAGGACCTCATCAGTGACCTGTTTGCTTGATGACCTGCAACTCAGATCTTCTTCAGAATGTAAGGGTGGACTCACGCAACCTGGGGTGGGACCAAACTATAATTCCCCAAGGATTGGTGGCCTCCAAGGGAGTGAAACCCATGAGCCAGGGTGAGAGACCCAGAAATTGTAGCAACTGATGGAGAACATTGACAAATCCACCACCAACCCCAATGAATGTCTCATTTACCACTGAATCTTAAGCTGCTATAAATCCCTCAAAATGCATTACCATGCCCACACTTGGGAAAGACTGTTCCAATGTAAGATCTATGGCCAAGCTTTTTCTACCAAAGGCAACTTGAAGATACATCTTGGGGTTCACCAGTCCAACACATCTATAAAGTTGTGCCTCATCAGTCAAAAGAAATTTACCAGTGCGGTCATGTTGTATCAACATACTAACATGCTGGAGAATCTTGGTGATTTTACTGGTCTTGAGCCAATGATGGCCAGTGAGAATGGCAATGTAAGTGCCATATGTTATGATGATGTTGTAGAAAGCTGATGTAGACAAAGTCAACTGCCAAGATGCTCCCAGTAGCTCCTTGAAGGTCCTTGCACCTCCCCCTAGAATCCACTTGGCATCACTTACTCTAACTACATGATGGCTTCCCTAGATGTGGGTTCTGCCTATTTTAGCCTGCAGTGGTAGAGCAGCTGAAAAAATGGTCCAATGGAGAGCCAAAGTCCAGATGCCATGGAAACCAT
This sequence comes from Rhinopithecus bieti, assembly GCF_001698545.2. NCBI lineage: Eukaryota > Metazoa > Chordata > Mammalia > Primates > Cercopithecidae > Rhinopithecus > Rhinopithecus bieti. The sequence continues at coordinate 501,315 of NW_016820096.1, read as the reverse complement.
GGCCTTCCAGGCACTCTACCCAGCCAATAGCCAAGCAGAAACTATCACATCAGAGTCTCCCAATGCCAGGGCAAAGCTGAGAGCTCTGACAATAGCTGTACTGAGATGGAAGGTTGGAGCAGTCTCCCATTAATATTTATACAAGCACATCCAACCTATGTCAGAGTTGAAGTTTCTAGCATATTTATCAGACCCTTGGCCATGTTCTTGGGCTGACACCTTTTTAGCAGCTCAATCATGCAGACAGGCCAGGCAATACAGCTGCACGTGTTGTGGGAAGAATTTCTTGTCTGCTAGTGCCTTCAGATTAATGAGCTCACACTGGAGAGAGACCTTTTGTGTGCGACATATATAGACAAACTTTCGCCACCAAAGGCAACTTGAAGGTCCACTATATGATGCACAAGGTAAACAATAACTAGACATGCCATGGAAAGAAGCTGGCTATCAAGAACACCATGGATGCTGTTTTTTTCACCGTGGATGCTAGATATGAATGGAAAGAGTCTCAGAAATGTTTCCCAAGGAAATTCTGGCCCGTTTGATGAATGTGGACCCTGTCATGTGGAACTAGTACATCAGCATGCTCAATGGTGGCCTTGCCACGAAGAACAATGAGATCTCTGTGGTCTACAGCGCCAGTGTTGACACCCTTCCAGCGTCCCTCTTTTCATTGTGAATGATGTACTATCCCTAAGATGGATCGCTCCCAATCAGGTATCAGTGCTAATGTGGAAAAACCAGGAGCTACTAACAGTGTTCCTAAACACCAGTTTCCCTCACTTCTTGGAAGAAAACAAGACTGTGGTCAACTAAACAAAATGGGAACCTGCATAGAAGGAGGAATGCAGCTGGTGAAATCTCTAGAATCTATGCTTTCTTTCTTTTTTTTCATTTTCTTAAGAAACATCTCCATTTCCTGTTTTCCTTTTTCTTACTGATATGCAAATGATGTTTCCAGTTGTGTCTGCAACCTCAGGCAGTCCTACAATCACAATTGTTGCTATGCTGCTTTGCAAAAAATAAAACAAAAAATGAAAATAAAAAAAATTTATAACAACACAAATACAGACTAGAATTTTTTTTTAAATTTTGGAAGAAGTGGGCCTTGAAAGTAGCTTTGTCACTTGTGACAAAGTACACATAGAAACTTCGCACCCCTAGAGTGACTGTTTCCAAAGTCTGTCACCTATTTTAAGGTAGAACAGTTGGAGCTTATTGAACCAAGTGGAAAACATAACTGCTTAGCCTAACTGGGGGAAGGGGTACTGTATACTTACAAGGTAACTGTATTTGGGTAAGTGGACAAGATCTGTCATATATTTAGGGACCTGTTTTATATGCCATGTAACCATGTACCTATCTTTTGTTTTGTTTTGTTTGTTTTGTTTTGAGTGTACCTTAAAAAAACTCCAAAATACTAAGGTTGTAGAATTACAAAGTTTCTTCAACCCTAGAACCTTAAGTAGGATACCCTCATATGGGCTTACTTTAGTCCTTAGGGAGTCAATGTGTGTGTTGCTGCTTATTTAAGTACGGTTCATTCGAAGCCCCAAGTGTGCCAATGCCCTTCCCACACTTCCCAGATGTCTTCATCTTCCTGAACGCTAGAAGAGGTGGGCACCTGAGTGGGGAATATTAGGTGACGTAATTCAATTTGCCAATGCCTACTCTATTGAAAATCTGGATTTTTATTCTAGACTTGAAACTCATGGAAAGGCATGTTTTCTATCACAGGTTCATGTACTAATTAAAAAAAAATTCGTTAGTGAGACTGATGCCATGTAATTATGAAGATTTTTTTCCTAAGTATTTCATGGAGACTGCAAAGTTAGAACAGGCAAGTCCTGGCTGTGAAAGCTTTCATTTATCTACTTCATTTATTTTTTATTTTTATTTTTGTGATAGGGTCTTACTCTGTCACCCAGGCTGGAGTGCAGTGGTGCAATCTTGGTTCACTGCAACTTCCGCCTCCCAGGTTCAAGCCATCCTCCTGCCTCAGCCTCTTGAGTAGCTGGGACTATAGGCACATACCACCACACCCAGCTAATTTATTATTATTATTATTTTTTTGTTAGAGACAAGGTTTCGCCATGTTGCCCAGGCTGGTCTTAAACTCAAGCGATCTGCTTGTGTTGGCCTCCCAAAGTGTGGGGATTACAGGCATGAGACACTGCGCTGGGTCCATAATTCATTTTTTAAAATTATTTTTGTAGCCATAGTCTCTATTTTCTTACTTTATGACTGCTGAAGGATTCCCAATCCCTAAGGATTGATGTATTGGTGGGAACAGCTGGATATTCAAGATATTTTTATTTCTTCTCTAAAAATTCACTTTTGTACATGTGTTAATATTGAGCAAATGATGAAACAATGCTCTAATGGTTAACAAGGAAGGAGAGAAAAAGACCATAACTTTAGGGTGGAGAAGTCTTTTCTCTTCCTGTGGAAGGTCTTTATTGAAGGCCAGAATGTTACTCCAAGTTTTGTCTCTTAGTTATTGCACCTGACTTAGGATCAGAAAAAAAAATTTAAGTTTTGCCAAGTTGTGCGTTTCCTTCTGGAATTTTAAGAGAACACAATAATAGTACCCGTTCACACTGTGAAGTGGGTATTGTTGCAGAAAACACCCAAGTGGCTTTCTCACTGTTGAGCTAGTAGTGCCTATGAATACATGATCTGTAGAGAAACACCTGTAGTTTCAACACAGGTACCTGCTGATGCTGTCTGTTGAAAAATAAATTTTGAATTTTTCCAATAAAAAAGTATTTTGTCCTTATTCTTAGAATGATAGGAAGTCATTGATGTGCTTTAACATAGGGGTGTGTGTGTGTGTGTGTGTGTGTGTGTGTGTGAGAGAGAGAGAGAGAGAGAGAGAGAGAGAGAGAGAGAAAGAGAGAGAGAATATTTACATTTAAGAATTGTTCTGTCACAGGATGGACAGAGAATGGGCAAGAGGGCTAGAGTGGATATGTGGCAAAACCAGTTTGGAAGCTAGTACAATAATCCAGGTGAGAGAATGGACTTAGATGGTGGCAGTTGAAATAGAGAAAAATGGATGGAAGATATTTAAGAGGAAATATCTTTATCTTTGGAAGATATTTAAGAGGAAAAATTGGTAGGATTTATGATGGATTTGATATGGGGGATGATAGGAGAGGAAGGTTGTCAAGGTGTAGGTTTCTGGTACGCACGAATAGATTCTGGTCTCATTAATGAAAAGGATGAAGGAGGTCAGCATTAGTGGGGGAAATACATGAGCTGTGTTTGAGCTTGTGCTATGGTTTGAATGTTTGTGTCCCTCCACAATTCATGTTGAAACTTAATCCCTAATGCAATAGTATTAAGAGGCGTGATGAGGGCTTAGTATTAGTGTCTATAAAAGGGCTTGAGGGAATGACTTTGTCCTCTTCACCATGTTGGGACATAGCATTTGTCCTCTCTGGAGGACAGCAACAAGACACCATTTTGGAAGCAAAGAGTGCACCCTTACCAGACACTGAATCTGCCAGTGCCTCAGTGTTGGACTTACTGACCTCAAAAACTGTGAGCAATAAATTTCTATTATTTATGAATTACCTAGTTAGTGGTGTTTTGTTATAGTGCAGGATGGACTAAGATAGCTTATCATGTTGGCAATTAGATACGTGGGTCTGGAACTCAGAGGATAGGTGTCATGAACAGTTGCTATTCTTTTTGACTGCCCAGCATTTATATCCAGTTCTTATGTCTGGACAATATTTTACTCTAACAGTCTGGGAGGAAGAAGTGATTTGTGTGTCATAGGCTTCTTTAATGAAATATATCTACCCAAGATTTTGAATTGGAATGAGTTACACCAACAAGTGTGCCCTAGAAAGAATCCTATCTGTTAACAGGTGACAGTTAAAGTAAGGTAGTGTTTGTAGGGCAGTTGCGGTAGTGCTCATGATAGTGGTGTGAGCTGCAGCCCTCAGTGCTTGGTTGTAGTGATGGTGTCTTGGCTACCAAATCTGTGGTAAGAGTTTGGTTATTGCTTCATGCTATATAGCATATGAGTCTGGTTCTCTAGCTGTTCTGGGGAGTATTGTGTTACACAGCATCATTTTAAAAATTTTTTACTTTATTATTATTTTTTAGAGGCAGAATCTTATTCTGCTGCCTAAGCTGGAGTGCAGTGGTGTGATCATAGCTCATCACAGCCTTGAATTCCTGGGCTCAAGTGATCTTCCCGCCCCAGCCTCCCAAGTAGCTAGAACTTGGTGTGCACCTATTTATTTATTTATTTATTTATTTATTTATTTATTTATAGAGATGGTGTTTCTCTGTGTTTCCCAGGCTGGTCTTGAACTCCTGGGCTCAAGCAGTCCTTGTGCCGTGACCTTCCAAAGTCCCGGGATTACAGGCATTAGCCACCATGCCTGATCGCAGTATTCTTCACACAAATTTTACCTTTGCTTAAATCAGCCAGAATTAATTTCTGTTGTTTGTAATTACTGGTTTGGATTGACACTAGAGGCCTGGGCTAGAGATACACATTGTAAGTCACCTGTATAGTGGTTGCATTAGAAACCATGCACATGGACCACAGATGAAAAAAGGCCTAGGACTGAGCCTGAGATTTACATTTAATGGCTGAGTGGAAGGAGAGGAGGCTGAAAGAGAAGATAGAGAAAATTATGAGAGATGGGAGAAAAATAATGTAGCTACTGCGGTGTTTTAAGAAGGAAAAGTGATAAATACCATTGAACGCTGCAGAGGTCAGGTCAGGTAAGGACTGAAACATGTTCATTGGATTTAGTGTCATGAGGTCATTGTCATCGTAGAACAAATTTTATGGCATAATGGCATTGGAAGGCAGATTGGAGTAAGAAAAGAGTTAGGAGGGAAACTGCACGCTTAGACAACTGTTTAGAAAGCAGGTTGGCTGCGAGAGAAATATGAATTGATTCATAAAACCTTTAATGTTAGGGAAGATTCTCTCTCATTTTTCTGGTATAGAGTTGGCCATGTTTAAAGCTGATGACAGGGATCCAATTAAATGGGAGAGATTGAATACACATGAGAGAAAAGGCATAATTGATATTTTAACACTTCTGAGGAGGCAAGAGGAGATGGTACTCAAGTACAGGTGGAGGAATTGTCTTTAGATAAGAGGAGAGATAGCTCCCCTATTGTAACAACAGAAGGAGGATAGAATAACGAAGATTTAAGTAGGATCATATGTTAGATAGCTAGAATTTGAAGAAGTTTCATTCTGATGTCTTCTATATTTTCTATATACTATGTGCTGGGCATTATATTAGGGGCTTTATAGAAATTATTTTATTTAATTTTCATAGCTATCCTATGATGTTGGAGTTATTACAGTTTCCACTTTATATGTGAGGAAACGAAAGCTTGGGTTAGAAACTTGCCCAGAGTTTTGACTTAACAAATAACAGATCCAGAAGTTAAATCTGTATCTGCCTGACTGCAAAGATTGTTTATAGAGTTGACTGGATGCATACAAAGAATATATCAAAGAAAAAATCAGCAAGACTTTGTGAATGACTATTTACGGGAGATGACTTTGGATTTAGATCAGGTTAAATCAAAATTGATGGAAAGCGTATAAAGATAAATATTTGGATAACTCCCTGATAATAGGATAGGACTGGAAGTATAAGCACAGGTGTGATAATTGAAGCTATTATGGATGCGTGACCCCCCAAAAAGAGAAGGGTAGAGTTAAGGAAAAAAATCTTGGTAAGAGTCCATAGTGATGGTGAGGGGAAAGAAGTAGAAGATGAAATCTGAGGGGCAGATAGGAGAGGTGGGAGAACTAGAAGAGAGTAGTGTCTTGGAAGTCAGCACTGCAGAGAGTTTTAATGGAACCAAATATAGAAGAGAGTTAGAAAAAAGGGAAGGCAGGAGGATAAGACTGAGAAAAGACCATAAGATTTGGAATTAAAATGTTGTCTTGATTACCTGAGAAAGTAGTTAAATGTGATGAAGATAGTAGTTGAATTGAAAAGGTCAATTAGGAAATGAGTGGAGAGGAATTGTAGGTAGGAGACACATGCTTCCTATTAGACAAATTAAGCAATAGAAGGAAGAAAAGGAATACAGTGCAATTAGAATGAGCAGTGGGTTTAAGTAATGGATTTCTTCAGATTCTTGATTATGGATCAAGAGGCAAAGGTGTCAATAGTAGATAAGGAAAATTTTATCTTATGGGAGTACTTTCCCAGAAAATGATTTGTTAAGATAAATGTTTATCTGAGTCAAAGTTCTATAATTTTTCAAATGGAGCACTATAATTCATTGGAGTGAGAGGGAATAGGGAGAGGGAGAGGGGGAAATAAAATTTATTTAAAACTCTCCAGTAGATGGAGCATCTTCATTGCTTTTCCAGAAGAAAATTTTGCAATGGAATAAGACAGATGGCAGTGGTGTTGGTAGAACTTAGGTATACTTTTATGAGGGTAATTAGGATATGTATAGATGTGAATTTAAATGCAAATAAATTGATTTTCAGATCTCAGTAAGGTGGTATTTCTAGATTTCTACAAATTTTCATAAGAAAATCTAGTGTTAAATTGAAGTGGACTAACTTTTTACCTACTAAATTTTCTTGACAGTCATAGCAGTGTAGTGCCAGCAAGACAAAATAGCTTTGCACTTTGTATTTGCTTTCTTGTGTTTTCCTAAAAAGTAGTAGTTAATAAATATAAACAAATGTAATAAGAGTAAATTTGGGTTAATATCTAAATAAGGAACTCAACTAAGCAAGAAAACAAACAATCTGATTAAAAATGGGCAAAGGACCTGAATAGACATTGCTCAAAAGAAGATGTGCAAATGGCCAATGGATGTATAAAGAAATGCTCAACATCAATAATCACAGGGAAATGCAAATCAAAATCACAATAGGATACCTCACACCTGTTAGAATGACTATGATAAAAAAGGCAACAAGTGTTGACAAGGATATGGAAAAAAGGAAAAGTTGTACACTCTTGGCAGGAATGCAAACTGGTACTGCCATTATGGAAACAGTGTAGAGGCTTCTCAAAATTTTAAAATAGAACTACCATAAGATCCAGCAATCCCACTTTTGAATATATATCCAAAGGATATCAAATCACTTTGTGGAACAGATGTCTGTGCTCTCATGTTCACTGCAACATTATTCACAATAGCCAAGATATGTACTCAACCTATCCATTCACTTGTCAATGAATGGATAAACACACACACACACACACACACACACACACACACACACACACACGGAATTTTATTCAGCTTTAACAGAGAAGGAAATCCTGTCATTTGTGACCACGTGGGTGGTGGTTGAACCTGTGGGACATTATGCTAAGTGAAGTAAGTCAGGCACGGAAAGACAAATACTGTATGACTTCACTTGTATGTGGAATCTGAAAAAGCTGAGCCCATGGAAGCAGAGAGTAGAATAGTGGTTGCCAGTGGCTGGGGGAGGGAGGAGGTGGGAATGAGGAAATATGGTGGTCAAAGGGTACAAAGTTTCAGTTATGCAGACTGAATAAGTTCTGGAGATCTAATGTACAGCATGGTGACTAGTTAATAATACTGTATTGTGTTCTTGAAATTTGCTAAGAGAGTAATCTTAAAGATTCTCACCACACACACCCAAAAATGATTATATGAGGTGATGGATGTGTTATACAAATTAACTTGATCATGGTAATCATTTCACAATGTATGCATACGTCCAAATATCATGTACTTGGTAAATACAATTTTTATTTGTCAATATGCCTCAGTAAACCTGGAAAACGAAGTAAAAGATTTTCACACACAAAAGAATAAATCTGCTAAATTCTTACATTATCAAAACGTATGTTAGTTTTGGTGTGTATTAATACCAACTAGTGAGCAATATGACAGCACACTATAATAAAACTGGTTATGCATATCTGATCTGAGGCAATTAAGCAAGAAAACTTCTGAAACCTTCTTTTCACTTAAATATTCTGTGAAATAGCTTAGGTTTTGGTGACTTGAGACAATTATTGAGATCATTTAGGGTTAAAAACATTTCTACCAGAAATATACAATGGATTGAGGCACTTTGGAGGACTGAACTGCTTAAATGATTTTGTTTACACTCTTTATTTCACGTTGGATAGGCAGACAAAACCTAAGAGCATAAATTACCTAAAGACAGCATTTTGGACAGAAAATGTGCTTTATTTGAAACTGAGCAAATAAGTCAGTCTCAAAACGTCCATTCAACTAATATGTATTTGAATTGTGCTTGCTTAAGATGTTTTGAAAAATGCTGAATTCAGAATTGAATTTTGATTACTGAATCGAGTATTTTTTACTGTCTTGTTAAAGTTAATATCAATTTTATTTCTGTACTCCAAAATATTTTTAAAAATTTGTTACAAGAGGAATAAATAGGCTTTAAAAAACACTTGTCTTCAAGAAAACAGGAGAGTCCCTGACAGGTCCCTACTTCTTTGAGGATCCCCTGACTTCAGCACCCACTTCTGGGGTTTTACGGGGCTTCCTCCGCGCTTCCACCCGCGAAGAAGGAGCCGTTGCAGCCACGCAGGTCTCGTCCCAAGCGCGATCTCGCTGCTCTTCAGCGCGATCTGCGGATCCCGGGGCGTGCTCCGCGGGGTCTCTTAGGGCTGGCACCAGGGGCGTGGGGGCGGGGCTGAGCGAGGCCAGGCCAAGACTCTGGCCGTTTGGAGTCAGGATCAGCTCTGGCGTCCCCGGGCCCCGAGATCCTGAGTGGAGTTTGGGACCCCAGGGAGGGAGGGTGTGGGCGTTCGGGTCCAGAGGGGCTGTTTAGGTGCGTGGGAAAGGGAGCTGTGGGTGTCGGTTTTTCCCTGGGCCGGCGACTCTTGAGGGGGAGCATGTGAGTGGGTGGGAGGGGGCTGGCTGGCCCTGCCCCTCAGAACCACCAGAGTCGCCTTATCTCGCGGGTCGGTGCGGCCCGAGGCTGTGGGCGCGGCCGGGGATGGGTAGGGGGATGCGGTGTTGCGGCCTCGGGCGAGGGGAAGCCAGGACGGGAGGCTGTGAGGGTGGGAGTCGGCCGGCGAGCTCCCACCGCGAAGCACGCGGGCTGTGGCTTCTGGACTCTGAGGGGAACGGTAGACACGAACCCCGCCTCAGGCGTATGCTGTAATGCGAATTGGCAGTCCTATGAAAAACTCCACTTTTCTGATTCTCCTTGGTAAATTCGTAAATGCGAAATCGCACTGTTTCTCTAGGTTTACCCGGCTATTGGGGAAGGGCTTTCGTTAGAATTTTGCTACACGTGGTTGTACACTCGCCACCAAGGGACACATTCAGAACGTTTATTTTAAAGGGCATATCCTGTGGAGAAATCTGGGTGTCCGTGAATCCTGGAAGATCCGGACGCTTGTTGCAGTCCCACGCATAAGCGGTTATGTGGGTGCCTCCCACCCCATCCCCAAAGCTTCAAGTCGTGCGCCGACTCAACAACGATTTCTGAAGCGCTCGTTGGGCTTGGCCCAGGAAGGGACTGGGAAAGTCGCCATGGGCTCAGGGGGCCTCTCTCCTTCCAGTTCTGGCTCCGCCCACATGTTCCTGTGAAGAATGCTATATTGAAAAGGTCGTTACCAAATATATCCTGTTTTGCATATGACTTAAAATCTTTCCTTATAATTTTTTTTTTTTTCATTTAACATAGTATCCAAGATGAATGACAGCCTGTTTGTCAGTTTGGACAGACTTTTGCTAGAATTTGGTAGGTATAAAGTGAAAAAATAGGTAGCTTTTTGTATGAGCCTTTGGCATTTTAACAATGAATTGAAGTCACAAGAGAGTTGTTTATTTTAGTCTTCCAGTATGAGCAAGACATAAGTACTAAAGAAGAGATGATTCAAAGAATTAATAGTAAGTAGCTTTGCATGATCAAGATATTTTAGTCTTTTAATTCCTTATGGCACATAATATACAATTGCCCTGTTTAGGGCAACTTATTGTTGGCGTTATAACTTTTGTGTCAGTTCTCTCTAGCGACAAATAAACTGTTTACCCTAGACAAAATAGATGTGACTTAACTATAGTTGTTTGATAATAAACTTCTATATTCAGCATTTAATTATTTTGTGAAGAATTTTGTCTTAAGCAGAAATGACCCCTCCTTAGGTGCAGTTGAAAAGATGTTATTTTTCTCTAATAACAAGTTATTTCAAATAGTTGAGTGAAATTTTATCTTTATAGAAACCACCAGAAATCAGGGATCAAAATTGATAGATGCCACATTTTCAGGAATAATAATTCTGAAAAATAATGTTATCAGAGAAATAGCAAGGCAGGCCACACAAATACTGTATAGTATTTTAAGATCCGACAGAACAACCATAAAAAACAGAGTTCTAAATTTCTTAATTGTTCTGAAAAGGTCGAGTTTAGTTATCTTTTCTGCAATCAAAAAAATACAGCATATTAAGAATTTATTTTAATCTTTTCAAGAAATTATGTCCATTTTATCTTATTTAGTCACTAGTAACAAAGATAAGTGAGTTTAATAATTAATTGACATAGAGTTGATGAATAGAAATTTCACATTTTTCAGAAACAGAAGGCTTGTGTTAGTGTCATTAATGAGTAAATGTTTGCACGAATTCATAGCATCTTAAGATACGATTGACCTTAGATATCACTGAATCTAGCCCTCTTATGTTAAAGATGAGGTACAAGGGACATTTATTTCTCAATCCCAACTGAAATCCTTCTTAGCTTCTGGCTGTAGGATCAGGCCTGGCCCTGGTTCTCTGCATTTTAGTATACGGTTCCACCCATCTCAAGCCTCATTTCCTCTCCATTCTCTGGCTCTCTTCCTTTTAGGTAAGCTGCCATACCCATTTTTTCCCCCTATTTGTTTATTTTGAATTTATGATTTCTGCGTTAAGAAAATATTTCCTCTTTCTAGAATGCTGTGAAGATATTAAGGAAAACAAAGTAACTATTTGTAGGATACATGAAACTATAAATACAACAGATGAGGAAATTGATCATTACTGTAAACATAGTGAGGAGATTAAAGACAACTGTAGAAAGTGAGTATTTGAAAGAATCAATTTTCATTACATTCTTTTATTCAGGGTTTTTGAGCTTATAGTTGAAGATACTTGCTTCAAAGTAGTATTCTATATTAGCTAATGAATCAAGTCTTTTTTTTTCATTTTTAATTTTTTATTTCCATAGGTTTTTGGGGAACAGATGGCATTTTGTTACATGAGTAAGTTCTTTAGTAGTGATTTGTGAGATTTTGGTGCACCCATCACCTGAACCCAATTTGTAGTCTTTTATCCCTCACCCTCTTCCCACCCTTTCCTGATGAGTCCCCAAAGTCCATCGTGTCAACTAATGAATCAAGTCTTAATGTGCCTTGTTATGCCACTATGTAAAGGGATTATAGGAGGATCAAAAGAGAAATAGAACTAAACAACTATAAGATCTCACTAATTCAGATCCAGTTAATCTAACTATAAACTTTTGAATAAGCTCAGTATATAAAATTCCTATTAGATAAATTTGAAATGATTTCCAATTTTGAATTTTCAAGATCTTATTTTGTGTGAGGGGATACAGCGTAAAGTTTTCAAAATAAACATTTAATATGTTAAGAATTATTTCAACATGGCTTCAGGTTCTGGATTCTACTAGTTAACTCTAGTAGAAGACAAACATTTTGAAACAAAGGCATAAAAAGAACAAAGACTTATTACAAATATAAATTTTCTGTACTTTTATATGGACATTGTAATAAGTATTGTACTTTAGGATCATATTTGTTTTGAAATATTTTGTTTTCAAAATTTTAATAAGCCTTTTGGTTTTCCCCATTACTTTTTTCCCACTGGTTTTAAGAAATTATAAAGGTAATATATACCTAATACAAAGATTCAAGCAATATACATATATATGGTGTGAATAGTTTTTCCCTGTTTGCAGTTCCCATCCCCTACTCTGTCATCCCCTGCGTAGGTAATCACTCACATTCTTTTATACTTTGAATAGTTAACATCATTATTACACACACCACACACACATGCACACACACACACACACACACCTGTCTATATAGCTATCTTTCCTTTTTACAAAATGGAATCACTTCATTCTGCAACTTGCTTTTTAACATTTAACAATATATAATGCAATTTGTACTATGCATGTAATTGTATGTATATTTCATTCTTTTTACCAGCTCCATGGTATTTATGGTATTGATGTAGCCTGTTATTTAGCCATTCCCCTATTAATGGAAATTTAGGTTATTTCCAGTCATGTACAGATATACTTCTACATATAGAGATCTGATGCTATGGAATGGGCTCCTAGAAGTGAAATTGCTAAAGAGTATGCACTTTTAAACATTGGGTGAATAATACCAAACTGCTCTCCAAAAAGTTTATACCAATTTACACTCCCACCAGCAATGTATGAGAACAAAATTTTATTCAGTGACACATTGATTGACTTATTGTAAAGATTGTTACTTTTATAAATAGAAAATGAATTATTAAAAAACAATGTAGGAGAGTTCCTATTTCCTCATACTCTTCCCAACATTGGAATTGTGTTTAAATATTTTGGTAATCTGATCAGCCAAAACTTACATGTTTTTGACCATTTTCTTTTATTTTTATTTGGGTTTTATTGTAGTAGATTTTACCAGTGGTTTTCCTCAATTAGCTGCATTGGGTTGTGGAAAAGTGCTAATAGTTTCCCCTTATAATCTACCGTGTACTAAATATGTCGTACTTTGTAAAAGCTTAATTTCTGCTGGGTCTGAGGAGAGTCGGTAGGATCTGTTGATTCTAATATGTCTAAATTCATGAATACTTCTAGTGCATGATTTCAGCATACTGGTTATTTAACGAGATTTAAATGTGAAATATGAATCTATGAAAGTACTAGAAAAATATAAGTGCTATATAATCTTTGAGAGAGGAAGGTCTTTCTAAGTATGTCACCAAAACCAGAAACCACATAGGAAATGATGGATAAATATGACTGCACACAAATTAAAGAGAAAAATAGCCTATAATGATGTGAAAGACAAAAGGATAAGCTAGGAAAGGTGTCAAATAAGAATTCTTTAAAAACATAAAATACTTGTAGAAATAATAAAAAAAGCAAAAGTACTATTAGAAAAATGAGCAAAGAAGGTAAACGGGTAAATACCAAAATGAAAAAAATACACAAGTCTAACACATGTGCAGAAATGCTCAATCTTACTAATAGAAATAATCTAAATTAAAGCAATAATTAAATGCTATTGTTTTTGCTTCTGAGTTTTGCTGAGATTAAAAAAAAAAACACCTAACACTGGCAATAAATAAAAATATCAACTCTCATACACCGTAGGAGTGTACAGTAGTATAAATCTTTTAGATGACATGCCGGTATATATTTTAAAAGCTTTAAAATAAGCATGATTTTAAAAAAATAGAGATGGAGTTTCACTATGTTGCCCAGGCTGGTCTCGAATTCCTGGACTCGAGTGATCCTCCCACTTCGGCCCCCGAAAGTGCTGGAATTATACATGTCAGCCACCGCGTCTGGCCCAAGCATAATTTTTGATTAAGTGATTCAATTTCTGAGAATTTTTCATAAGGAAATAGAGATCCTCTCAAAGATGTAATGTACAACCAAATGTTTATGTCAGTCTTTTTTTCTATACACAGAACATTTTAAAATTTATTTTAATTGAAAATTATGTATGTTTAGGAGGTACAATGTGATGTTTTGATCTGTGTATACATTGTCGAAAGAATCAAGCTAATTAAGATATTCATCACCTTACCAACTTATTTTTTTGTGATGAGAATGTTAAAAAGCTATTTTTCTAGCACTTTTGAAATATATATTATTTAACTGTAGTCACTATACAGTGCAGTAGATCACTAATTTTTTTTCCTCCACTCCAACTTAAACTTTGTGTTCTTTGATCAACATTTTCCCTTTCCCCATTTTTTCTTTACCTCAACCCCACCTCTGGTAACCACCTTTCTACTCTCTGTGTATATGAGATTGACGTTTTTAGATTCTACATATAAATGAGGTCATACAGTATTTGCCATTACCTGCCTGGCTTATTTCACTTAGCATAACATCCTTTAGTTCCATGTATGTTGTCTTGAATGACAGAATTTCCTACTTTTTTTCAGGCTGTATGGTATTTTATTGTGTATCTATGCCACACTTTAATTATCCACCATCTCTTGTGGGACACTTAGGTTGCTTCCATATCTTGATATTATGAATAATGCTAAAATGAACATGGGAGGGCAGATATCTCTTTGATGTACTGATTTCATTCCCTTTGGACACATACTCAAAAGTGGGATGGCTGGATCATATGGTAATTCTACTTTTAGTTTTTTGAGGACCTGCCATACTATTTTCTGAAGTAGCTGTACTAATTTACACTTCCACCAACAGTGTCCAAGAGTTTCCTTTTCTCCACATCCTCCCCAAAACTTGTTGTTATTCACCTTTTTTATTTTTTGAGATGGAGTTTCACTCTTGTCACCCAGGCAGGAGTGCAATGGCACAATCTCGGCTCACTGCGACCTCCACCCTCCACCTTCCGGGTTCAAGCGATTCTTCTGTCTCAGCCTCCTGAGTAGCTGGGATTACAGGCATGCACGACCATGCCCAGCTAATTTTTGTATTTTTAGTAGAGACAGGGTTTCACTATGTTGGCCAGGCTGGTCTTGAACTCCTGACCTCAGGTCATCTGCCTGCCTCACCCTCCCAAAGTAATGGGATTACAGGTGTGGGCTACCACACCCAGCCTTATTCATCTTTTTGATAACAGCCATTCTAACAGGTGTGAGGTAATATCTTATTTTTGGTTTTAATTTGAATTCCCTGGATGATTAGAGGTATTGAACATTTTTTCATATGTCTGTTGGCCATTTGTATCTCTTCTTTGAGAAATGTCTATTCAGATCCTTTGCCCATTTAAAATATCAGGTTATTTATTTATTTTTTCTATTGAGTTGAGTTCTATTTCAGTCTTTTTGTAATGATAGGAAAATGTTAGGAGCAACTCTAATGTTCAGCATTAGGGAACTGGTTAAATGAGTTTTGGTGTATCCATATGGATGAACGCTAGGCAGCCAATAAAATTGTGATATAGGTGTATATTTGTTGACACGGGAAGATGTTAACAGTAAAGGAAGTCTTTTAAAAAGCAAGGTCTCCAACTTGCTTTTTAAAATTACAAATTGGTCAAAGCAGGTTAAATAACAGTATTCATAATATTAAGCCAATTTAGTAATTGTGTATTTATATATAATTACAAAAAGTCTAGAAGGATGTACATCAAAAGGCCTATAGTGAATACCTTCTCAATGAACATGTCGTTTTATGGAATTTTAAAATAATTCCAATTTTTATTTTAGACTTGGGGGCATATGTGCAAGTTTATCAGATAGGTATATTGTGTGATGCTGAGGTTTGGGGTATGACTGATCCCATCACCCAGGTAGTGAGCGTAGTACTCAATAGTTTTTCACCTCTCCCCCCCATACTAGTTTCCAGTGTCTAGTGTTGCTATCTTTATGACCATGAGTATTTATGATATTTTAAAATAGTGAGAATATATGTATGTATAATTTTTGACCTTCTAATTTCATTTTGGAGAATATTTTCTAAGGAAATGATCAGAAATTCAGACAAATATTTAGGTACGAGTTCTGTTACTAAGTGATTAAAACAGGATAAGATCTCAATGATGTTAAAATGTATAATTATAGTAACATTTGGAAACAATTTATTAAAACAATAATAATAGTCATTATTCAATATTGAGAATATGATTAATAGTTATTGTCTTACATATACTTTTCTGTGATTCCAAATTGGGCATGTGTACTTTTTGAATCTGAAAAAAATGTTAGAAAAAAGGGAAATATTTGAAGAATACTTAGACTGGAAGCCACCATGTTATATATTCATTTTAGATTTTTGTATTGGTAATATTCTTTCAAGTTACATAATAAAAATGTATAAGATGAATATTTGTTATATTTGTATTGTCTGATTTTGTAATTCGTTTGCTCTGTTTGTCTTTTTTTGTAACTCAGGATGATGTGACACCTGTTTTCTAAGTGTTAAAGGAACAAAAAAACCTCTCTTTAGCCCTTATTCTAGTTCTTTGAATACTTACTCCAAAAGAATTTTTGGCCAAAATCTTAGAAATGTGATGAGAGAGAAAGGCTGATATTGGAGTGTTATAAAGTGTATAATAGAAATGCCATAGCAATACACAATCCAGCCATGTCACATTTGCTCTTTCCCTAGTAATGGTTCAAAAACAAGTTTAATATAAAAATTCATGAATATTGATATTTGAGTATAATAGTCCACAAATGGAGGTAGTGGGAGTGATATGAGATGGAAATACTTTTCTTGATGTAAACTTGTTTTCTCCAGGAAGAGAAAGATTCATTTCTCTTCAAATGATTATGTTCATTTTTTAATTATCTCTGTCAATTTGTTTATCATTCCGTGTTGCTAATTACAAATATATTTTTTTCTATAGCTGGAAGCCAACATGTGATGTTTTTCGTAAACATGAAGATTATATGCAGGACCAATTTACTGTTTATCAAGAAACTACTGAAAAAGACAAGTATAATACATAAAGTTTATCAATTCTATAAGTTTGTATTACTAGGACATGGTGTGTAAGAATGTCAATTGAAAAATGTAGACATTTTGTACTATGAAGGAGTTTTTGATTTTAAGTAAATGTAGTATTTTGGACTCCTTGGGTGCAGTGGAAGGTCTACCTACTTGTTGTAAAGCTCTCTCTAACCCTAGATATATTTAGATATGGCCTTAGATATAAACTATTTCTCAGTAGCAATTATAATAGCAGAGTCCATCAATTAATGGTCTTTATAAGTGAACTGTTTAGGCAAACATCTGGGGGAATAGTTAACTGTAGAATTAGCTTATTACAGATTTGGGATATTGATTTTTGAAGGGTACTTTATATCAAACTTGTATATCTTAGACTGCTGATTTAATGGAGTGGTTATATTCTAATAGAGAAACACCAATAATTGTATGAATTTACTTTATTATATGTATAATCACATTGTCTTGGGGATTAAATGTAATTAGTGAATGTAATGAAACAAGGCAAGAGACTTTGAACACATTATATAGCATTAAAATTTCACTTAATATAAAACGTTGAAATGTTTTATTTTAATATAATTGGATGACAGTAGTATCTATTTTTATATTGTAACTAAAAACATATGTGCAAAATCTAGAATGCAATACTCTATATATTCAAAGACAAGTCTTAAGAAAAGGCAGGGACTAAAGTTATAGATATGGACTTCATTTTTAAATTATGGAAATACATGAGATTGCCCATGGAAATATATGGAGCAAAAAGAGGAGAAAGCTGGAGTACACCATCATCTAGAGGGTAGGCAGAAGGTGGGATCACTGAAGGAGACTTGTGTTGTCATTTATACATACTGCTTCATTTAGAAAAGGATTTTAGATGATTTGACTGAATAATCATCTTGAAAGGATAGTGTTTAAAGAAACTAGATTAAAAATCAAGGCTACAGAGAAGTAAGGAAAATATAGGAAATTGAAGGCTTTGATGAAGTTAGAAATTCATACTATGTATCCCACACATTTGTTAGATACAGGCAGGAATTAAGCTTTCAAATTCCTAGTAGTCAAGGCATTGTGGAAATATAATCAGTTTGGGATTCATAATATTCATTTAAAAAAACAGGTCAATTGCTTAGGGTAAGTAGAGGCTTCTCCTGAGGCTTGAGAAAAATTTCTCCCCTGGGTCCTCTAAAGGAGAGATTGTGCAATGTGTTTCAGTGACTGCCCCAGCCCCAAACACAGTATATATAACTGCTTCTTATAACATCTATCAATGTAAGTCATGACTATAAAACATTAATTCTTAAAAATGATTCTGTAAGAGGCTAAAGCAAACCAGTTAAAATATATACTTCTCTCACAGTGTTTGTTATAGAGGACTTCTGTGAGCTAACTGAAGGTATTAAAGTGAAAACAGTTGTCTGTTTCTTTCTTAAACCAGTCATGTAGCTTAATTGAATTGATGATTTAGTACCAGGCATTTATAAATGGAAAATAACTCATTTGTTGGTTTCGTGGATAATGGAGGAAGTAGAGGCACCAGTTGCTTGTTTCTCCTCATCTCCCAACCCTGTTCAAGTCGTTCATGAAAAATAATATTGCTGGCATAGATGAGATAATAATGGCTCTTCTTTAACTATGACTCCGGCTCTGCCGGAGTTTCTATATGGAGTATGTTAGAAGAGTGAGCATGAATATACAGTATGAATAGGGTGGATGTGGCATGTTCATCTCACCTGGAACTGGTGACCCAGGCTTAATTTTCTTATAGGTATTTCTTCCCTGTATCATTTTTCCCAAGCTATTAAATAGTAAGTGGGTCTTAATCAGCAAATATACATTTAGAGGAATAGGAGCTTGTTTGGGGCTCAACTGCTTTTTCTTGCTAAAGGGGACAGTTTAGTAATATTAAGAAATGAAAACTTTCTTAAGATTCAGACCTGCTCACCAGCACAGGGCTGTTATCCTTACTTTTCTTCTCATGTGTGCAGTTTTTGAAGACTTGTTCTTCCCTAATCTGCTAAGGTGAGATAATCAGAGTATCTTTTAAGAAACTCCCCCATAGAGTATACTTTGATCCAAGAAATGACAAAATCTTGAGGAATGTAAGAACCATATATTTTCAAAATTTTCTATGATTTTTTTTGAAACTATTTGATAAGAATTGGGCAAAAGAAGATTTAAGAATATATTTTCTGTAAAGAACTGGATTTAACATTTTCAGTGTTGTTAATTAGAGTTGGCAAACTTCGGTAAAGGACCAGATAGTAAGTATTAATATTTTAACCTTTGTGGGCAAACATCTGTCATGACTACTCAACTCTGCTATTGTGGCACCAGAGAATTTCAGATAATATGTAAATAAATGAGCTATAATCTAATAAAACTTTATTTATGGACACTGAAGTTTAAATTTCATATAATTTTAATGTGTCATGGAATAAACTTTTGATTTTTTCCATCATTTAAACTTGTAGAAATCATTCATAGTTCATAGGCTGTACAAAAATAGGTGGCAGATTAGTTTTGGCCCATAGGCCATCGTAATTTTGATTCTTGTAGAATCGAGTACAGGTCAAATAAGAAAAAAAGGTTAATGTCCTTTTGTAAGAATTAACTGTCTCATTTAAGATTTGTGCCTAAGTAGATGAGCGACCACTACTACTGGAGCTGGACTAGAGGAGTTCTTCTAAACCGTGATAAAATTTTCTTCATAAAATAGTTGTGGGGTATACATGATGGTGAGCCAGAGTTCTAACACATAGAACATGACTTCATGTGATAATTTTAGCTAATGAAAATTGAAGATTAAAAATATATGGTTATAGAAGTAGCTGAGCTGGGGAGAGTAGAGACTCAGAAGCCAGGGAGGATAGAGGTTCTACTAGGAGTAAGTGATCAAAGAACCAGGTTCTGCAGTGTTAATTAGGATCAGTACTAAAAAGAAATCATTCAGTTGGACAAATTTGATCATTGGTGACCTTGGGAAGAATAGCATCATTAAAATGGTGGGAGTAGGAGTTAAATTGAATAGAATTAGGAAGTGAATAACTCAGATAATGAAGAAAAAGAGTCAAGTTGAGAAGTGTGGTGAAGTTAAGGAAAGTCTGAAGGACAGACAATATTGAGGGAAGCAAGAATAAGAAGACATTTGATTTGCCTTTTATACTTAATTTAGTAGACTTTAACAGTCTATTTACAAAGCTTTTAGATCTATTGTTGTTACATAGACATAATTTCTTTTAATTTTAACAGAGAAATGTATCATGATTATATACGTCAATATAAAGAAGTTTTGAAGCAATACCAACTAAAATACTCAGAAACACCCTTTTCGTGTGAATATTATGAGAAGAAAAGAGAACATGAAGAAATTCAAAGCAGAGTGTTGGCATGTACTGAACAATTAAAATGAATGAAACAATTTTATGAAATTTCGAGGTATTAATATTTTGTCATTTTGTTTTAATTATGGTATCTTTGTAACAAAAAGAAGATAATAAATCAGCTTATGCTATGACTTTGTTTTTCAGTGCCTGCTCCCTTTCCATCACTTATTAAATGGACATTAAACATGTATCCACAATAGTATTTGTACTTATAATTTTTATTAGATAAGCATTGTTTTGTATTTTGTTATTGTGTTTCCTTTGTGAAAATAACATGGATTTGTTTTGTGTTTAATTAAAAGATTTTAAAAGTCATTTTAAAGGTTATCTTGGATTCATTTTCATGTATATTCATGTGATCAGAAGCAAGCAACTTTGGTGAGAATAAAATGGCATATGTATTTGGGTTTAAGTGGCATATCTTAGGAACCAAACCATGAAAATGTCATATTGGTCTGTCTTACCAAAGAAAATTCCAGTTAAATTGCTTGATTATTACTTGTTACAATGGAAGGTGCAAAGGAGGTGAGTTACATTTATTCATTCATCTATCATTGGAAACCTACCTTGTGCCAGGCAATACTGAAGATGATACAGAGCTCTCTTCCAAGAAGCTCAGAGTTTAGTAGGGAAGACAGACATGTAAACAAATAATTCTAATACAGTACCACTGTAATAGATGCCTAAGTAATTCTTAATTGGTCTAAGTCTCACCTGTTTGTCAGAGAGATCTTCCCTGATGATGAACTTGAAACTTTAATCCTCTTTTAACCTCTGCAATCCTTCATATGCTTTCCTATCAGATTGTAACTCCACTATTTGTACTAAGTCTTCTTTATCCCTGCATTCTACCTTCCTTTCTGTCTGCTTCATTCTAAACCATCCTTTTAACTCTTCTGCTGCTAGCGTTTTCCATGTTTTGGTTTTAGTCTCTTTCATTTTTTGCTGTTCATTTGCTGCCCATTTGTGCTTTAACTTTTCAGTGGGAAGGGGCAAAAGTTAGTAGATGCTGAAGGTGTAGCAAGGGTTTAGGGAGTTGGATGTGGAGTGGGATGAGATACAAGGTTGCATGACAAACAGGAAGAGGTGAATGGAGGTAGGAAGATTTGAAGATTAGGATTCAATTATCTGTATCTAACATTTTAATGGAAAGTTGATAACAATAGACTTATAAATCATGATTCACCTGAAATTTTATGTTCTATCTTATAAATCATACATATTTTAAGGCAGAATAGGAAAGCCCTGATTAATTTTCTCTGGAATTCTTGTTAACTGTCACTAGTCTATCATTTTCAAATTCTCCTAAATGGATTGTAATTTAGGACATTGTATTAGCTAATAACCATGTGGAATGTCTATTAATAGCTGAGGATTTTTTACTTGAAATTGGGCACAAATCCAGTTCAAGTAGAAATTCCAAATTGAAGATCTGCCTCTCTTTTGAGTTCTGTAGGGTACACTGATGAGCCTTACAGAGCAAGAAAAGGGAAATTTGGTCGATTTTGTTT
Organism: Rhinopithecus bieti; assembly: GCF_001698545.2. Classification (NCBI taxonomy): domain Eukaryota; kingdom Metazoa; phylum Chordata; class Mammalia; order Primates; family Cercopithecidae; genus Rhinopithecus; species Rhinopithecus bieti. The sequence goes on along the minus strand of NW_016820096.1, from coordinate 479,765 downwards.
TTGTCCAGCATACTGTTGTTGGCTTGAAATGGGTAGATTTTTAATACTGTCTTTGACAAAAAATAATGGAAGCACATAAAAGTTTAAATTTGGGCCTGAATTATGTTTTATTAGTTACGGCAATTGACCCACAATAACTTTGATTTAAAAGCAAAAAAAAAAAAAAAAAAAAAAAAAAAAAAAAAAAAAAAAGACTTCCCTGTGAAAAATACTTAATTCAAAATAATCCTAACAAATATTTTGTACCTTAATGTTATTTTAAGCTCACAATATATAACATAAACCACTAAATTTCTTTGTTAAGTCTGCAATGTTGTATGTTATTCGCCTGTTTTCAGATACTGTTTTTATATGCTTACTGTTTATAGGAACGTAACATAATAAATGTGTCACATAATATTAATCATTTTCTGATATTGGTACATACATCTATAAAGTAAAATTTACTTACATGACATGTTCCTTAACTTAAGAAGTGTAATCTTGAGAGTAAAACCCAAGATATTCTTAAAAATGCCAGCAGTTTACAAAAGTTTCATCGAATTGAAGAAAGAAGTAGATGAAATGGAAATAGAAATTAATTATTTAACAGGTATGTATTATTGTTATTCTATTTTCTAATATGTGTATTAATGTATACAATATAAGGTATGTTATTTGACAGTTTTAGAAGAGCTATTTTTAAAGACAGCCTAGTATGGAGAAAGGATTTAAGATGATTTATTTGACTCAGATTACCTTTGGAGCCAAAAGTATTTTAGGTACTGAATATATTAACACTTGATTTTGGGAATATTTTGGGGAATTAGTTTAGCTTCTTTTGAGGTCTGAGGAGAGAACATGAGGAAGGAATAAGATGCAACATTAATACAGAATTTAAGCATTAAAAGATCTACGCTAGGGTTTTTTTAGAAGGCAGTAAATAAAGAATTTAAACTTGAAAAATACATGACTATAATCTTTAGCGAGCTAGGCTAGAACTAGTGTAGCCTTTTCCGTCTCAAAAAAAAATTTTTTTTTCTTGGATACGTTTGGATGCCATCCACGAAATTGTGGCTTTTATTTACATAGGTATGATAACCCATCAAAGTCGCTTCCAAATTCTGAGAAAAATTTGAATACCTGATTTTCTAAATGTTTGAAAATTCTGTTAAATATTGTATTCTTATCATTCATTAACTATGAGGTACCAAATAACAGTAATATCATTTTAGTAAACAGAAGAAAGTAGATGCCATTTCCTTTAAAATATGTGGTAACTGTGTCCTTATGTAAGGAATCAATGTCTACTTTGCTTATGACTATCTGTTTTTAAAAAGATTGGAGTTCGTTAAAATCTACATTTGCCAATGGAATTGTAAGGAAAAGTTAAAAGGGTGTGATTTATTGTTAATTTTGTTTTTTTGTTTTAATAACTGTAAATAGACGATAGTAGATACTATCAAAATATGAATCTTATGATTATATAGAAAAACATAAGATAAAGCATATCTTTTTTACTGCTTTGCAAATAATTATTTTGTTTTGCGTTCCCATTTGTCTTTTTAGCAGATATCTAGGCATTATGAAACTAAGGCTCTTTCAGAAACTCTGGAAGAAAAGAACAAAAATACAGAAAACAGAAAAGAACTGAAAGAAAGGTATAGGTAACCTTTAAAATTAGATTTTATGTGAACAGATATTTTGCATCTAAAAGTTTGATTCTATATTCCATCCCAAACCACTAATATTTACACAGTATCGGTAAATTTTGTTGTGCAGGCTATTTTCTATTAATTTCTTATGAAAAATATTATTAACTTAAATATTATGAACTAATACTAAAATCTGCTTGTTATTTAGTAAGGCTGAGGATGATGTGTAAAGAGAAATAGAGTAGCAGCAGCAAATCTGCTGTTCTAGAACCTGTCAGTTGTATAAGTCATCCACTGTTTTCCATGATGGGCCAGCAATAGGAGTAAAACAGAAACAATAGTGGGAATAGCAAGGTATTTACTTTTTTATCACCCTGTCCACCTTGACCAGTTCTTCCTTTGCTATAGAGTGAAGATGAGTCAAAGCATGCTGCTAAATGTGTGACATCATATTTCCTTGTCTTTTGTTTTAATGGTGATAAAATAGAGATCAGTGATAGAGGCAAAAAAAAAAAAAAAAAAAGATGATCTGCCTGTTATCATATGACAGAAAATAGAAGTATTACTATTGCTATTTCTGATCAACTTTTATTTTCCCTCCTACTTAATCCTTTTTCATTCTTCTAAAACTCCTTTACTCAAGTTCCATGGCCCTTCATCTGATTTTTCAACACACTCTTCTGTCAGGTTAATTTCCCTGATCCTACTTTTTTGGATGTGTTATTTTCTTGATTCCTCCACTCCCATGTACCACATTCAATGCAAGTATGTCTTTAATTTTATAATGAAGTTAATTGAAAAAATATGTAAATAGACAGAATTTTACTTTATTGACCGCCTTTAAGAAAAATTCCATATATTGACAGAAACATATAAATATTTAGTCATTTTTAACTCAATATATATTCTGACAGTGTTTATTCTATTTCTTTGATTTAGGTAATATTTAGTGAAAACTATTCCTTCAGTAAAAAACTTAAAAGACCCATTTATGATTATAATACTGTTTTAACAATTTCTGTATTCATGTTGGTTGATTTATTTCTGAATATGTCTTTTAAAGTTTGAAGTACCATGAAATCTGAAGCATGCTATTTGTAGTTACAAGTTTTGGCTTAAAATGTTTTGACATGTGTAGAAAGTCTTTTCAATGATTATATTTTAAAACAAGAGTGGACTATATTGGGAAGAGCACTGAACTTAATTAGGGGAAGTGTGTTTTTGCTCTGACACCACTACTAAGTAATTCAGTCATTTTGGGCAAGTCGATTAAATTCTTTGGAACTCAGTTTTATTATCTGCAAAATGAGTGGTTTTTATTGTATAGTATCTAAATATGCCTCCTAGTTTTAAAATATGTTAATTTTAACTTATCTAATATTTAATGTAATTCCCCTTTCTCTTTAGAATTTTTGAAAAAGATGAACATGTACTTGCATTTAATAAAACTCAAAGCAGTCAATTATTTCTTCCTTATGAATCTCAGAAATTAGTAAGACCAATAAAGATGCATTCTTCAGAACCAAGAGTTGCAGGTATAGTATCTGTTTGTTATTCAAAAACATAATTTTTTTTGCAAACACACAGAAGAAATAAAAGGAAGCAATTTTATTTATCATTTGGTGTAAGCAAAAACAATACTGGGGACCTATAAACTCAAGAAAGTGCTGCTTTGAATCTTTCTGAGAGCAAACAAAATATGTCTTCTATACCTAACTTTTTTCTCCTGAGAAAGGAATTATTCACACAATAATTTTCAAAAAAAGTGTCTGGCCTGGTTGCACAGCTATTAGAGGAGGATGAAAAATTACGTATTTTTCATTTGAGGAGTTGACTATCAATATGTGTGACTTAGGCAGGTAAAAGACTTATGCTAATATTATCTGTAACTTAGTCACTGAGATATTTGAGTCAAGTTTCATTCAGTGGCTCTGCAGATTAAATGAACTATTAGGTTGGTGCAAAAGTAGTCACAGTTTTTGCCATTGCTTTTAATTAAAATTTAACGGCATTTGCCATTACCTAACAGTTTTGGCGTTAAAAGTAATGGCAAAAACCATGATTACTTTTGCGCCAACCTAATACATTATATTAGACTAACCACATAGGCTGATTTCTTTGTCTCCTCAACCACTCTGTCTTCTTTGGTAACCCATTATAAAGGTACAGTTTTGTCAATTGGTCTTTTGTCATTTCATCTTCATAGTTATTGTAAAGCTATTATATAGTAAGGAATTAAGAGTATTAAAATAATTTCATAATTCCATATTTTAATTTAAACTAAATATTCATGTAGATTTGATTTTCTAAATTACAAGTTTAGGTTAAATGTTGGGGAAGATACTTGATTCTGTTTCCAGAATTGATTTTAAAGTAGTACTGTTTAATAATCTAGATATAAAAGAAGAAAGTTCTGTGAATCAGTCAAAGCTTGCCAATATTGACTTCAGACAAAAAGAAAATGATACACAGGTAGGTATCTCTTTTTTAGTAGTATAAATTAAATACCTGCTTGCATTAAATGTAATAATGAATATACTACCCTTAAGACACAGATGGGTGTGTGTGTGTGTGTGTGTGTGTGTGTTATAAACTTATTAAATCAGCCATTAGTGCAAACTCAAGGTCTAAAAATTTAAAGGTGTTTCAGTATGGCATTCTGATTGTATACTGTAACTTGTCCCCTTATTCCTAAAATAATAGAAAAGATATTTTAAAATACCAAGCCCTGTACATAGTAGACCCAAAACTGAGAAATCCCTGAAGGAAAAATAGCAGGATTGGATTGAAGAGGGAAATTATTGCCCAGGACATGCATAGGATAATACTGTTCCACAAGATAAAGGTATATGGACGATGAGTAAGGTAATTGGTTGCGTTACCTCAGTCATAGTTAGTTTACTTAACCCCCTGTTCATCTTACATCCACTGTATCTTTGGCCAGGCATCAGCAGTGGAATGACTGTCTCCAGGTGGAAGCAGTGAATATGGAAGTTTGGGTGAGAGAGATAGGCAGGTCCCCTGGGTGGTTCTTGATGCCCATGAAGAATAAGAAGCATACCACCCAGAGAGCTAACTGCTGCTGGCACACTTTTTTATCTTTCCCCATTCTTCCTGAAAATAGTCCAGAGGGAAAGCCTCAATGAAAAATATAATTGTTCTTACACTGGTAATGGTGACCAAAGTAATTAGTGAAACTCAAGTGTAAATATGTATAACTTTAAAAAATTTTTAAATCTGGTACTGAAATTCCAGATGATGTCAATATGGGATGAAGGTGGAAAAATAAATGAGAAAAATAAGTTTACTAGGGTTCTATTTTTTATTTAAGGATAGAGGTAGGGAGAAGATATGAACACTGATGACCTCCATACATTGTTGGAAAAATGTAAATTTATGCATATATATTAAACATTTAAGGGTAACCACCAGAAGAGAAATGGAATGTGTTAGTTTTAAAAAAGTAGAATAAAATAGATAAAACAAAATTAATTAGTCCAACAAAAGACAGTAATGGGGGTAAAAATAAAACAGCTAGAAAGCATTGTAAATAGAAAACGAATAAGGTGCCAGAAATAGTTCTGAACAAATTAGTAACCACAAAAATGTGACTGAGTTAAACCCCTATTAAAAGACAGAATTACTTCTATGGGATATATAAACAAAATACGGGTATATGCTATTAAAGCAGAAGAGCAGAAACAACTTGACATTGAGACTGAAAAAAAAGAAAATATATCAGGCAAATGCAAACAAAAACAAGGCAGATGTAACAATGTTGTATGAAATAGAGTTCAGGGTGAAAAGCATTAATGGGGTAAATATATTTCATATTTTTAAAAAGAACAATTTACCAAGAAATTATAAAAACCACAATGTGCTAAATTATTTCAAGTTTCAGAATATGTAAAGCCGAATTCGACAGACTTTCTTTTTTTTTTTTTGAGACAGAGTCTCACTCTGTCGCCCAGGCTGGAGTGCAGTGGCCGGATCTCAGCTCACTGCAAGCTCCACCTCCCGGGTTTACGCCATTCTCCTGCCTCAGCCTCCCGAGTAGCTGGGACTACAGGCGCCTGCCACCTCGCCCGGCTAGTTTTTTGCATTTTTTAGTAGAGACGGGGTTTCACCGGGTTAGCCAGGATGGTCTTGATCTCCTGACCTCGTGATCCGCCCGTCTCGGCCTCCCAAAGTGCTGGGATTACAGGCTTGAGCCACCGCGCCTGGCAACAGACTTTCAAAGAAATGGTTAAATACACAGTTAAAACAAGAAGCTTAATATAGTCTCTCAAAAAAAGGTACTGATTGTGAGTTTAGGAGTTGAGTTTGGCTATATGTGAAACAATATAAAACCAAACCAGTGAAATAATAGCATCTTAAACAAGATAAACGTGAATTTTTCTCTTACTTGCCATAAAATTCTAAAGTAGGTGATTCAGATTCAGGACTGATAGCATCATCTCAACAATGTCGTTATTTCTCAAGCTTCATCTATGTTTTTTTTTTCCTGCAATTTTTCATGCTATGCTTTTACCTTTAGGTCACTTCATGGTCAGAAGGTAACTATGTAAATTTGCCATCATATCTGCCTTCCAGGCAGGAAAGAAAAAGCGGAGAAGGGTCAGCTGAGTCAGCCCCATTTTTAAGGATTTTTCCTAGAAGCTCCGTAAACAATTTATGATATCATTTCATTGGCCAGAACTTGGTCACTTGGGTACCTCTATCTGCAGAACAGGTTGGGAAACAGGGTTTTTTGTTTGTTTCTTTGGTTTTTAAAGTAGAACACAAGGAGAAATTAGATTTTGGATAAGACAGGCAAATGGCAGTTTCTGCCACAGAGGTAAATCAAATGGGTGAAAAATAAATAAGAATTTAGGGAATCTGAATAGCAGAATTAGCAAACTTTGTGCTCAACATACACAGAATACAGTTAAGTTTTTATTTGCAATATTAACCAAAATTGACCCATTACTAGAATAAACAGTATATCTCAATGAATTCTAGAAAGTTGCTATTTTTACTTACTATAATTTAAAAAATACAAGTCAAACACAAAGATAGCCCTCCCCAAAAAAACTAGCAAGATAAAGAGGGGGATCTGTATGGCCATATGTCAAAATGTCTGTTATTTTTCTTCTTTCCTTGAGGTATAATTCATATACCATGAAAGTTATCACTTAAAAGTGTAGATTTAGTGGTTTTTAGTATATCATAAGGTTGTGTAACCATTATCACTCTAATTCCAGAATATTTCCATCACACGAAACATTTGTAAATATTATCAAAACATAGTAATTATAACAGTGTGGTGAAGGAAAAAGACAAAGTGATCAACAGACTACATAAAAATAAAAACTTATATGTGACAAAAGACACTAACAAAGTTAAAAGAGAATAACAAAATGAGCAAAATATTGGTATCCACAATGTATACTATATAAAGAAGTACATAATAACTCTTACAAATTAATAAAGAGATAATAAAAATGGACAAAAAATAAGAAGGCAGTTTATAAAAAAGGAAAGCCAAAGGATCACTAAACATAACAAGATGCCAGACCCCAGCAGTACAGGGAAATGCAAATTAAACCATTGAAATCTCTGGCTTTACCTATCAGGTTAGCAGACTTAAAATATTTGCTTGGTAATATTTAGTGAGGTCAAGAATAGTGGAAGTGTAATTTGGTACAACCACTTTGGAGGACTGATTCACAATATAAATTTATTACAAATAAAAATGTATATAGTTAGCAGTTCTACTACTTGACATCTACTGGAAACAAATATTTGAAATATTTATACAGGTATTTGTACCAGGAGACATATACAGACATGTATTCTCCTTGCAGGTGTGTCCAATCTTTTGACTTGCCTGGGCCACACTGGAAAAAGAGAATTGTATTGGGCCACACATAAAATACACTAACACTAACAATAGCTGATGAGCTAAAAAATAAATAAATAAAATAAAACCTTGAAAAAAATCTCATGTTTTAAGAAAGTTTACAAATTTGTATTGGGCTGCAGTCAGAGCCGTTTTGGAACTCATGCAGCCTGCAGGCCGTAGGTTGAACAAGCTTGGTTTAAAGCATACATCAAAACAGTAGCATCACTTGTTCTTTAAAGGAGGTTGACACTTTTTCTTACAGTTGAAGAGCACAGAAAGATGACAGAATTAAGATCAGTGTCTGTTACAGCAAAAATAAATGAGATAAACTTTTCTGTTAAAACTATATTTTCATTTTGAGTCAAATAACAAAAAGCAGGGACTCTTTAAAATGAGTGATTCAAGGAGAACAAAAGGCTTGAAACAAACATTAATAAAACAATGGTTTAGATATTAATATTAAACAATTTGTTTTTGAGACAAAGTCTTGCTGTGTCACTTCCAGGTTGGAGTGTAGTGGCATGATCATGGCTCACTGTAGCCTTGAAATCCTGGGCTCGATGGATCGTCCCACCTCAATCCCACCCTTGCTCCCCCCACTGCCAGTAACTAGGACATCAGGCTACCAAATTCAGCTAATTTTTAAATTTTTTGTAGAGATGGGGTCTCGCTATGTTGTACAGGCTGGTCTTGAACTCCTGGTGCTCAAGTGATCCTCTGGCCTCAGTCCCTGAAAGTATTGAGATTACAGGCATGAATCACCACTCCCAGCTAGATATTAATATTAAACAATTAAAGGTTAAAATGGAATAATAGCTCTTTTATATGTATATAAAAAGGAAAGTTTCAGCTTTTAATCTTTTACTCTATTGTTTTGCTTTCCTGTGTTAAATTTGAGAGTTAATAGAGAATGGAGGGACACAGAAATCAGATAATCAATTGAGAAAATGGTAAGATTTAGTTGATGAGTCATGAATATGGGTGGTATAAATTTTAAAAGGCTTATCTTAAATACAGAAATACTACAAAGATCATTACTATACTTGTCAAAAACATTAAATTCTTAAACTTTTTTGTTTCTCAGCATTTGACTTAATGTTTTGTATGTAGTGGTTTCAGTTAATGTGTGTAGTTGTTGATGTTGATAATGATGGTAATGATGGTAAGGATGAAATGCTAACAAAATGAGAGTTCTGAGTTGCTATGACAAGGAAAAAATTTTTTATTGCTTTATATAGCCAAGTCAGATGCTTAATTTCTTTCTTTCAGATACTTAATGACTCTGCTGTGGATAACCATTCAAAATGTTCACATATTACGGCTATCAAAAGTTCACAAAAGTTTATGCAAGTCAGGTAACTTTTTAAAAAAAGAAAATGCTTTAACCTCTGAAATAATTTATGGATATCAACTCAGAAAAAATACAAAAATTATATTTATTCTATTTTAGATTGTTAACTCCACAGAAACAATCAAATTCCAATCAGTGGTTTGAAAAAGGAGATAAAGGTATTTGCCGTTTATATTTTTTTCTAAGAAGTAGGGGTAACATATCAGGCTTTTATATTAGTCAAATAAATTGTTGGCATTATTTGCATCTCTGGTTGACTGACCATGCATGCCAGGCTTTAAAATACATCTTCCCTAAATATAAAACAAATACATTTTATTGTAGAATATTATGAAAACAAGTGAAGGAGACATAAAATCCTTTACAGACAAGCAAATGCTTAGAGATTTTGTCACCACCAGGCCTGCCCTACAAGAGATCCTGAAGGAAGCACTAAACATGGAAAGGAACAACTGGTACTAGCCATTGCAAAAACATGCCAAAATGTAAAGACCATCAATGCTAGGAAGAAACTGCATCAATTAACGTGCAAAATAACCAGCTAATATCATAATGACAGGATCAAGTTCACACACAACAATATTAACCTTAAATGTAAATGGACTAAATGGTCCAATTGAAAGACACAGACTGGCAAATTGGATAAAGACTCAAGACCCATCAGTTTGCTGTATTCAGGAGACCCATCTCACATGCAGAGACATACATAGGCTCAAAATAAAGGGATGGAGGAAGATCTACCAAGCAAATGGAAAACAAAAA
>NW_016820096.1:463281-467236 GCF_001698545.2 Rhinopithecus bieti | reverse complement strand
TGCAAATCAAAACCACAATGAGATACCATCTCACACCAGTTAGAATGGCAATCATGAAAAAGTCAGGAAACAACAGGTCCTGGAGAGGATGTGGAGAAATAGGAACACTTTAACAGTGTTGGTGGGATTGTAAACTAGTTCAACCATTGTGGAAGACAGTGTGGCGATTCCTCAAGGATCTAGAACTAGAAATAGCATTTGACCCAGCCATCCCATTACTGGGCATATACCCAAAGGATTATAAATCATGCTGCTATAAAGACACATGCACACGTATGTTTATTGCGGCACTATTCACAATAGCAAAGGCTTGGAATCAACCCAAATGTCCATCACTGACAGACTGGATAAAGAAAATGTGGTACATATACACCGTGGAATACTATGCAGCCATAAAAAAGGATGAATTTGTGTCCTTTGTTGGGACACGGATGAAGCTGGAAGCCATCATTCTCAGCAAACTATCGCAAGAACAGAAAACCAGACACCGCATGTTCTCACTCATAGGCGGGAATTGAACAATGAGATCACTTGGACACAGGAAGAGGAACATCACACACTGGGGCCTATTGTGGGGAGGGGGTGGGGGGAGGGATAGCATTAGGAGATATACCTAATGTAAATGATGAGTTAATGGGTGCAGCACACCTACATGGCACATGTATGCATATGTAACAAACCTGCACGTTGTGCACATGTACCCTAGAACTTAAAGTATATAAAAACAAAAGAATATTTGGAAAACAAAAAAAGATATAAAGAAAACAAAAATATCATCACTCAGACATAACTGAACATCATAAATACTGGCGTATACCGTTTTTTCTATGCATTTTTATTCTTTTTTCCTCCAAGTTTGAATCATATTATATACATAATTTTTTATTCTTTTTTCCCACTTGATATACTATTTAGGTTATTTCTCTATGTCAGTAAATAGATTTTATTTGTAATGATTGTATAATGTTCCATTGTATGGATATGCCGTAATTTATTTAGTCATTCTTTCACATGGAATATTTTGGGTTTTTTTTTTTCAGTTTTTTTGCTATTATAAATAATGCCTCCATATTCTTTTACATTAATCTTTTAAAACTTTGGACTATTTTCTTTGAATAAAGTTACTGAAGGATCACAGGATATATATATGAGTTTATCATCCCCAAGTCATCTAGCTTTTCTAACTTTGACACACCCTTGAAAATATGAACTAATTCTCTGTATGTATATACACACACATGTGTATACATGTATGTATATGTATATTAACATAATGGTGAATGTATATATAACATATGCCACACGGATATATTTTTTTGTAAACTAGTAATGCATAACAATTGCTCTATTAAAGTATATAAAAGTCTATATCTCTTTTTGTCTCATAACTGACTTTTGTTTTGAAGTTTTAAAAATGCCTTATTCTGATAGCATGAAATGGATGTATATTTAGAATGTTCATTTAATATACTATGAGTCTTTTTGTCACACTCAGTATAGGATTCACCCAACACAGTATGCTTAATCCACAAAGATGCTCCTTCTGAGAGAAAAAAATTATATATTACCTGTGCAGGTCATCTGTTTCACCTGTTTATAATCTGTATATGCCAAGCTGACAGAGTGTTTGACAAGGAGGAATAGCCAATCTCTAGGAATATGGGGAAATGCACATATCTCACATAGCCCTACCTGCTGTGGAGCATGTATAGTGAGGCTTCATACCCAAGAATGAATATAATTATTTTGAAATTAAAATTTTTTTTTCAATAATTTTCAAACCCAGCTTTTGAAGAAATTAATATGTGGTAAAAATAATACTTATGACTTAAATGTAAGAGACAAAAAGTGTAAAATTCTCAGAAGATCAAATAGAAAATCATCTTCATGACTTCAAGATAGGAAAGGATTTCTCAAGCATTAAAAAGTCCAATCATGAAAGAAAGATGAAGAAATTTGGCAATATTAAAATATAGAATTCCTGTTTATCAAAAGATACCATAAAAAGAGTACAAGAGCAAATAATATATTTGAAGTACATAAAACTTTCAAAAGAGTCGTTTCCAAAATGTGTAAAGCAGTTCTATAGATGAAGAAGAAAAAAGCAGACAACCCAATTAGAAATATGTGCAAAGTATGAAAGTATACACTTTAGAAAAGAGAACCTTTTGTGGCAGATAAACGTATGAAAATCAGGTAACTCAAAATAAAACTACAGTGAGGTATCATTACACATCCACCAGGTTAGCAAAATTCAAAAAGTCTAACAACACTAAGTAGGAGAATGTAGGACAATAGGAATTCTCATAAACTATTGGTGGGAACTCCATTAATAAATGACTACATATTGAGACCATACCTAAATTATAATTGGAGCTAATCATTTTGTCTGGTGATATTGAATGATTTCCTGGAGTAATTCAGAATGACAGATTACCACAAAAAATTGGTACAACTGTTCGGAAAAATTTGGCATCTAGTAAAATTAGAGATATACATACCCCATACCTCATAGTTCCAATCCTAGGTATATACTAGAGAAATAGAAGTACATACATGCAAGGATATATGTAAAAGAATGTTCATAATATCATTGATTGTACATGAAAGCAGAAACACTTCAAATATCCATTTGCAATAGAATGGATAGATATATTGTGTTTGTGCAATGAAATACTTTACATCAGTAAAAATAAGAGAACTGTGTCTTTGTGCAATAATATGGATGCATCTTACAAGCATATGCAAAACAAAAAACCAAAACATAAGAGCATACATATGTTATTATATCACATTTAAAACAGGAAAAATAGGCTATATTAAAAGCAAACTAAGGAAATGATTGTCACAAAAGTCAGGATAGTGATTACCTCTGAGGAGCAAGACTTGGTGAATGTGAAACCTTTTAGAGTGCTCATGATGTTGGATTTCTTTACCTGGGTAAAGAGACATGGGTATTCTCTTTATAATTTTGTTTGTTAAACTGTTCATATTTTTTATTCTCTTATCTGTATGTATTATGTTGAACCATATGAACTTGCCATTTTTGCAGGTTAAAACAGCTAAATATTAGCTATTTCAAATGGCTCTAGACTAATGTTTTATTTTACAATACAATTACAAAAAGAGAAAAATAGTTTGTTCTTATATGACAGCAGATGCTGAGTATGGAGATAAAGGGACAGTAAGACAAGTAAGAGAATCAAAATGTACTTCACAAGTAAGTCAAATATTTTATTTCTAATTTCTAAGCAAAAATTCCAATTTAAAATATTATGACTAAATTTCAGATTTAGTACAATGATTTATGTGGTTTATGTGAGATGTTGTCAGCTTGGTGATCATGTTTCTAGAGAGTTACACATTCTGTTTTTCAGATTAAAAGATGAAGCCACAAACATTTTATATGAAAATATACAAAAATATATTATTCATCCATGAAAAAGAGTGAAATTTAGTTATTTGCAGCAACATGGATGGAACTGGTGGTCATTATGTTAAGCAAAATAAAACAAGCGCAGAAAGACAAATATCACATCTTCTCACTCATATGTGGGAGCTAAAAAAGCGAGTTTCAAGATGATACAGTATAGATTGGTGGTTACCAGAGTCCAGGAAGGGTAGTGGGGAAGGCAGAATGTAGACAAGCTGATTAATGGATGCAACTATATAGTTTGATAAAAGAAATAAGGCCTTGTGTTAGATAGATCAGTATAGTGACTACAGCTTACAGCCATCTATTGTACCTGTCAAAATAGCTAGGAGAGAATAAGTCAAAGTTTCTAGCATGAAGAAAAGACAAATATTTAAGGTGATGGATATCCCAACTACACTGATTTGATATTTACAAATTACATGAATGTGTTAAATTATCACATGTATCCCAAAACTATGTAAACTATTATGCATCAATAAATTTTTTTTTTTTTTTTTTTTTTTTTTTTTTTTTTTTTTT
>NW_016820096.1:451231-462755 GCF_001698545.2 Rhinopithecus bieti | reverse complement strand
AGGATGGTCTCGATCTCCTGACCTCATGATCCGCCTGTCTCGGCCTCCCAAAGTGCTGGGATTACAGGCTTGAGCCACCGCGCCCGGCCAAATTTTTTAAAAAATTAAAAAACATATACAAAAAGTTATCATTAGTAAGTGACAGTGTATCTTGACCACAACTAAATAATGATTGATAAAAATAATTTTGTTTGGTAAGATTGAATGATTCACCACGGCAATTCAAGAGCAGTGGTTGCTATAAAAGTATCTTGAAAGCATTATTTAAATAGTGGAACACTTTCCTGATGATAGATGTAAACAATGTATATCAAGTTCAGTCTAACTATTAAAGGTTAAAATAAGAGAAACATCAAGTAGTATTTTGCTGTAAAAAAACACAAGTAATAAGCACATTTTTTGATGAAGGGACCCAGATTATTTCTGTAATGGGATTTGGCATAACAAGCATATTTGACAAATCATATCTCTATTCTACAAAATGACATAAAGGAAAATTAGTATTCAGATTCTCAATTATTGTAGAGAAAGTAGCATAACAGATTTATAAGGTCAAAAATGTGTGAAAATGAAATTAATCAGTGAGAGCAAGATTGCTTAAAAGTACATCATTTTTCACTTTCAAGGAGATAGCATATGTAATTGTTCACCCAAAGAGCATATTGTGGAAATTTTAAAAGAAAATCATTCCTAATCATTTTTTTTCATCAATTCCAATATGTTCTGGCTGTCATTTACTTTTCAGGTAGGAGTGGAAGATGGAACTGGAAAGAAAAGAAAAAATCGGATAAATATTTATTTTCTATATTTTGGTATATGTTTTAGTATCACTTTCACCAGTTATTCTTATTTCACTTATTTTGTCTGTGAAATGTTAACATCATGGATTAATAAGGTATTTTCCTCATGCATTTTTATGTGTGTCATTTATGCCACAGCATTTGTTTTTTATGTTACTTTGAATTTGCAGGCTATATATACTGAACATTTTGGGAAGCCAATAGAAAATGATAGTGACGAAGAAGAGAGAGCTGAGAATTTTCCACGAACATCTGAAATTCCTATATTTTTAGGAACTCCCGAAGCTGTGAAAGCATCTGAGTCATTGGAGAAAATAAAATTCCCTAAAACCCCCCCATTCGAAATGTAGGATTTTAATTAATAACTACTGTTAAATTATCTGTGTGTTGAATTATATAAATAACTGATAGGAATAGTAAGATGCCTAGTACCTGTAACTTTAACAAATTTTTATTATGTAGTATTTCAGACATGCAAAGAAGAGAAAGACTAATATAACACACCTCCATTTACCCTCACCCTGTTTTAACAATTATTAATACCCTGCTGTTCCTGTTTCATAGACCCTCTTCCCCATTTTTCCTGCAACATTTAGCTGAAGATGGCATAAATCCCATGTACTTATAAAGCAATAGTGTGTAGATTTAAGATTTTTCCAAAGGATAAAGAAAATTTAAAATGTCAAGCTAAGCCTAGCATAGAGGCATGTGCCTGCAGTCCCAGCTATTTGGGACACTAAGGGAGGAGAATTCCTTGAGCCCAGGAATTTGAATCCAGCCTGAGCAACATAGTGAGACTCTATTTAAAAAAAAAAAAAAAGTCAAGCTAAAAAGCTGTTGTCACATATGGTAGAATGTAGACTTATCATCAATTAATGTTCCGTCAGTCATTTCTTCACATGTTGTAGTGTCTGAAGCAAGACTTGCCGTTTCTATTAAGCAAGCTCTTTAGGCATAAATATCTCTCACATGATTATTAAATTTTGGAAACCACATATTTGTAGTTTGCAGCCAAGAAAATAGTGCTGTACTTAACCTTTCTGTTTAGTCCATCCTCCTCCTTAACACTGAACCCTGAGGTTTCTCTAAAACATATGTCAAGCGGATTTCACTTCATGAGGGTTGTTTTGCATCAGACCTGTGCTCTACTTCCGCATTTTAAATTGCTAATAAGTGTTACTGATTTGAATGTCATGATGTTAACTCAAGCACAGTGCATTCAAAATGGAACCTGTCATCAAACCTGAGAACTGTGAAAGAATGTGAGCTCATACGCTAAAACCTCTCTCCATGGATGAGAAAACTATGATCTGTAAAGTTAAGTGACTCATTCATGGTAATAGAGATAGTTATGACAGTATCATCAGATTTCTATTAAATTTAACAAACACTTAACAAAATGTGCAAGGCACTGCTCTAGACATTTTATAAATACTGCTCATTTAATTTTCACACCAACCTTATTAGGTGTAGGTACATTATTATCCTTATTTTACAGAAGAGGAAACAGAATCACAGGTGATACAACTAATCAACATTAGAATAGAAATTTAAGCCCAGGCCGTTCTGGCTCTAGAATCCATGCTTTTAACCACTGGTATAAACTGTCTTGTCTAATTATTTTTCCCAAATCATATTATAATTTAACTTCCTTATACATCACTGTAATGGCTGGCTTCTCATCAACACTAAAATCTTGTCACTGGCATTCAAAATCTTGAAGACAGTACAGTGTCAAGGTTAAGAGCTTGGACTTTGAACTGGGATTGCTGCATTCACCTGCCACTTCTGGTACTTATTATTCTTTTAAGCAAATCATTTAACCTTTCTATGCTTCAAAATTCCCTACTGTAAAATGGAAGTGATAGTAACAGTACCTATTTCATAGGGTTCTTGTGAAGAATAAGTAAGTTATGCCTATGGAAGAACCTAGAATAGAGCCTGACAGGATATTCACAGTAGGTTTTCATAGTTATTATCCCCAAATTGATTGTTCTACTTTATTTAACATTAGTCTCCACCTCATACAATCCTTTCTCCATAGGATTGTCACTTCAATAACTACTTCCTATGTTTCCCTACTGTGCTAATTCTCACCTCTATGCTGTTGCTTGTGATGCTTACCAGTATTCAGTGTATAATAATAGATTTTTAACATTTTGATGATTTCTTATTTCTCAGTAACAGAAATAGAAATGCAGTACCTGAAGTTCAAACACAAAAGGAATCCCCTGGACTTTCTTTTCTTATGAGTTATACTTCTAGATCACCTGGATTGAATTTATTTGATTCTTCTGTATTTGATACAGAAATCTCATCAGATCAGGTAATATGAGAAGCCAAAAGTTTTATTTCTAAAAATTGTGCTCTGGAACTTTGAGTAATTTTAGTTCTTTAATACAAAACTGTCTTGGGGCAGATTATCAACAGAAGCATTTAAAAAAATTTCTGAGTATTGATAGTATGACAAAGTTCTCTATTACCTTTTTGTTTTCAACTTCGAATGCCTCATATTGACATCTGTTCATTAAAACTGATCTCAGGATAGGGATAATTTAAATTACAGCTAAAGGCAATTTAAAAAATGAATTTGACTTGATAGTTAATGTGTCTAACTTTCAGACAAACTAGAATTCTCAACATAAAAATATTCCATATTATAAATTGGTCTTTTCAACTACATGTGTATACATAGCAGCATTATCACTGGTTAATTTTAAAAGACCTAATATTGGTTTCTACTGTTCAGTGATATGAATCATGATAAAGTGCTTATTTCTATATGTAGAAATTAAAGCTGAAAACTGAGACATGCTTTATTCAAAAAGTAGAAACAATACAGTGTAGTGGTTAAAACTAGACTTTGAAGCCAGACTACTGAGATATGTACCAGATGTGGGATTTTGGGTAGGTGGCTTGGTTTCCTTATCTGTAAAATGAAATAATAACTATTATCATAGGGTTTGTGAGTATTAGAGTTTATACACATAAAGCACTTAGAAAAGTACCAACCACTTAATAATCCTACATAAATATCAATGTGATATGAGTAATATTGTTATTGCTCATTTAAGTTAATTACATTTAGCCAATTTTATGTGGATTAGAATATTTTATTTGCATATCTCTGACATTAAATTGTTGAAATTACAAATTTATTGATGGATGATATAGTAACATACATGTTATAGTATTTTACATCTTCAACTTTTGTCTCATTTTTTATTTAAATGCTTATTTTAAAACAAGTAATTCCTAGGAGTATGCTGGGCATGAAAATAGACTATAGTTACTTAATTCTCATTTACAATAATAACATGAATGCAAAATGTATGTATATAAATTTAACAGGAAACATGTATACTATGAATAAGGAAAACTATAAAACGACTGAAAAAAGTTAATGAATACGTAAACACATGCAGTACTCGTATAGGAAGAAAATATTGTAAAGATAAATTTCTTCCCAATACAATTTATAAATATAGTCCAATTCAAATCTAATTATAATCCTGACAAGATTATATTTAATTTTTTGTTTTGTTTCTGTGGTGGTGGGATTGGGAAAGGAGATTGGCAAAATAATTAAAACTGTCCTGGGGAAAGTGGTCAAGAATAATCAAGAAAACATTGAAAATAAGATTGATGATAAATTAAAATGAAATTCTAAAAAATTCAACCCCAAAAGGCAGAAAAGAAACAATAAAAAACATATACACGGTTGTGCACATGTACCCTAGAACTTAAAGTATAATAAAAAAAAATACACACAGTAAAAAAATCATAAAACAAATAAATTTTACACCAAAGAATGTGCTTTTTAATAATTACATTGTGTGAATGGGCTAAACACTCATTAAAAGACAAAGATTGTAAGAATGGGGAAAAAAAAAAGCAAGACCCAAATATAAGCTATCTATAAGAAACATACTTTAAATATAAAGGCAAAGACAGGTTGACAGTAAATGGATGGAAAATGATGTATCATGAAAATTAAGCATTAAAAGGTCACAGTGGCTATATTAATATAATTTCTGGTAGTCTTAAAGAATATTACTAGAAATGAGAGGAACATTTCATAAAGATAAAAAAGTCAGTTCATAAGGAAGCTATAACAGTCACAAATGTGTAAAGCCTAATAACAGCTTCAAAACACATGAAACAAAAAGTAACAGAATTAAAGGGAAAATATACAAAATTCAAACATAGAGGTTTTTAATACTCCTCTTTTAGCAGCTGGTAGAATTAGACAACACAATCAGTAAAGATCTTTAATAAGATCTGAATAACATCATCAATCACCTTGATCTAATTGACCTTTATAGTACATCACATCCAACAATGGCAGCATATATATTCTTTTCAGGTTCTGATGGTACCTTCAGCAAGATATACCATATTCTGGGCCATAAAATGAGTCTTAATGAATTTAAAAGGATTGAAATCAGAGTATGTTCTCTGACCACAGCGGAATTAAATTAGAACTCAATGTGATATCTAAGAAAATCCTAAATATGTAGGCCATAGATCAAAGAAGAAATCATGAGATAAATCAGAAAAAAATTTTATTTATTTATTTTTAGGTTTTATGGGTACATAGTAGATGTATATATTTATGGGGTTACGTAAGATATTTTGATACAGGCATGCAATGTGAAATAATCATATCATAGAAAGTAAGGGTATCCATCCCCTCAAACATTTATTCTTTGTCCTACAAACAATCCAATTATACTATTTTAGTTATTTTAAAATGTACAATTAGATTTGTTGACTATAGTCACCCTATTGTGCTATCAAATACTAGGTCCTATTCATTCTTGCTATGTTTTTTGTACCCATTAACCATTCCCACCTATCCCCGATCCCCCACCCCCCAACCTTTCCCAGCCTCTGGTAGTCATCCTTCTACTCCCTATCTCCGTGAGTTCAATTGTTTTTATTTTTAGGTCCCACAAATAAGTGAGAATATGCGGTTTGTCTTTCTGTGCCTGGCTTATTTCATTTAACATAATGACCTCTAGTTCCATCCATGTTGTTGCAAATCACAGGATCTCATTCCTTTTTTCCTTTCTTCCTGTCTTCCTTTTAGTGAAGGTGATTTTCTCTGATGGTGTGATTTAATTTCTTCCTTTTTATTTTTGGTGTATCCATTGTCTGTTTTTTGACTGAGGTTACCATGAGGCTCGAGGGTTTTTTTTTTTTTTTTTTTTTTTTTTTTGAGACACATCTTACTCTCTCACCAGGCTGGAGTGCAGTTGGCACAATCTCGGCTCACTGCAACCTCCACCTCCCGAGTTCAAGTGATTCCCCTGCCTCATCCTCCCGAGTAGCTGTGACTACAGGTGCGTGCCACCACGCCTGGCAAATTTTTTTTTTTTTGTACTTTAGTAGAGACGGGGTTTCACCATGTTGGCCAGGATGGTCTCCATCTCCTGACCTTGTAATCTGCCTGCCTTGGCCTCCCAAAGTGCTGGGATTACAGGAGTGAGCCACTGTGTCCAGCCTGAAATTCTATCTTTTAACCCATTATTTTAAACTGATGACAACTTAACACAAATTACATAAACAAACATGCAAAATAAAGCTAATAAAAACTCTACACTTTAACTTAATCCCCTGGCATTCTAACTTTTTGCTGTTTCTCTTTATGTCTTACTGTACTGTCTGTGTCATGGAAAGTTGTTGTAGTTATTATTTTTGCTTGGTTCATCATTTAGTCTTTCTACTTAAAATAAGAGTAGTTTACACATCACAATTACAGTGTTATAATATTCTGTTTTTCTATGTGCTTACTATTGTCAGTGAGTTTTGTACCTTCAGTTGATTTCTTCTTGCTGACTAACATTGTTTTCTTTCAGATCAAAGAACTGCCTTTAGCATTTCTTATAGGACAGTTGTGTTGATGAAACCCCTCAGCTTTTGTTTGTTTGGGAAGGTCTTTATTTCTCTTCATGTTTGAAGGATATTTTTGCCAGATGTACTATTCTAGTGTAAGAGTTTTTTTCCTTCAGCACATTAAATACGTCATGCTACTCTCTCCTGGCCTGTACGGTTTCCACTGAAAAGTCTGCTGCCAGACATATTGGAGCTCCATTGTATGTTATTTATTTCTTTTCTCTTGCTGCTTTTAGGATCCTTTCTTTATCCTTGACCTTTGAGAATTTGAGCATTAGTTGCCTTGAACTGGTCTTCTTTGGGTTAAATCTGTTTGGTGTTCTATAACCTTCTTGTACTTGAATCTGGATATCTTTCTCTAGGTTTAGTAAGTTTTCTATTATTATCTCTTTGAATAAATTTTCTACTCCCGTCTCTTTCTCTATCGCCTCTTTAAGGCCAGTGACTCTTAGAGTTGCCCTTTTGAGGCTATTTTCTAGATCTTGCAGGTGTGCTTCATTCTTTTTTATACTATTTAAAATCTCCTCTGACTATGTATTTCCAAATAGCCTGTTTTCGAGTTCACTAATTCTTCTGCTTGATTAATTCTGCTGTTAAGAGACTCTCATGAACTGTTCAGTATTCTGGTTGCATTTTTCAACTCTGGAATTTCTGCTTGATTCTTTTTAATTATTTAAATCTCTTTGTTAAATTTATCTGATAGAATTCTGAATATCTTCTCTTTGTTATCTTGAATATCTTTGAGTTTCCTCAAAACAGGTATTTGGAATTATCTGTCAGAAAGGTCATGTATCTCTGTTTGCCCAGGTCTGGTCCCTGGTGATTTTTCTAGTTCATTTGGTGAGTTCATGTTTTCCTGGATAATCTTGATGCTTGTAGTTGTTGTTGGTGTCTAGGCACTGAAGAATTAGGTATTTACTATAGTCTTTGCAGTCTGGGCTTGTATGTGCCTGTCTTTCTTGAGGAGGCTTTCCAAGTGTTCAAAAGGACTTGGGCTCCAAGTCCAATAACCCTGTGGTTTTTGCAGACTCAGAGAGTACAGCCTTGGTGGTCTTGGATAAGATCTGGAAGAATTCTCTGGATTACCAGGCAGAGACTTGTTATTTTCCCTTGCTTTCTCCCAAACAAATGGAGCCTCTCTCTCTGTGCTGAGCTGCCTGGAGTGGGGGGAGGTGTGACGCAAGCACACCTGTGGCCATCTCAACTAGGACTGCACTGGGCCATACCTGAAGCCAGCACAGCATTGGGTCTTGGCTAAGGTCTTCTGTAACTACTACCTGGCTAAAACCTATGTTCACTGAAGGCCCTAAAGCTCTGTGATCAGCAGGTGGTGAAGCCAGCCAGATTTGTGTCCATCCCTTCGGGTGGCTAGATCCTCTGGCCCTGGGCAGGTCCAGAGATGCTGTCTAGGAGTTTGGGATTAGAGTCAAAAACCTTAGTAATTTGCCCAATGTTCTATTCTACTGTGGCTAAGCTGATACTGAAACGACAATACAAAGTCCTTGCTGCTCTTCCCTCCCTTTCCACAGGCAGAGGAGCCTCTCCCTGTGGCCCCTAACACCATCAGCTCATGGTGGGTGTCTGCCAGGACACTGCTGATGTCCACTCGAAGCCCAAGGGCTCTTCAGTGAATGATGCCAGGCATGGGACTCATTCTTCAGGGCAGTGGGCTCCCCTCTGGCCCAGGGAAGGTCCAGAAATGCTATCCAAGAGCCTAGGCCTGGACTCAGGGACCCCAAAATCATGCTTATTCTACTCCATTGTGGTTGAGCTGGTACCTAGTGTGCAAGATAAAATGCCCTTTACTTTTTCCTCTGCTTTTCTTAAACAGATGGGGTCTTTTACCATAGTCACCAGAGCTGAGAATGTGCTGGGTCAAAACTAAAAACAGCACCTCTCAGAGACCAAGGCCCACAGCATACTACCTGGGTATCACTGCTGGTTATTCAGGGCCCAAGGGCTCTTTATTTAGGGGGTGATGAATTCTACCAGGACTGGGTCCTTCCTTTCAAGGCAGTGGGTTCCCTTTTAGGAAAGATTTTAAACTGCATTATGAAAATCCAGCCTATCAAAAATTATGGGATGTTGCCAGAGCCAGAGCAAAACAATAGCTTTAAATAATTTAATAATTATATAATTAATAAAAAAGAAGAAAGGCCTAAAATCAGTGACTTAAGATTTCATTTTGAGAATCTAGAAAAAGAAGAACTAAGCAAACCTGAAGTAGAATGAAGAAATAAAATAGTAAGAGAAATCAGTGAAATGGGGAAACAAACAATAGAAAAAATTCATAAAGTCAAAGTTGATTATTTGAAAATAATTGACAAAATTGACAAAATCCCTATATTAAGAGTGAAAGAGTGGATGTAATTATAAATCCTAAACATTATGAAACAGATTGGTGAGGAAAACTTACTTTCTAAATATTCAAACATCCTATAAAGCTAGAGTAATAAAAGGCATGATAATGGTTTCAAGGACTGATTGATCAATGGTATGGGCTAGAAAGTCTTGAAACCAAAGATTTTATAATGTGATAATGATAGACTACAAATTAATAGGGGTAAAATAGGCACTCATCTTACACTGTACATCAATAGAAGTTACAGATGCATTAAATTATATGAGAAAACGTTAACCACAATATATTTCAGAGGAAATATAGGTGAATATACAAATCTTAGGAGGAAGGGTTCTCTAAGCATGAAAACGGTGGAAGAAGAAGCAAAATAAAATAATTGGGTTTGATTACATACAAAATCTAAACTTCTTTTTTTAAATTATGCTTTTAAGTTCTAGGGTACATGTGCACAAAGTGCAGATTTGTTACGTAGGTATACATGTGCCATGTTGGTTTGCTGCACCCATCAAGTCATCATCTACATTGGGTATTTCTCCTAATGCTATCCCTCCCCCAGCCCCCGACTCCCTGACAGGCCCCCGTGTGTGATATTCCCCACCCTGTGTCCATGTGTTCTCATTGGTCAATTTCCACCTATGGGTGAGAACTTGTGGTGTTTGGTTTTCTGTTCTTGTGATAGTTTGCTGAGAATGATGGTTTCCAGCTGCATCCATGTCCCTGCAAAGAACATGAACTCATCCTTTTTATGGCTGCATAGTATTCCATGATGTATATGGGCCACATTTTCTTAATCCATTCTATCATTGATGTACATTTGGGTTGGTCCCAAGTCTTCGCTATTGTGAATAGTGCTGCAATAAACATACATGTGCATGTGTCTTTATAGTAGCATGATTTATAATCCTTTGGGTATATACCCAGTAATGGGATTGCTGGGTCAAATGGTATTTCTAGTTCTAGATCCTTGAGGAATCACCACACTGCCTTCCATAATAGTTTAACTACACTCCCACCAACAGTTGAAAAGTGTCCCTATTTCTCCACATCCTCTCCAGCATCTGTTGTTTCCTGACATTTTAATGATTGCCATTCTAACTGGCATGAGACAGTATCTCATTGTGGTTTTGATTTGTGTTTATCTAATTACCAGTGATGATGAGCATTTTTTTCATGTGTCTGTTAGCTGCATCAATGTCTTCTTTTGAGAAGTATCTGTTCATATCCTTTGCCCACTTTTTGATGTTTTTTTTCCTTATAAATTTGTTTAAGTTCTTTGTAGATTCTGGATATTAGTCCTTTGTCAGATGGGTAGATTGCAAAAATTTTCTCCCATTCTGTAGGTTGCCTGTTTACTCTGATGATAGTTTCCTTTGCTGTGTAGAAGTTCTTTAATTTAATTGATTCCATTTGTCTATTTTGGCTTTTGTTGCCATTGCTTTTGGTGTTTTAGTCATGAAGTCTTTGTCCATGCCTATGTCCTGAATGGCATTGCCTAGGCTTTCTTCTAGGGTTTTTATGTTTCAGGTCTAACATTTAAGCCTTTAATCCATCTTGAGTTCATTTTTGTATAAGGTGTAAGGAAGGGATCCAGTTTCAGATTTCTACATATGGCCAGCCAGTTTTCCCAGCATCATTTATTAAATAGGGAATCCTTTCCCCATTTCTTGTTTTTGTCAGGTTTGTCAAAGATCAGATGGTTGTAGATGTGTGTTATTTCTGAGACCTCTGTTCTGTTGCATTGGTCTATTTGTCTGTTTTGGTACCAGTACCATGCTGTTTTGGTTACTATATACTTGTAGTATAGTTTGAAGTCATGTAGTGTGATGCCTCCAGCTTTGGTCTTTTCACTTAGGATTGTCTTGGCTAAGTGGGCTCTTTTTTGGTTCTGTATGAACTTCAAAGTATTTTTTTCCAATTCTGTGACGAAGGTCATTGGTAGCTTGATGGGGATAACATTGAATCTATAAATTACCTTGGGCAGTATAGCCATTTTCACGATGTTGATTCTTCCTATCCATGAGCATGGAATGTTTTTCCATTTGTTTGTGTCCTCTTTTATTTCATTGAGCAGTGGTTTGTAGTTCTTCTTGAAGAGGTCTTTTATATCCTTTGTAAGTTGGATTCCTAGGTATTTTATTCTCTTTGTAGCAATTGTAAATGGGAGTTCACTCATGATTTGGCTCTCTGTTTGTCTGTTATTGGTGTATAGGAATGCTTGTGATTTTTGCACATTGATTTTGTATCCTGAGACTTTGCTGAAGTTGCTTATCAGCTTAAGGAGATTTTGGGCTGAGACGATGGGGTTTTCTAAATATACAATCATGTCATCTGCAAACAGGGACAATTTGACTTCTTCTTTTCCTAACTGAATACCCTTGATTTCTTTCTCTTGCCTGATTGCCCTAGCCAGAACTTCCAACACTATGTTGAATAGGAGTGGTGAGAGAGGGCATCCCTGTCTTGT
>NW_016820096.1:403495-450257 GCF_001698545.2 Rhinopithecus bieti | reverse complement strand
CTTTTCTTCTTTATTAGTCTGGCTAGTGGTCTATTTATTTTGTTGATAATCTTTAAAAACCAGCTCCTGGATTCATTGATTTTTTGAAGGTTTTTTTTTTGTGTCTCTAGCTCTTCAGTTCTGCTCTGATCTCATTTATTGCCTTCTGCTAGCTTTTGAATTTGTTTGCTCTTGCTTCTCTAGTTCTTTTAATTGTGATGTTATGGTGTTGATTTTAGATCTTTCCTGCTTTCTCTTGTGGGCATTTAGTGCTATAAATTTCCCTCTACACACTGCTTTAAATGTGTCCCAGAGATTCTGGTACGTTGTGTCTTTGTTCTCATTGGTTTCAAAGAACATCTTTATTTCTGCCTTCATTTCGTTATGTACCCAGTAGTCATTCAGGAGCAGGTTGTTCAGTTTCCACGTAGTTGTGGGGATCTGAGTGAGTTTCTTAATCCTGAGGTGTAATTTGATTGCACTGTGGTCTGAGAGACAGTTTGTTGTGATTTATGTTCTTTTACATTTGTTGAGGAGTGCTTTACTTCCAATTATGTGGTCGATTTTAGAATAAGTGCAGTGTGGTGCACTTATATGTATATTCTGTTGATTTGGGGTGGAGAGTACTGTATAGATGCCTATTAGGCCCACTTGGTGCAGAACTGAGTTCAAGTCCTGGATATCCTTGTTAACCTTCTGTCTCGTTTATCTGTCTAATATTGACAGTGGGGTGTTAAAGTCTCCCATTATTATTATGTGGGAATCTAAGTCTCTTTGTATGTCTCTAAGGGCTTGCTTTATGAATCTGGGTGCTCCTTATTGGGTGCATATATATTTAGGATAGTTAGCTCTTCTTGTTGAATTTATCCCTTTACCATTTCGTAATGGCCTTCTTTGTCTCTTTTTATCTTTGTTGGTTTAAAGTCTCTTTTATCAGAGACTAGGATTGCAACTCCTGCTTTTTTTTTTGCTTTCCATTTGCTTGGTAGATCTTCCTCCATCCCTTTATTTTGAGCCTATTTGTGTCTCTGCATCTAAGATGGGTATCCTGAATACAGCACACTGATGGGTCTTGACTCTTTATCCAATTTGCCAGTCTTTGTCTTTTAATTGGGGCATTTAGACTATTTGCATTTAAGGTTAATATTGTTATATATGAATTTGATCCTGTCATGATGTTAGCTGGTTATTTTGCCCGTTAATTGATGCAGTTTCTTCATAGCATCGATGGTCTTTACAATTTGGCATGTTTTTGCAGTGGCTGGTACTGGTTGTTCCTTTCCATGTTTAGTGCTTCCTTCAGGAGCTCTTGTAAGGCAGGCCTGGTGGTGGTGACAAAAATCTCTCAGCATTTGCTTGTCTGTAAAGGATTTTATTTCTCCTTCACTTATGAAGCTTAGCTTGGCTGGATATGAGATTCTGGCTTGAAAATTCTTTTCTTTAAGAATGTTTAATATTGGCTGCCACTCTCTTGTGGCCTGTAGGGTTTCTGCCAAGAGATCCGCTGTTAGTCTGATGGGATTCCCTTTGTGGGTAACCTGACCTTTCTCTCTGGCTGCCCTTAACATTGTTTCCTTCATTTCAACCTTGGTGAATCTGACAATTATGTGCCTTGGGGTTGCTCTTCTCAAAGAGTATCTTTGTGGTGTTCTCTGTATTTCCTGCATTTGAATGTTGGCCTGCCTTGCTAGGTTAGGGAAGTTCTCCTGGATTATATCCTGAAGAGTGTTTTCTAACTTGGTTCCATCCTCCCCATCACTTTCAGGCACACCAATCAAATGTAGATTTGATCTTTTCACATATTCCCATATTTCTTGGAGGCTTTATTAGTTTCTTTTTACTCTTTTTTCTCTAATCTTGTCTTTTTGCTTCATTTCATTAATTTGATCTTCAATCAGTGATATCCTTTCTTCCACTTGATTGAATCCACTATTGAAGCTTTTGCATGTGTCCCAAAGTTCTCATGCTGTGGTTTTCAGCTCCATCAGGTCAAAGTCTTCTCTACACTGTTTATTCTGGTTAGCCATTTGTCTAACCTTTTTTCAAGGTTTTTAGCTTCCTTGTGATAGGTTAGAACATACTCCTTTAGCTTGTAGAAGTTTGTCATTACTGAACTTCTGAAACCTACTTCTGTCAACTTGTCAAAGTAATTTTCTGTCCAGTTTTGTTCCGTTGCTGGCAAGGAGCTGTGATCCTTTGGAGGAGAAGAGGCACTCTGTTTTTTGAAATTTTCAGTTTTTCTGCTCTGGTTTCTCCCCATCTTTGTGGTTTTATCTATCTTTGGTGTTTGATGTTGGTGACCTACAGATAGGGTTTTGGTGTGGATATCCTTTTTGTTGATAGTGATGCTATTCCTTTCTGTTTGTTAGTTTTCCTTCTAACAGTGAGGCCCCTCAGCTGCAGGTCTGTTGGAGTTTGCTGGAGGTCCACTCCAGACCTTGTTTGCCTGGGTATCACCAGCGGAGGCTGCAGAACAGTGAATATTGCAGAACAGTAAATATTGCAGAGTAGCAAATATTGCTGCCTGATCCTTTCTCTGGAATCTTTGTCCCAGAGGGGCACCTACCTGTTTGACGTGTCTGTCGGCCTCTACTGGGAGGTGTCTCCCAGTCAGGCTACATGGGGGTCAGGGACCCACTTAAGGAGGCAGTCTGTCCATTCTCTGAACTCGAACGCCATGTTGGGAGAACCACTGCTCTCTTCAGAGCTGTCAGACAGGGATGTTTAGGTCTGTATAATTTTTCTGGTGCCTTTTGTTCAGCTGTGCCCTGCTCACAGAAGTTGAACATATAGAGGCAGTAGGCCTTGCTGAGCTGTGGTGGACTCTGCCAGTTTAAGCTTCCTGGATGCTTTGTTTACCTACTCAAGCCTCAGCAATGGTGGATGCCCCTCCCACTGCCAGGCTGCAGCCTTGCAGGTTGATCTCAGACTGTTGTGCTAGCAGTGAGCATGGCTCCTTGGGCATGGCACCTGCCGAGCCAGGCACAGGAGGGAATCTCCTGGTTTGCTGGTTGCTAAGACCTTGGGCGAAGTGCAGTATTTTCCAGGCACAGTCTGTCACAGCCTCCCTTGGCTAGGAAAGGGAAATCCCTCAACCCCATGCCCTTCACAGGTGAGGGGATGCCCCACCCTGGTTTGGCTTTCCCACTGTGGGCTGCACCCACTGTCCAACCAGTCCCATTGAGATGAACCAGATACCTCAGTTGGAAATGCAGAAATCACCTGCCTTCTGCATCGATCTCGCTGGGAGCTGCAGACTGGAGCTGTTCCTATTTGGCCATCTTGGAAGCAACCTCCAAATCTAAACTTCTATATGTTAAAACATTTTAAGGGCAAAATGACAAAGATGTAAAATGTTTGCAATAAGATTACAAAGAATTAATTAACATCTCTAGAATATAAAGTGCTTATATGTACCAATAAGTAAAAAATTACTTTCTCAATAGAAAAATGAGCAAAGTCCATTTGATAAATAGATAATTCACTGAAAAAGAAATTCAAGTGGCTTATAAAATCTATGAGAAAACAGATTTCCTTATTAACTGTCAAAGAAAAATAAATGTGCATAACAGTGTTTATTCAGGTGTGGCTTTTATATAAGAAACAAAGTTGGAACAACTTACATGTCCAGTATAAAAGGATGGTTGAAACTGTCTGGTTTGTCTATTTAGAGGAATATTATAGAGCCATGAAAAGAGTCAGATTTTAGAAGAATAATGACATGGACAAAAGCTCATGATGCAATGTGAAGAGGAAAAAAGTGCACAGAAAACAATGCTGTCATGATCTCATTTTTTAAAAAAGCCTGTTTTACTGAGAAAATAGACTTTTGGCAGCAAAACTTGATCTGAAGTGATGTGAAGCTATCCACTTTCTGTTACTTTTCTAGGCAAAAAACAAAACAAAACAAAACCAAGAACCTGATTTGTTAAAAGCTTTCAGGATAAAGCAAAAGATCATATTAAATTCTAAAGTAGAAGCTATCTTTAGTACAGTGTATTTTGCCTGAATCAAATCAACAGACCTTATTTTAATATAAGTAAATGACAGGTTTTGAAGATAGATCTTTTTTAAGTATAAGAGTGTGCTATATAAAGGTACCATATGTCTACTTCAATTCTGTATATTAGAAGAACTAGGCTTTAGATTCAAATATATATACTGTATATACTGATTTCACAAGTAATATGTAATGGAAATTATTTTCCAGTTTAATGAACATTATTCTGCAAGAAATCTAAATCCTCTGTCATCAGAGCAAGAGATTGGTAAGTTGTTTGAAGTTTGCTACATTTAAAAACATGTTAACTCGTTAGTACAGTATTTAGTTTCTCTAACTTATTTTCTTAGGTGATCAATTTATTCTTTAGAAATTACTGTTACTTCTGCACTACTCACTGATATTATTTTCTTTCTTTTTTAAAGCAATTTGCTTTTCTCATTACTCTATTAAAACTTACTTTCTCCAAGGTTATTGACCTCCCAGTTATCAAACATTATGGGTATCTTGTATTTATTAAGACTCTTTGCAACATTTGATATAGTTGATTATTTCCATCTTTTTTCTGTAATTTTTGGATTTCCTTTTCTCTCTTTGATACTTTTATTGGATATTCTTTCTTCATTTTCCTTTGCTTGATTAATTCATTCAACATATGAATATAAATGTGTATGTGTATTATATTTTATGTCAGGTATGCTTTTGGGCTCTGGTGACAGAACAGTGGACAAGGATGAAAAATTCTCATATGGTGTATGTTCTAGTGTGAGAAACTGAAAATAGACAAATAAATCAATGTATAATTTATCAGATAGTACACTAAAAAACAATTGTTATGGACTTGAATAGTCAGACTCACATATTATGATTTTTAATCTAATATTACCTTTATGTGATAGAACGATACAAGATAAGAGATAATGGTAGGTACAGCATCCTTGTTTCATTGAGAGGATCACCAACTACCCAAGTAATACATCTTCTTTTGCCACTGCCACCCAAGGAACATGTCAGGCTGTTATGGACAAAAGGCATGTTGCATCTGTAGGTCACCTTGACACACGAGAGATGTAACTTCAATTTCACACCAGTCTTTTATACTTTTCTAGTCATGAGGCCCAAGGCCTGTATGTTAACTCATAGCTCCTCTAATTCAGGTGCAGTCTCACACAGCAGACTAGATAGATAAAACATTCTATGTTTACCTTAATTCTGTGAAAATAGTGCTGTGGGAAGTCAGGCTTCAAGTTCATTTTTCCAGGTGGGCCCGAATCTGCCCAGGCTTGATGTTAATTCTTTACTTATTATTGGTGATAAACACTATGCAGCAAAGTAATGTAGAGTAAGGGAAATAGGGAATACTTGGATTGGGAAGGTGATTGCTGTATTGCAAGGGAGTCAGGAAAGGCATCACTAAAAGTCAACATTGAGCAGAAGGAGGTGCAGATACAAGCTACTGGGAAAAGTGTTCCAAGCAAAGGGCAAAAAGGTCTTGAAATGGGAACATACCCAGTATGTTCACTGAAAATTAGTTAAATTGGTATGCTTTGTGGAATAAGGAAGGAGAGACTGGTGGGAGATTAAATCCAAGAGGTGGATGGAGAGCAAATCATGTGGGACCTGTAGATCATTAAGGACTTTGGGGTTTTTTTTCTGAGTGAGATGGAAAGCCTCTGGAAGGTTTTAAGTAAAGGACTGAAGTGATCTGACAGGTTTTAAAAGAGTTATTCTGGCTGCTATGTGGAGAACAGACTATGGAAACAAGGGCAAAAGCAGGGAAAGGTCAGGAAGCTATAAAATGATACAAAGTGAGAATTGATGAGTAGTAGTAGAAGTGGTGAGAAGATGTTAGATTTTGGTTACAAAGTGTTCTGAAGATAGAGCTGGAAGAATTTGCTTATGGACTGGATATAAGGATTGAGAGAGAGAAAAAAGGATTGTGCCATGGTTTTGACATGAATAACTTGGAATGGAGTTGCCATTTATAGAAATATGGAAGGCTGTAAGAGTAATTTGAGATTGAGAAGCCAGGGGTTTCATTTAGGAAGTGTTTTAATTGAAAAGCCTATTTATTAGATATCTAAGTGAAAGTAAAGTAGGAAATTGTACATATGAATTTGGAATTCAGTGAGATGGAGACACAGATTTTGGAATTTTTATAAATGATATTTAATGCTATGAGATCAGAATGAATCTACCAATTGTATTTATTAAATGTCTACCATCTAAAAATTTAAATCTATTTACATCCTCTTTTCTGAGAGAGTTTCACTCTTGTTGCCCAGGCTGGAGTGCAATGGCACGATCTCGGCACAGCAACCTCCGCCTCCTGGGTTCAAGCGATTCTCCTGCCTCAGCCTCCCGAGTAGCTGGGATTACAGGCGCCCACCACCGTGTCCAGCTAATTTTTTTGTATTTTTGGTGGAGACGGGGTTTCACTATGTTGGCCAGGCTGGTCTCAAATTCCTGACCTCAGGCAATCCACCCACCTCCACCTCCCAAAGTGCTGGAATCACAGGCGTGAGCCACCGCGCGCAGCCCACATCCTCTTTTTTGACACTCTCATTCATTTGACACTCATTCACTTCAGTGTTTTCAAATATACTACATACAGATAATAACCAAATTTATATCTTGCTGCACTGACTTCTAAACTCTAGGACCTTATTTCTGATTATACAGTTTAAATCTCTTCAGACATCTTTTGACATTAAAAACTCAGTGTAGCTGAAATCAAACTTGTTCTCCTTCTGATGTCCCTGATGGTATCTCCATTATTCTGGCTTTTAATGTTTGGAGCATAGTAACAATTTTAACTTCTCTCTGTGACTGTGACTACATTCAACTATTCATCAAGTTTTGTCAGTTCTCTCTCAAATATTTATTTTTATTTTCTATTTTCATGGAAACCATTATATTTCAGAGTCTTACTATTCACTTGGACTATTACAATAACATCCTAATTGGTGTTTTCCGTTTTTCAGCTTACCTATAGATCACAGCTTAATTAACCTTCAGTGCCCATAATGTGGCCATATCGTCACTGCCCTAATCAGATACCTTCAAGTGACTCCCCCATTGACTATCAAATTATGCTTCTACTTTTCTAATTTAGCTCCAACTACCTGTTTTGTTTTTTATTGGTATATAGTTGTACATATTTATGGGGTCCATGTGATATTTTGATACCTACATACAATGTGTAATGATCAAATCAGGGTAATTGGAATATCCATCACCTCAGACATTTATCATTTCTTTGTGTGGGGAACATTCCAAATCTTCTCTTCTAGCTATGTCAAAATATACTATAAATTCTTGTAAACCATACTACTACTCTAGAACTTATTCTTAAATTCCATACTAGAACTTATTCCTTTCATCTAACTGTATTTTTATAATCATTAACCAATCTCTATTCATCCCCCAACATACCTTTTAAACCTTTTATCTTATAAGAGTAACCTGTGCTTTGACCAGACTCTGGAACTCAGTGTGTCTCAAGTATGCCCACCTTTCTTACCTGCTTTTTACTTCTTGCAGTCCTCAGCTTCTATCTCTATCTTTCAAGATAGAATTCTTTTCCATAATGCCTTTTATTTATCCCCTCAACCTTCTTTTTCAAAAAGATTTCTCCCTCTCTTTTCTGAATATCTCTTCTTTTTTATACATTTCAGCATTCTACCATCATTATTTATACAAAGTCTTCTCTAGATCACAGGTTTTTTGAGGGCAGGGATTTTTAATTGTACCTTTGAATTCCCCACAGCACCTATAATGCTGCCTTGCACAGTAATGTGTTCTTTTATTTACAGTGATCATATGAGTTTTATGAAGAGTTCATATGAACTTCTTGTGAAATTAAAAACAAAATCAAATTCATTTATTCAAAGGGAAATTCAAGATTTTAGTTCTTTTTGGATCTGTGTTTCCATTATACTTATTTTTCTTTAACTCATATGGATGTGTACTGAGAAATACACATAGTCAAAAAAATAAAGTGAGAAAGGGAGAGGGGAAGAACACAAGTATCTGTTAGTCAGTCTGTCCATCTATCCATCTGTCTGTCCATCCATCCATCTATCCACCCATCTTATTGCTGATTGGCTTGGTTCTATTTAGGGTGAAATAACTGAGATGTTTAAAATAAAATAAAGTTAGTAAACTATATGAAAGTTAAAAAAAATATATGCAAACATTCAAAGCTGATGCAAAGCTAAATTATTTTGCTTAATATGCTATTTGATTAATCCTATATAAAAATAGATATTTTAAAAGGACTTGTTTCAAGTACATATTTGATTACTATTAGCATTCAAAACTATTTGAATGATAATTTTAAATTGCGAATTAGGGATGTTGAAAATATATTGTATATTGTATAATTTTATTAATTAATAAGTAATATAATAAATTAAAACAATATTTTCCTTTATGGCAATTCTGGGCTTCATCAACCAGAGCTACATTTAAAGCTTATTTTAAAATTCCTTTTAGAACTCTTTTTAATGTTCTGTCAGTTTCCTTTAACAATGCTATGAACAGTATATTGTAGTGACTCAATAAATAATAGTTGAATAAGTTTAACTTATATAGTATCTCTCAGATTCAGCATTTTTTCCTCCATTACCATCACTATGATTGTAGGTAAGGTTAGCCTTTCATTACGTCTTTACTGGACAATGGACTTTTATTTTATTTTGGTTAGTCCCACTTCTAGACTCTCCTGTTCCAGCCTTTGTACCTATTCTCTCCTGAATAATACTTACACAGCAGTTCAAATCATGTCATATCTCTGCTTGAAAATCTTCAATGAATTCTTGTTATCTACTAAATAAAGTCCAGATTCCATAGTGGGACATTCAGCAATCTTTCCAAGCTCATCCTCATTAATTTCTCCTTAATACATCTTTATTATTTCTCACTGCCCCTGCTAAGCTGAATAGATTTCTGTTACTCTAATGCATCCTTTTCATGTCTGTTTCTGTGCCTCTGCATCATTCTCTTCATTTGAGGCGTTTTATTCCACTTTTTACTTTTTATACTAGTTCTTTATATACTAGAGTTCAAATTACTTGAAAATAGGGTTTAAATTTGAGTCTGTTTTAATCTTCATAGTACCAAGGACAATGCCTTGCACTTAAGAGGAATACAGTTAAATACCTGCTAAATAGAAGAATGATTGAATGTTACCATATTTATTGTATGCAGTATGCTATTATTCAGTAGGTTATAAAAATTTTATATAAGATGAAGAGCATGATATTGTAATGTTTATCTTCCTTAGGAAACTTATTTGAGAAGCCAGAAGGAGAAGATGGCTTTACATTTTCTTTTCCATCAGACACTTCAACTCATACATTTGGAGCTGGAAAAGATGATTTTAGTTTTCCATTTTCATTTGGACAGGGTCAAAATTCAATACCTTCTTCCTTAAAAGGTTTTTCATCTTCCTCACAAAATACAACACAGTTTACTTTTTTTTGAGCTAGTCATTCCTTGAATTATTTTACTGTTCTGTACTCATGAGGGCATAAATTTACATTATTGCTTAAAACATGAAGACTGCTTTCTTTTGTTGATTAAAGCAGTAATGTTTACATTGTTTGATTATATTTATTGAAATATTGAAATACTGAATATTTTGGGTTTTGTGTGTGCTATTAACTAATCATTATTTATTTTGGTTTGGATTTTGTGAGCCATGTTCAGGTAGAACTTTTATTAATCTTAATAGAATTTGAGGCTTTTTTCATTACTCTTTATTTAAATATTAAGCCTGCTTCTCCTTGGAACCTAAGGTTTTTTTCTGGTAGTATTGTTGGTACTTTGATAAGAACAAGAACTGCAGTAGTAACTCCAGAGTTATTGCTGAAGTGTACTTTAGCTACTAAAAATTTCTTTTAAAATTATTGGGATTCACTTTTGCTCCACTATGTAGTATACAGAGTGGTACCATAATAATAATTTCAAATAATTTATGTTAATAACAAAATCCATGTTATTTTCTTCTAGTATAACACATGGTACAATTCTAATTTTATGAGTCATGTTAATGCCTTTAATGGATAAAAATTAAATGTGAAGGGCAAGAGTAATTTCTGAAAATTGGATTGTTGTATCAGTGGTGATCCTGTTAATATTTTTTTTGCTTAAATATTTTTTGAAGAACATTTAAAATTTTGTCTCCTTCAATAAAAAACAATTTCATCTTTATGTTTTGTGTTCAGTATTTTTCAATTAGTTATATAGCTTACATAAAGATATTTAATATTTGATGAACTTCTGTAAACATTTTGCTCAATATCATTGTATTTTGTGCTTTGTAAATTAGCTATATTGAGTTACCAAGTAATAAAGAGTTTGACTCCTTATTTTGATGTGACTGTTGATGAGTTTTAAACCTAACCCCTTCTTTTCTTTTCTGCCCCACATCTGGTCAAGTTGATCAGAAAGCCTGGTTGCTCCTTCCTTTGGTGCCATTAGGAAGTTCAAACCACATATGGGAGCCCCAACCCAATCCCACCCCCAACTACCATAAAAACCAAAAGCCAATCTTCTTTCCCTACTTCTCGAGCTATTTTTCAGTTCAGCTTAGGAGGCCTGCCCAGCTCTCCCTAGAAGGCCTTAATATATGACTAGAAAAATCTTTTAATACCCTATTGGGATGTGTGGCATCATCAGTTTCAATATGCAGATCAAATTTTGGGTAAGGGTCTATACTGCTTCTTCAGGGTGTCTACAAATTATCACAGTTGTATTACATTAAGCTGTCTCAAAGACTTAAAAAGAATCTCCATCTAACTAATGATAGACTTTAAGAAAACTTTAGACTCTGTTAAAAAAGAACCATCAAACTTTCAACAACTGCTTAAAAGATGAAAATTTCAGTTAAAAAGCTGGATTTTCTTTGTTTTTTAAACAGGTATTTATCTTATTGACTCTATGATTGAATTAATTGGTAGTTTTGATATAATAAAGACATTGGCTATATATGAGACA
Source organism: Rhinopithecus bieti (assembly GCF_001698545.2). Lineage (NCBI taxonomy): Eukaryota > Metazoa > Chordata > Mammalia > Primates > Cercopithecidae > Rhinopithecus > Rhinopithecus bieti. Next base: position 439,276 of record NW_016820096.1, on the reverse strand, counting down.
GGAGAAAAGTTATAATTTGTTTGTTTATTGAGAAATTCAAAACTAGTTTTAGCCTTGAATGATTCAGTGATTCCATGATTTATTTTTACTTTAAATAGAGTAATGTCTAGCACACCAGTATGGTTAGATTTATCATGTATCAATAAGTGATATGAAATAAGTATTTTAAAAGTATCTACAGTGCACATGGCATTTTGACAGCATATAAAAGACTAGAACACATATGTGGTCTTATACTCAAGGAACTTACAACTTGGTTGTGTAGACAAAACTTGGGAATAACAAAAGCACATTATAATAACTATATTATAACTATGTTATTATAACAATAATATAATAACTATATTATTATAATGTGACTTTTGTTATAGAAGAGACCAAGTGCTTTAAGAATGAGGGGAAAAAGGTCATCGTGGACTGGAAAACCTGGGAAGGATTCACCAAAGAGGTAGAATTGAATTAGGACTTTACAGGTATGTAGAATGTAAAATTTTCAAGTGTAAGAGTGATGCTTTTTTAGCCTTTCATGTTTTAATTACGTAAGTAGTTGCTAGTCTTTAGTAGGATTGCATTAAACAATTATTGAGTTAATAGAATTTAACTGAATTGGTAAAGGAGACAGAGCTTTCTAGATAAGGGGACTAATATGATCAAAAGAAAAATGCAATCACATATTTACTATTAATATGTGTAGAGGAAATTAAAGAATAGACCTAACTGGAATGAAGAATAATATCAGGAAATTGAGTTTAATAGATATGTGTTGCAGGAAGTCAGGGACCCCGAATGGAGGGACCGGCTGAAGCCATGGCAGAAGAACATAAATTGTGGAGATTTCATGGACATGTGTTAGTTCCCCAAATTAATACTTTTATAATTTCTTACACCATCTTTACTGCAGTCTTTGAACATAAATTGTGATGATTTCATAGACATTTATCACTTCCCCAGTCAATATTCTTGTGATTTCCTATGCCTGTCTTTAATCTCTTAATCCTGTCATCTTATTAAGCTGAGGATGTGTGTCACCTCAGGACCCTGTGATAATTGTGTTAACTGCACAAATTGTTCATAAAGCATGTGTGTTGAAAATATGAAATCTGGGCACCTTAAGAACAGGATAACAGCGATTTTCAGGGAACAAGGGAGATAACCTTAAAGTCTGGCTGCCTGTGGGCTGGGCAGGACAGAGCCATATTTCTCCTATTACCAAAAACGGGTAAGAGAAATATCACTTAATTCTTTCCCCAGTAAGGAATGTTAATAATTAACAGCCCTGGGAAAAGAATGCATTCCCAGGGGGGGCCTCTAAAATGGTCACCGTAGGAATACCTGCCTTATGCAGTTGCAGATAAGGGATGAAACACACCCTGGCCTCCTGCAGCACCCCCAGGCTTGCTAGGATTAGGAAATTCCAGCCTGGTGAATTCTAGTCAGACTGGTTCTCTGCTCTTGAACCCTGTTAAAATGTTTATCAATGACAATACAAGCACAGTGGGAGAGGGAACCTCATCAGTAATGCTAATTTTGCCTTCGCCTTGTGACCTTGCCCTGCCCATTTGCCTTGTGATATTTTGTTACCTTGTGAAGCATGTGATCTCTGTGACCCACACCCTATTCATATACTCCCTCCCCTTTGAAAATGACTAATAAAAACTTGCTGGTTTTGCAGCTTGGGGGGCATCACGGAACCTGCTGACATGTGATGTGTCCCCTAGACACCCAGCCTTAAAATGTCTCTCTTTTGTATTCTTTCCCTTTATTTCTCAGACCAGCCGACAGTCATGGAAAATAGAAAAGAACCTGCATGAAATATTGGGGTTCCCCTGATAGATATGGTAGGATTGATTTATAAAGGATCTTGAAATGTTTTGACTTGGTTTCTGAGGCCAGTACAGAACTTATATTTTAATGTCAGAGTTTCAAGAGAAAAGAAATGACTAGGAAAATTAAACTGACAATACAGACACAGTTAGGATAAATTAGAGTTGGATAAACAAATTAGGAGTCAATTGCAGTGGTCCAAGTGTATAGTGATATGTTCCAGGTGATAACAACTGATTGTCTTGTGGTTTCACACTGCTGACATCTCAAATTGGAAAAATATATCTTGTTTAAAAGAAATACATTTGATTGAACACCATCTGAGTATAAGGTAAAAGGAGAAAGGAACCAGAGTTGTTTGTGTTTGAATATCATAGCTCATCCAACTAGTGGAGGCATATGCAGTGTTTCAAATACAAATCACAAAAAATAACTTTGTGTAATCAAATAGCCTTATAAAGATAACTTTTAAAAGAGAATTATTCCCCTAGAGATAAATCAAATCTTCTATCACCTTTAAAATAGGAATTTGTTCTCACTTCTATTCAATGAGATTTCAGAAATAAGGGGTCTAGCCCCAGAGATCTCTGTTAAATTTGGAAGAAAAATAGACACTGCATATCTAATTTTGTTTAGGTCCAAAAAATCTATTTTAATATTGTTAAATGAATTTTTTCTCTATGATTAGAAAAGATATTCTAAGAATATAAGAGTAATACTCCAAAATCAGTTAAGAATCTTGATTTATTGTCACAATAGGTGTATGTATAAGCAGACAGTGGTTCCTGGCGTAACTGCTTCTCAGTGGACAGACCTAGGATCTGTCAGTAGACACAGCTAGGAAATATATGTATGTATACTATATCTATATACATGTTTGTCGGTGTATCTAACTACTGAAAACAAAACACGAGTTTAGACTGATAACTCCAGCAACAAGAGGTTCATCTAGTATTCCCCTTTTGTTTATTTGTAACTGCTTTCTCTGACAATGAGAAACCTGGCTGTCATTAACTACAATTTATTTGCTTTCTTTTTTCAGTCCTAGTATACATGTAAAGTTCTTTCTAAATTGGTAACCCAGATGCTGTGATAAACAAATTTATCAACTAGGATATGTTAGTGTTCTGTGACTGCGATAGCAAATTGCCATAGCCTTTTTGGGTTGAAACAATAGGAATTCATTCTTTCATAGTTCCAGAGGCGGGACATCCAAAATTGGTATTACAGGTCAAAAATCAAGGTGTCAGCAGGATCATACTTTCAACGCTCTAGGGAAGGATCCATTCCTTTCTTCTTTAAGCTTTTGGTGCCTGCTAGCATTTCTTGGCTTATAGCTACATCACTCCAATTTTCAAATCTAGTCAGAATTCGACAGAGAAATAGAACCAATAGCATCTATCGATCTATCTATCTATCTATCTATCTATCTATCTATCTATCTATCTCTATCTTTCTATCTATCTATCTATCTATCTATCTATCTATCTATCTATCTAATCCATCCATTCATCTAGATTTATTTTAAGGAATTGGTTGATAAGATTGTAGAGGTGGCAAGTCTGAAATCTGTAGGACAAGCTGGCAGGCTAGAAATTCAGGTAAGAGTTTATGTTTCAGTTGAGTTCAATATCCACAGAGCAGACTAGGGAGGCTGGGAACTCAGGCAGGGTTTCTGTGTTGCAGTCTCAAGGTCAAATTCACTCTTTAGGAAACTTCAGTCTTTGCTCCTAAGGCCTTCAACTAATTGAATGCACCCTACCCACATTATGGAGAGTTCTGCTTTACCCAAAGTCTACTGACTTAATCATATCTAAAAATACTTTTGCATCAACATCTAGAATGGTGTTTCACCAAACAACTGGGTACCATAGCCTATCCAAATTGACATAAAATTAACCACCATAGCCAGCATCTTCAAATTTCTCTTTGACCTGCCTTCACATGGCCTTCCCTCAGTGTATGAAATCTCTCCCACTGCCTCCCTTTTATACGTGTAAATGTGATCGCATTTAGGGTCTATCTGGATGGATAGTTCAGATAATCTCCCCATTTCAAGATCTTTGACTTAACCTAATCCATGAAGCCCCATTTTTTCCCATATAGGTAACAATCACAGATTCCAGGGATTAGGTCATGGAAATCTTTTGGGGGGCCATTTTCAGGCTATTACATAAGGTATAGTGTTTGTGTGTATTCTTTATCCAGTTATAGCAATATTTTCCAAAGTTACTTAAGTTAGCTCCTATCTTCTATACCCCCTTACATTTGATTGTATCATTTATTTATAACACAGATTCATTTGTGGCCATCCACATTCCATCTTGGGTTTATCTGAATTACTTCTTGGTTTAAAAAAGTTGTATACAGTAAAATTCCTTCTGTAAACCAAAAATAAAATTCTAAGCTTCCCACCCATCTGAATGGATCCTTCCTATCATCAAGGACATTCCAAAATTAACCTGAAAAACTAATTTACTCCATGATGGGGAGGGAGAGCCAGACAAGACTCATTATACTCTCCTCCCTTTTGGAATTACTGAGAGAACAGGCTCTTAAAGTCTGATAAGAAACATTTACAATCTATTCTCTCTGAAGCCTGCTACCTGGAGGCTTTATCTTCACAATAAAACTTTTGTCTCCACAACCCTTATATAACCAAACATCCTACTGATAATAACTCTTTCATCCAATTGCCAATCAGAATATCTTTGAATCTGCCTACGACCTGGAAGCAACCCCAGCCTCTGCTTCCAGTTGTCTCGCCTTTCTGGACCAAAGCAATGTACATCTTACATGTATTGATTGATGCTTTATGTCTCCCTAGAATGTATAAAACCAAGTTGTGTCCTGACCACCTTGGGCACATGTTGTAAGGATCTCTTGAGGGCTGTGTTACGGGCCATTGATCACTCATAATTTGCTCAGAATAAATCTGTTCAAATATTTTACAGTTTGATTCTTTTTGTCGATACTTTGTGATGTGCAGGTCTATGGTTTTGACAAATAGAGTCATGTATCTACCATCATAGCACCATACAGAACAGTTCCATCATAGCCCAAATTCCCTAGCATTGACTTTTGTAGTCAATCCCTTCCCCTACTTCCAAAGCCTGGAAACCAAAGATTTGTTTTCTATTCCTGTAGCTTTGTCTTTTCCAGAATGTCATATAAATATGCAATTTTTTATTTTAAATGCCAATTATTCCTAAGCAGTATATAGAAATACAGTTGATTTTTATATACCAACTGTGATCATGCTGAACTCAGGAGGTCTAGCTTTTTTTGTACAATCTTTGGGATTTTCTATGTAAGCAATCATGTTGCTTACAAATAGAGATAGTTTCATTCCTTCATTTTCAATATGCCTTCATGACTATATTCAAAATACAAGGCTATAGTAATAAAAACAACATGGTATTTGTATAAAAACAAACACATAGACCAACAAAACAGAATAAAGAACCCAGAAATAAATCCACATATTTACACCCAACTGATTTGTGACAAAGGTGTCAAGAACATACACTGGGGAAAGGACACCCTCTTCAATAAATGATGCTGGGAAAATTGGATATCTGAATGCAAAAGAATGAAATTGAGCTCCTACTTGCCACCATTTGCAAAAATCAACTCAAGATGGATTAAAGACTTAATGTAATACCTAAAACTGTAAAACTACAAGAAAACAGGGGAAACGCTTGAGAAAGTTGGTCTAGACAAAGATTTTGTAGCTATAACCTCAAAAGCACAGGCAACCAACCTGAAAATAGACAAATGAGACTATATTAAGCTGAAAAGCATCTGCATGGTAAAGGAAACAATAAACAGAGTGAAGAGGCAACCTGTTGAATGAGAGAAAATATTTGCAACCTACTCATCTGACAAGGGACTAATATCCAGGATATACAAGGAACTCAACAGGGAAAAAACTCCCATTAAAAATTGAGCTAAGGTAACACACAAATAGACATTTCTCTGAAGAAGACATACAAAGGGCCAACAGATATATGAAAAAAAATGTTCAACATAACATCATCAGAGAAATGCAAATCAAAACCACAATGACGTATCATCTTACCCCAGTTAGAATGGCTATTATAAAAAGACAGAAAAGTACAGTGAGGTTGTGGAGAAAAGTTAACTCTTATACACTGTTGGTGGGAATGTAAATTAGTACAGTAATTCCAGAAAACAGTATGGAAGTTCCTCGAAAAACTGAAAATAGAGCTGCCGTATGATCCAGCAATCCCACTATTGGGTATTTATCCAAAGGAAAAGAAATTTGTATATCAAAATTTGTATATCCACCTGCACTAGAATGTTTATCACAGCACTATTTACAATGGCAAATATATGGAATCAGGCTAAGTGTCCATAAGTGGATAAATAAAATGTGGTATATAGACATAATGGAATACTAATTGGCTAGAAAAAAGAATGAAATCCTGTCATTTGCAGTAACGTCGATGGAACTAGGAGGTTATTATGCTAAATGAAATAAGCCAGGCCTGGAAAGACAGATACTGCATGTTCTCACTCATATAGGAGAAAAATTGATCTCATGGAGATGGAGAATAGAATGGTAGATATCAGAGGCTGGGAAGAGTGTGTAGGTAGGAGGCAGGCATAAAGGGAGGTTAGGAGTCAGGGATAAAGGGAGGTTAATTTAGTGGATACAAAGATATAGTTAGATAGAAGAAATAAGCCCCAATTATCAATAGCAGAATAGAGTGACTATAGTTAGCAACAATGTATTATATATTTCAAAGAAGCTAGAAGAGAGGACCTGAAATGTGTTCCTAACACACAAAAATGATAAATACTCAAGACGATACCATAAATACATGGACTTGATCATCACACATTGTATGCATGTAATAAGATATCACATGTAGCCCATAAATATGTATAAATATTATATGTCAAAAAAAGTGTTTTTAAAAGTTTGACTAGATATAAATTTTTCAGCCAGTTTTAATTGATTTTAATTGACAAATAAAAGTTATATATATTTATGGTGTTCAACATGATATTTGAAATATGTATATATTGTGGAACCACTAAAACAAGCTGTTTAGCACATGCATTATTTCACACACTTATCTTTTTTGTGGTTAGAACGCTTAAAATCTACTCTTTGCAGTTTTCAAATATAAAATACATTGTTATTAACTATAGTCATCAAGTTATACACTAGATCTCTTGAACTTATTTCTCCTGTCTAACTAAAATTTTGTATTCTTTTACCAATAGCCACCCCTCCAATCTACTGTCTGCTTCTATGAGTTAAACTTTTTCAGATTCCATGTATAAGTGAGATCGTGCAGTGTTTGTCTTTCTGTGCCCAAATTATTTCACTCAACAGAATATCCTCCAGGTTCATTCATGTTGTTGCAAATGACAGAATTCTCTTCTAAGGCTGAATAACATTTATTGTATGTATAAATATAAATATATAATATATATCACATATTCTTTATTCATCTCTTAATGGACAGTTAGGTTGATTCCATATCTTGGCTTTTGTGAATGATGCTGCAATGAACATGGAAGTGGCCATATCTCTTCTACATACTCATTTCTTGTATTTTGGATGTATACCCAGTAGTGTGATTGTTGGGTCATATGGTAGTTCTATTTTTAATTTTCTGAGGAATCTTCATACTGTTTTTCATAATGGCTGTACTAATTAACATGCCCACCTATAGTTCTCTTTTCTCCCCCAAAACACTTATCTTTCATCTTTTTTGATAATAGCCATTCTAATAGGTATGAACTGATCTCTCGTTTTGTTTTTAATTTGCATTTTCCTGATAAATAGGGATGTTGAGCATTTTTTCATATACTTGTTGGTTATTTATATATCTTCCTTTGAGAAACATCTATTCAAGTCCCTTTGTTCATATTTTTTTAAGTCAAATAGGTATACACATTTTTAACAGTTGTTTTTGAAAAGAGGATGTATAAGGGAGTCGAGGTAGAGGATATATTCAGGGGCTGGCTAACATTCCTGTACTTCTCAGTTGCTCTCCAGATCCTAGTATTTCCCTGCCATTTCACACCAAACACATGTTGCTGCCACTGCCAGGGTAAGATAAAAGGGCACGCCTAAAAACTTATCCCAATGCTGGCTCCCCAGAACAGTGCTGTGATAGTTAATTTTATGTCAACTTGACTGGGCCTTGGGGTACTCATTATTCTAAGTGTGTGTTTCTGAATGAGATTAATATTTGAATTGGGAGACTTAGGAAAACAGATTGCCCCCTCCAATGTGATTGGACCTCATGCAATTCATTGAAGGCCTAGACAGAACCAAAAGACTGAATAACGGTGAATTCCCTCTCTCCACCTGATTGTCTTCAAGATGAGACATTAGTCTTCTGCCTTCAAGCATGGACTTGAACTGGAACTCACACCATTGGCCCTCCTAGTTCTTAGGCATTTGTATTCAAACTGAATCTGTACCACTATCTCTCCTGAGCCATTTCCTTATAATAAATCTCTTTATATATCTATATTATCTATATCTATTTCCAATTGCTTCTATTTCTCTGGAGAACCCTGACTAATAGAGTTGTTCAGCTGTGATGGTTTCTCATAGTATTTATATTAGTTTGAAAGATACTTCAAACTTTTTCTAGCTTTTGTGATGTCTTTAGATTTGGGTTTGAGGAGAAAAACAATAGTCCATGCTTGTGTGCTTTCTTTGTTTTATGCTGTTATTCAGTTTTTGTATTTTTTTACAGATAATCTTTGAAAATTACTGGAAATTTCATAAAATCTGGGATAATTACATATGCTCCATTCCTGGCATCCCACTTTCTAACCATTATTTTCTTACATAGTCAGCACACTTGAATTATCTATTCAACAAGGTAATTTTCTTTTAGTTTTAGAGAATAAAATATTTGGGAAAGAGTTAGGGAATATTTGCCTTCTTTCCAAAAGAACTAATCTCATAATTCTACATATTATTTTGTTGAACTAGGTTAAATACAATTTTTTGTTTGTTTGTTTGTTTGTTTTGAGTAGAGGTTTCACTCTTGTCTCCTAGGCTGGAGTGCAATGGCACGATCTTGGCTCACTGCAACCACCGCCTCCCAGGTTCAAGCAATTCTCCCGCCTCAGCCTCTTGAGTGGCTGGGACCACAGGCACCCGCCACCATACCCAGCTAATTTTTGTATTTTTAGTAGAGACAGGGTTTCACTATGTTGGCCAGGCTGGTTTCGAACTCCTGACCTCAGGTGATCCTCCCATCCCGGCCTCCCAAAGTGCTGGTATTACAGGCATGAGCCACCACGCCCAGCCTAAATACAAATTTTAAGGGAAACATAAGCATAAAACTTAAAGAAATATGGACTGGGGCTGAATAAGATGCTCTATAAAACAAGAAATATATTTTTAAAAATAATTTTTATTTTTTTCAGCTTTATTGAGGCAAAATTGACAAAAATTATATATATTTTGGATACACAATGTGATGTATTGATATACATATGCATTGTGAAATGATTACCACAATCAAGCTAACATCTCCATCACCTCACATGTTTGGCTTTTTTAAACGGTGAAAATATTTAAGGTCTACACTTTTAGCATATTTCAAGTATACAATACAATATTATTAACTGTAGTCACCAAGCTGTACATTGGGTCTCCAGAATGTATTAATCCTGCCTAACTGAAACTTTTTACCCTTTGACCAACATCTCTCATTCCCCCATGCCCCAGTCCCTAGCAATTATCATTTACTGTGTGCTATGAGTTTGGCTTTTTTAGATTCCACATATATGTGAGATTATGCAGTATTTGTCTTTCTGTGCCTGGCTTATTTCACTTAACATAATGTCCACCGGGTTTATCCATGTTGTCAAAAATGCACAAATGACAGAAATTCCTCCTTTTTTTATAAAAAGAGACAAGATCTTGCTCTGTTGCCTAGGCTGGAGTACAGTGGTACAATTGTAGCTCACTGTAACCTCAAACTCTTGGGCTCAAGCAGTCCTCCCACCTCAGGTTCCCAAGTAGCTAGGACTACAGGTGGGTGCCATCACGCCTGCCTAATTTTTATTTCTTTGTACAGACAGGGTCTTGCTATGCTGCCCAGGCTGGCCTCAAACTCTGAGCCTCAAGTGGTCCTCTCACCTTCTTCTCTCAACATGCTGGGATTATAGGCATGAGCCACTGTGCCTGGCCAATTTCCTCCTTTTTAAGTGCTGAATAATGTCCATTGTGTGTGTGTATGTATCATATTTTCTTTATTTGTTCATCTGTTAGTGGACATCTAGGTTGATTCCATATCTTGACTACTGTGAATAATGCTGCAATGACCATGAATAATGCTGCAAAGAAGAGATACCTCTTTGACATACTGATTTTATTTCTTTTGGACATATATCCAGAAGTGGGATGGTAGTTCTACTTGTAATTTTTTAAGGAAACTCCATGCTGTTTTTTATAATCACTGTACCCAGTAACATTCCCATCAACCATGTATACAAGTTCCTTTTTCTCTGCATCCTTGCCAATATTTATTATTTTTTGTCTTTTTGATAATGGACATGCTGAAGCAGGCCTGACCTGCCTGGAACTTGGGGTTGTGAGTGCTGGGACAGACTTAGAGCCTGGATCTGCAAGGATGGTTCTCAAACCAGAAGCTGCACAAGGTGGTCAGAGTATGGGGTAGGCCAGGAGTCTAGGTTTGCAGGGACCAGCCTGGCACTGGGGTTCACTGGAGTGAGCTTGGTGCTGGGGTTTTCAGTAAAGTTGGGTGCTCATACACTCTCCTTCTCTCATGCAGAAGAATCTCCCTCTGTGCTGTGAAACTCGGGCTGGGAGGGCAGTGGCATGGGCAAAGTAAAACTGTCCTTCCTACCTCCTTTAATGCATCTTTTTTTCATTTCTGTGGTTCACCCAGGTGCTGTAATCTCTCACTCGGATTCCTGAGCGCTTGTGAATCTATTTTCTTATGTAGATAGTTGTTCAAATTGATGATTCTGCAAGGGGATAAGCATTGGAAACTCCTATGCTGCCATCTTGCTGGAAATACTTATCTTTGACATTGAAATTTAGACAGCATTTTGAAACACTTGGACTGGAGAAAGTTTATTTAAATTGGTTTTACTTTCTTGACAGTTTGAAACCATACTGTCACTATGCAGAAATCACTTGACTTGGTTATAGTTTACGTTTTATTCAATATTAAAATATTAGGTACCTTAGTATTAGGTATTAAGGCAATTCACTATTTAACTGACTTTACTTTTATTCACAGTTCTGTTACATTTTTAACAATGTAATTTATATTAAATTTAAACTTGGGATGAAATAACCCTCTACTTGAACATTATAGCTTTAAGGTACTTAAGCATAGTCAGAAAATACGATGTAAACGCTACTGATTAGAGCAGATTGGAATATGTAGATTTATATTATAAAAAGCAATGATCTCCCTACTACCCTGCTGATTCAAGGTTATAAATTATTTTTAGTGGATGGAAAAGATAAAGATTAACTTTTTATTTATTCCAACTGGGTTGGTATTAGAATTTCAAGGGCCTGAACGTGTGACTGATTGGAGCTTGCATAACTGCTAAATGACCAGATAGTGCCAGTAATTTTGACATGACATTAAAATTTTTAAAGTTTTTCTGGCCAGGCGCGGTGGCTCATGCCTGTAATCCCAACACTTTGGGAGGCCGAGGCGGATATATCACAAGGTCAGGAGATCGAGACCATCCCGGCTAACACGGTGAAACCCTGTCTCTACTAAAAGTACAAAAAATTAGCCAGGCGTGGCGGCGCCTGCCCCAGTTGCTGGAGAGGCTGAGGCAGGAGAATAGCATGAACTCAGGAGGCGGAGCTTATAGTGAGCCGAGATCGCACCACTGCACTCCAGCCTGGGAGACAGAGCGAGACTCCGTCTCAAAAAAAAAAAAATACAGTTTTCTGATATTTTGAAGGAATGAATGAAAAAGTGATGTGTAATTTAAAGATGGTAAACCTGACGTGTTGGTGCTTTTCCTTTGAATTTCAATTGCTGCCCTGTAACTTGCCTTAGAGGCTGAATGGCTCATTTAAAAACATTTCTATTGCCTTGCTTTACATTTGCTCTTGATTTCTCCGAAGTTGACACAAGTCACATGCAATCAAATTTATATCCCTGGTGGACAGGCTCATCCTAATATCCTTTGACTCACACCCAGGTTGTTTGCAGCTCGGCAGTTCTGCTTCAAGACACATCACTTTTTATTTTTATAAAGTATTTTAAAATAATGCCATCATAGAATTTATAATATACATTAGTAACTGAAAAAATTAAAAAACTAGTACTACATTGTTATATATAATGTATATTCATTCAACTATGTCAAAATATAAATATACAAAAAGATTGAAATGAAATGCCGAAATGTTAACTAATTTTTTTCTGTTTAAAATTACTGTTTTATACATATATTTGCAATATAAACTATATACTAGATAATATTCTTGTATCAATGTTAGATTTTTTAGATGTGATAATGGTATTATGGTTAAATAAGAGAGACTGTTTTATTAGAAAATACATGTCTGCAACTTACAAATAACTTTTTTTGTTACTAACTTTAATTTTTTCCCTCATTTTAAAAATTGTGGTAGAATACACATAAAAAATTTACCATCTTAGCCATTTTAAGTGCATAGTTTAATGGTATTAAATATATTCATAATGTTGTGCAACCATCACCATCATTCATCTTCTTAACTCTTCATCTTGTAATACTGAAATTCTGTGCCCATTAATCAATAACTCTCCATTCCTTTCTCTCCCCGGCCTCTGGCAACCACCATTCTACTTTCTATCTTTCTGATTTTAACCATGCTAAGTACCTCATATAAGTGAAATGATACATTATTGATCCTTTTTGTGACTGGCTTACTTTACTCATAATATTCTCAAGGTTCATCTATATTGTAGCATGTCAGAAATTCATTCACTTTTAGAGATCAATAATATTCTATTGTAGCATATACCACATTTTGCTGATCCATTTAATTACTGATGGATGCTTGGGCTGTTTCCGTCTCTTGTCTACTGTAGCTTGATTATTGTAGCTTTGTATTAAATTTTGAAATCAGGAAGTGTGAATTTTCCAGGTTTGTTCACCTTTTTAAAGATTGTTTTGGCTATTTGGGGTCCCTTGAGATTTTATATGAATTTTAAGATAGCTTTCTCTATTTCTGCCCAAAAAAATAATAATTGGGATTTTAATAAGGGTTGCAATGAATCTGTAGATCATTTTGAATAGTACTGACATCTTCCAAGTCTTCCAAGAATGTAAGATGTTTCCAATTTATTGTATCTTCTACAATTCCTTTCAGTAATATTTTATAGTTTTCAGTGTATAAGCGTAACCCCCTTGGTTAGGTTTATTTCTAAGTGTTTTATCCTTTTTGCTGCAAATGGAATTGTTGTCTTAATTTCCTTTTTGGATTGTTCATTGTAGTGTATAGAAATGCAACTGATTTTTGCATGTTGTCTTTGTGTCCTGCTCCTTTGCTAAATTATATATTAGCCCTAACAGTATTTCTAGTAGAATCCTCAGGGTTTTTTACATATAAGATCATATCATCTGCGAACAGAGGTAATATTATTTTTTCCTTTTCAATTTGGATGCCTTTTATTTCTTTTTCTTGTTTAATTGCTATGGCTAGAATTTTCAGTACTATGTTGAATAGAAGTGGTGAAAAGCACATATCCTTGCCTTTATTTCTGATTGTAGAGAAGAAGCGTTTAGTATTTTACCACTAAGTATAATGATCCTTGTGGGCCTTTTATATATGCCTTTTATTATGTTAAGGTATGTTCATTTTATTCTTACTTTGTTGAATATTTTTTAAATCACAAAAGATGTAAAATTTTGTCAAATGCTTTTTCTACCTTATTTGAGATGATCATGTGGTTTTTGTGCTTCCTTCTGTTAATGTGGTGTGTTACAACTGGCTGATTCTTGTATGTTGAATGATCCTAGCATTCCAGGAATAAATCCCACTTGGTCGTAGTGTATAATCCTTCTAATATGCTGCTGAATTCTATTTTGTTGAGGATATTTTCGTCAATGTTCATAAGGGATATTGGTCTGTAGTTTTCTTTTCTTGTATTGTCTTTGTCTGGCTTTGGTATCAGAGTAATTCTGGCCTTGTAAAATGAGGTAAGTGCTTTCACAGTGTTTGTGGGAGTGTAAGTTAGTTCAACCACTGTAGAAGACAGTGTAGTGATTCCTCAAAGATCTAGAACTGGAAATATAAATTGACCCAGCAATGCCATTATTGGATATATACCCAAAGGAATAGAAATCATTATATTATAAAGATACATGCACATGTATGTTCATCACAGCACTATTCACAATAGCAAAGACATGAAATCAACCCCAATGGTCATCAGTGATAGATTGGATAAAGAAAATGTGATACCTGTACACCATGGAATACTATGCAGCCATGAAAAGGAACGATATCATGTCCTTTGCAGGGACATGGATAGAGCTATAAGCTGTTATCCTTAGCAAACTAATGCAGGAACAGAAAACCAAACACTGCACGTTCTCACTTATAAGTAGGAGCTGAACTATGAGAACACATGGACACATCAGGGTGAACAACACACACTGGGGCCAGTCATGGGGGCAGGGGAAGGGAGAGCATCAGAAAGAATTGCTAATGGATGCTGGGCTTAATACTTAGGTGATGGGTTGATCTGTACAGCAAACCACCATGGCACACATTTACCTATGTAACAAACCTACACACCTGCACATATACCCCAGAACTGAAAAAAGTTGATGAAAAGTAAAAAAACAAAGAAGTAAAATGAGTTAGGGAGTGTTCCATCCTCTTCAATTTTGGGGGGAAAGTTTGAAAAGGATTGGCATTAGTTCTTCCTTAAATATTTGGTAGAATTAACCAGTGAAGTCATCAGGTCTAGGGCTGTTATTGTTGGGAGATTTTTTGATTACTGATTCAATTGCCCTACTAGTTATAGGTCTATTCAGATTTTTTATTTCTTTGTGATTTAGTCTTGGTAGGTTTTCTGTTTTTAGGAAAATTTTCATTTCATCTACATCGCACAATTTGTTGGTATATAATTGTTCATAATACTGTCTCATGATCCTTTTTATTTCTATAGAATCAATAATTTCCCCACTTTCATTTATTTAAGTTGTTTGAGTCTTTTTTCTCAGTATGTCTAATTAAAGGGTTGTCAACTTTCTTGATTTTTTTAAAGAACCAACTTTTAGTTTGATTTTTTCCAATCATTTTTTTTCTTTATTTCATTGATCTGTTCTCTAATTTTTATTATTTCCTTCATTCTGTTGGTTTTGGGTTTGTTTTCTTCTTCTTTTTCCAGTTATTTAAGTTGAAAGCTAGGTTGTTGACTTGAGACCTTTCTTGTTTCTTAATGCAAGCATTTATTGCTAGAAATCCCTTGAACTTTTTTCCTTTGTGTCTCATAAGTTTTGGTACATTGTGTTTTCCTTTTCATTTGTCTTTAATTATAATTTGTCTAATTTGTGTCTATATCTAATTTCCTTTGTAATTTTTTCCATCCATTGGTTAAAATGCAATTCTCTTCAAAATATCATCATCATTCTTCACAGAACTAGAAAAAACAATCCTAAAATTCATATAGAATCATAAAGGAGTCTGCATAGCCAAAGCAAGACTAAACAACAAGAGCAAATCTGGGGCATCACATTACCTGACTTCAAACTATATAACAAGGCTATGGTTACCAAAACAGCTTGGTACTGCTATAAAAAATAGGCACACAGACCAATGGAACAGAATAGAGAACCCAGAAATAAAGCCAAATACTTACAGCCAAATGATCTTCGACAAAGCAAACAAAAACATAAAGTGGGGAAAGGACACCCTTATTCAACAAATGGTGCTGGGATAATTGGCAACCCACATGTAGAAAAATGAAATGGATCCTCATCTCTCACCTTACACAAAAATCAACTCAAGAGGGATCAAAGGCTTAAATCTGAGACTTGAAACCATAAAATTCTAGAAGATAACATTGGAAAATTCTTCTAGACATTGGCTTAGGCAAAGAGTTCATGATCAAGAACCTCAATGCAAATGCAACAAAAATAAAGATAAACAGATGTGACTTAATTAAACTAAAAAGCTTCTGCACAGCAAAAGAAATAATTAGCAGAGTAAACAGACAACCCAAAGAGTGGGAGAAAATCTTTACAAACTATGCATCCAACAAACTCCTAATTGACAGAATCTACAAGGAACTCTAACAAATCAGAAAGGAATAAACAAGTAATCTTATCAAAAGGTGAGCTAAGGACATGAATTGGCATTTCTCAAAAGAAGACATACAAATGGCCAAAAGAAAAAAATGAAAATATGCTCAACATCACTAATTATCAGGAAAATGCAAATTAAAACCATGATGCAATACCATCTTACTCCTGAAAGAATGGCCATAATTTAAAAATTAAAAAATAATAGATGTTGGCATGGATGTGGTGAAAAGGGAACACTTTTGCAATACTAGTGGGAATGTAAACAAGTACAACCACTATGGAAAACAGTATGGAGATTTCTTAAAGAACTAAAAGCAGAACTACCATTTGATCCAGCAATTCCACTACTGGATATTTACCCAGAGGAAAAGAAGTTGTTATGTAAAAAAGACACTTGCACACACATGTTTATAGCAGCACAATTCTCAATTGCAAAAATATGGTACCAACCTAAATGTCCATTCACCAACAAGTGGATAAAGAAAATATGGTATGTATATGCCACGGAGTACTATTCAGCCATAAAAAGGAATGAAATAATGGCATTTGTGGCAAACTGGATGGAGTCAGAGACCATTATTTTAAGTGAAGTAATTCAGGAATAGAAAATCAGATATTGTATGTTCTCACTTATAAGTGGGAGCTAAGCTATGAGGACACAAAGGCATAAGAATGATATAATGGACTTTGGGTACTTGGGGGGAAGGTTGGGCAGGGGATAAAGGATACAAGACCACACATTGGCTATAGTGTACCAAAATTTCAGAAATCATCACTAAATAACTTATCCATGTAACAAAAACCACCTGTTCCCCAAAAACTATTGAAAAAAATAAAATATTTAAAACATCAACACAAAGAAACTTCTAAGAAATCTAGGGAATGAAGGAAGAGATCAATATTTTAAAAAGACACCAACCAGAACTTTTGGAATTGAAAAACTCACTTGAGGAATTTCAAAATACAACTGAAAGCTTTCTCAATAGACTGGACCAAGCAGAAGAAACAATTTTAGAGCTTGAAGACCATCTTTTGAACTAAATCTGACAAAAATAAAGAAAAAATAATTTTTGTAAATGAGCAGCTTTTGAGAAATATGGAATTATTTAAAGCAACCAAACATATGAATTATTGGCATTCCTGAGAGAGGAGAAAAAGCAAGTAATCTGGAAAACATATTTAAGAGAACAATCCAAGAAATCTTCCCCAATTTTGCTAGGGAGGTAGACACCAAGATACAAGAAATTCAGAGAACACTTGTGAGATATTATACAAAATGATCATCACCAGGCATATAGTCACCAGACTGTCCAAGGTCAATGCTAAAGAAAAAGTCTTAAAGGCCACTAGAGAAAAAGGGCAGATCACATACAAAGGGAATCTTGTCAGGCTCACAGTGCAATTCTAAGCAGAAACTTTACAAGCCAGGGATCTTGGGGCCCTATTTTCAGCTTTCTTAGAAAAGAAATTCCAACCAAGAATTTAACATCCTGCTAAACTAATCTTCATAAGCAAAGGAGAAATGAAATCTTTTCCAGACAAGCAAGCACTAAAATAATTTATTACTACTAGACCAGCCTTTCAAGAGATCCTTAAGGGAGTTCTAAACATGGAAACAAAAGAATCATATTTGCTACCACAAAAATACACTTAAGTACATAGCCCACAGACCCTATAAAGCAACCAAACAATTGAAACTCTAAAGCAAACAGCTAATGACTTAACGATAAGATCAAACTTCACCTATCAATATTAACCTTGAATATAAATGGTCTACACACTCCCACTTAAAAAGAACAGAGTGGTAAATTGGATTTTTTAAAATGACCCATCTGTCTGTTGTCTTCAAGAGACCTATTTCACACAATGACACTCATAGGCTCAAAGTAGAAGATTGGAGAAAGATCTACCATGCAAATGGAAAACAAACAAACAAAAAGCAGGGGCTGCTATTCTTCTATCAGATAAAATAGATTTTAGACCAACAACTGTAAAAATGGACAAAAAATACCATGCATTACATAATGATAATGAGTCCAATTCAAAAGGAATATTTAATTATCCTAAATATATATGCATCCAACATTTGAGCACTCAGATTCATAAAACAATGTACTTTTAAACTTACAAAAAGACTTAGCCACACAATAATAGTGGGGGACTTCAACACCCCTGACAGCATTAGACAGATCATCAAGGCAAAAAGCTAACAAAGATATTCTGGACTTAAACTTTACACTTGACCAATTGGACCTAATAGACATCTACAGAATACTCTGTCCATCAACCACAGACTATACATTCTTATCCTCTGCACATGGAACATACTTTAAGATTAACCACATGTTCAGTCATAAAGCAAGTCTCAATACATTCAAAATGTTGGAAATTATACCAACCATACTCTCAGACCACAGTGGAATAAAAATAGAATTGATACCAAGAAGATTTCTCAAAACCACACAATTACATGAAAATTAAACAATTTGATCTGAGTGATTTTGGATAAATAACAAAATCAAGGCATAAACTTAAAAATTCTTTGAAATAAATGAAAATAGAGATACAACATACCAAAATTTCTTGGATGCATCTAAAGCTGTGTTAAGAGTACAATTTATAATACTAAATGCCTACCTCAAAAAGTTAGAAAGATCTAAAATTAATTATTTAACATGACACCTAGAGGAACTAGAAAAACAATAACAACCTAATTCCACAGATAGAAGAAGAAAGGAAATAACTAAAATCAGAGCAGAAGTGAATAAAACTGAGACCCAAAAATCCATACAAAGAATCAACAAAAGCAAAATTTGTTTTTTAAAAGAATAAACAAGATTGATAGACTGCTAGCTAGATTAACAATGGAAAAAGAGAGAAGATATAAATAAAGCACAATCATAAACAACAAAGGCAAGAGATTGTATGGAAATACAAAAGATCCTCAGAGACTGTTATGAATACCTCTATGCATGCAAACTAGAAAATCGAGAGGAAATGGAAAAATTTCTGAAAACACGCAACCTCCTAAGATTGAATCAGGAAGAAATTGATACCGTGAACAGACCAATACCAAGTTATGCAATTGAATCAGTAATAAAAAACCTCCCAACAAGAAAAAGTCCCAGACCAGATGGATTCACAGACAAATTCTACCAGACATACACCAAAGAGTTGGTACCAATTTTACTGAAATTATTTCAAAAAATCAAGGAGGACAAACTCTTCCTATATTAGTCCATTTCATACTGCTATAAACTAGGTAATTTATAAAGGAAAGAGGTTTAATTAACTCACAGTTCAGCAAGGCTGGGGAGGCCTCAGGAAACTTACAATTATGGCATATATCCTGCCTAACTCATTCTTTGAAGCCAGTATCACCCTGATACCAAAACCTGGCAAAGACACAATGAAAAAGAAAGCTACAGACCAAGATCTCTGATGAACATTGACACAAAAATCCTCAACAAAATGATAGCAAACTGAATCCAGCAGCACATCAAAAAGTTAATTCACCATGATCAAGTAGGCTTGATTCCTGGGATGCAAGGTAGGTTCAACATACACAAGTCAATAAATGTGATTCACCACAAAACAGAATTAAAAACAGAAACTGTATAATCATCTACATAGATACAGAGAAAGCTTTCATCATAATCCAACATCTCTTCATTTAAAAAAAAAAAGACCCTCAGGAAACTATGTATCAAAGGAATATACCTCAAAATAATAGTAATAGCCATCTATGATAAATCCACAGCTAACACACTGAAAAGGCAAAAACTGGAAACATTCCCCTTGAGAACTGGAATAAGATAAGAGTCCACATGCCCACAACTCCTTTCAACCTAGTATCGGAAGTGCTAGTCAGAGCAATTAAGCAATAGAAGGAAATATAAGGCATCCAAATTGGAAAATAAGTTAAACTATCTCTCTTCATGAACAAAATGATTCTATATCTTGGAAACCCTAAAGTCTCCACCAAAAGGCTCTTGGAACTGATAACAACTTCAGCAAAGTTTCAGGATACAGAATCAATGTACAAAAGTCAATAGCATTTCTATACACCAATCATGTTCGACCTGGGAGCCAAATTAATGCAATCCCATTTACTTAAGCCACAAATAAAATTAAATATCTAGGAATATATCTAACCAAGGAGGTGAAAGATCTACAATGAGAACTACAAAACACTGCTGAAATGAATCACAGATGACACTAACAAATTGAAAAGAATTCCATGCTCATGACTTGAAAGAATCAGTATCATTAAATTGGTCCTACTGCTCAAAACAAACTACAGATTCAATGCTATTCTTGGCAAAATACCAACGTCACTTTTCACAGAATCGGAAAAAAAAAAAACCCAAAATCTCAGCATTACACCATATACTCAGGTAACAAACATGCATTGTACCCCGAATATAAAATAAAATCGAAGGAGAAAAGTAAAACATAAAAAGCAGGCAAGATTCGAGAAAAACGAATGAAAAGGAATGAAAGAAACCTCCGGGAACTGTGGAACTATGTCAAAAGACCAAATCTATGACTTATTAGAATACCTGAAAGATATGGGAAGAATGAAACCAAGTTGGCAAACATACTTCAGGATATCATCTAGGAGAACTTCCTCAAGCTAGCAAGACAGATCAACATTCAAATTCCGGAAATCCAGAGAACCCCAGTAAGATACTTCATGAGAATATCAACCCCAAGACACATAAACATCAGATTCTCCAAAGTTTAAATGAAAGAAAAATTGTTAAGGGCAGCCAGAGAGAAAGGCCAGGTAACCTACAAAGGGAAGCCCCTCAGACTAACGGCAGACTTCTCAGTGGAAACCCTACAAACCAAAAGAGATTGGAGGCCAATATTCAACATTCTCAAAGAAAAGATTTTCCAACCCAGGATTTCGTATTCAGCCAAACTAGCTTCACAAACAAAAGAGAAATAAAATCCTTTTCAGATAGGCAAATGCTGAGGGAATTCATCACCACCAGGCCTGCCTTGCAAGAGCTCCTGAAGGAAGCACTAAATATGGAAAGGAGAAACCATTACCAGTCACTACTAAAACACACTGAAGTACACAGACCAATGGCACTATGAAGCAATTAGATAAACAAGTCTACAAAATAACCAGCTAGCAACATGATGACAGGATCAAATTCACACATAACAATATTAACCTTAAATGTAAATGGGCAAGATGCCCCAATTAAAAGACACAGAATGACAAGCTGGATAAAAAGTCAAGACCCATCTCACATGCACAGACACACATAGGCTCAAAATAAAGGGATGGGGGAAAATTTACCAAGCAAATGGAAAGCAGAAAAAAGCAGAGGTTGCAATCCTAGTTTCTGACAAAACAGACTTTAAACCAACGAAGATCAAAAAGTACAAAGAAGGGTATTACATAATGGTACAGGGTTCAATTCAACAAGAAGAGCTAACTATCCTAAATATACATGTACCCTATACAGGAGCATCCAGATTCATAAAACAAATTCTTAGAGACCTACAAAGAGACTTAGACTCCCACACAATAATAGTGAGAGACTTTAAAACCCACTGTAAATATTAGACCATCAAGATAGAAAATTAAGAAGGATATTTAGGACTTGAACTAGCTCTGGATTAAGTGGACCTCATAGATATCTACAGAACTCCCCACCCCAAAACAACAGAATATACATTCTTCTTGGTGCCACATGGCACTTAACTCTAAATTGATCACATAATTGGAAGTAAAACACTCCACAGCAAAAGCAAAAGAACTGAAATCATAACAGTCTCTCAGACCACAGCACAATTAAACTAGAACTGAAGATTAAGAAATTAACTCAAAACCACACAACTGCATGGAAATTGAACAACCTGCTCCTGAAGGTAAATAATGAAATTAAGACAGAAATCAAGAAGTTACTTGAAACTAATGAGAACAAAGAGACAACACAGCTAATGCAGTGTTAACAGGGAAAATCTGGGACACAGCTAATGCAGTGTTAAGAGGGAAATTTACAGCACTAAATGCCCACATCAAAAAGCTAGAAAGATCTCAAATAGACATCCTAACATCACAACTAAAAGAACTAGAGAACCAAGAGCAAAGAAACCCCAAAGCTAGCAGAAGACAAGAAATAACCAATATCAGAGCACAACTGAAGGAAATAGAGACATGAAAATCCCTTGAAAAAATTAACAAATCCAGAAGCTGTTTTTCTGAAAAAGTCAATAAAATAGATATGCTTCTAGCTAGATTAATAAAGAAGAAGAGAGCGAATAATCAAATAGACACAATAAAAAATGATAAAGAGGATATCACCACTGACCTCACAGAAGTACAAACAACTATCAGAGAATACTACAAATACGTCTATGCAAATAAACTAGAAAACCTAGAAGAAATGGATAAATTCCTGGACACATACACCCTCCCAAGACTGAATCAGGAAGATGTTGAATCGCTGAATAAAACAATAACAGGTTCTGAAATTGAGGCAGTAATTAATAGTCTACCAACCAAAAAAACCCCAGGATCAGATGATTTACAGCTGAATTCTACCAGAGGTACAAAGAGGAGCAGGTATTGCTTCTTCTGAAACTATTCCAAACAATTGAGAGGACAGACTCCTCCCTAACTCATTTTGTGAAGGCAGCATCATCCTGATACCAAACCCTGGCAGAGATGTAGCAAAAAAAAAAATGAAACTTCAGGCCAATATCCCTGATGAACATCGATGCTAAAATCCTTAATACAATACTGGCAAACCAAATCCAGCAGCACATCAAAAAGCTTATCCACCACAATCAAGTCAGCTTCATCCCCAGGATGCAAGGCTGTTTCAACAGACACAAATCAATAGATGTAATTCATCCTCTAAACAGAACTAAAGACAAAAACCACATGATTATCTGTGGAAAAGGCCTTTGATAAAATTCAACATCCCTTCATGTTAAAAACTCTCAATAAACTAGGTATTGAAGGAACATACCTCAAAATAATAAGAGCCATTTGTTACAAACCCACAGCCAATATCATACCGAATGGGCAAAAGCTGGAAGTATTCCCCTTGAAAACTGACACAAGACAAGGATGCCCTCTCTCACCACTCCTAGTCAACATAGTATTGGAAGTTCTGGCCAGGGCAATCAGGCAAGAGAAAGAAATACAGGGTATTCAAATAGCAAGAGAGGAAGCCAGATTGTCTCTATTTGCAGATAACAGAAAACCTCATCGTCTCAGTCCAAAAACTTCTGAAGATGATAAGCAACTTCAGCAAACTCTCAGGATACAAAATCAATGGCAAAAATCACAAGCACTCTTATACACCAACAACAGACAGAGAGCCAAATCATGAATGAACTCCCATTCACAGTTGCTACAAACAGAATTAAATACCTAGAAATACAGTTAATAAGGGAAGTTAAGGACCTCTTCAAGGAGAACTACAAACCACTGCTCAAGGAAATCAGAGAGGACACAAGCAAATGGAAAAACATTTCACACTCATGGATAGGAACAATCAATATTATGAAAATGGCCATACTGCCCAAAGTAATTTATAGATTCATTGCTATTTCCATCAAACTACCATTGACATTCTTCACAAAATTAGAAAAAAAGATCTTAAAATTCATATGGAGCCAAAAAAGAGCCTGTATAGCCAAAGCAATCCTAAGCAAAAAGAACAAAGCTGGAGGTATCATGTTACCCAACTTCAAACTATACCACAAGGCTACAGTAACCCAATCAACATGATATTGATACAAAAACAGACACATCGACAAATGGAACAGAATAGAGAACTCAGAAATAAGATTGCACATCTGCAACCATATGATCTTCGACAAACCTGACAAAAACAAGCAATAGGGAAAGAATTTTCTAATAAATGGCACTGGGAGAACAGGCTAGCCTGTTTTCTAGCTACATGTAGAAAATTGAAACTGGACCCTTTCTTACGCTTTATACAAAAATTAACTCAAGAGGATTAAAGACTTAAATGTAAAATCCAAAACTATAAAAACGCTGGAAGAAAATCTAAGCAATACCATTCAGGACACAGGCACGGGCAAAGATTTCATGACAAAGATGTCAAAAGCAATTGCAACAAAGGCAAAAATTGACAAATGGGATCAAAATTAAACTAATTTAAATTAAAATAACCAAACTAAAGAACTTCTGCACAGCAAAAGAAACTATCATCAGAGTGAACAGACAACTTACAGAATGGGAGAACATTTTTGCAATCTATCCAACAAAGGTCTTATATCCAGAGTCTACAAGGAACTTAAACAAATTTACAAGAAAAAACAAACAACCTCACTAAAAGTGGGCAAAAGACATGAACAGACACTTCTCAAAAAAAAAAAAAAAAAAGACATTTATGCAGGCAACAAACATATGAAAAAACTCAACAACACTGATCATTAGAGAAATGCAAATCAAAACCACAGTGAGATACCATCTCAAACTTGTCAGAATAGTGATTATTAAAAGTCAAGAAACAACAGACGCTGGCGAGGCTGTGGAGAAATAGGATTGCTTTTACACTGTCGGTGGGAATGTAAATTAGTTCGACCATTGTGGAAGACAGTGTGAAGATTCCTCAAAGACCTAGAAACAGAAATACCATTTGACCCAGCAATCCCATTACTATCATCAGAGTGAACAGACAACTTACAGAATGGGAGAACATTTTTGCAATCTATCCAACAAAGGTCTTATATCCAGAGTCTACAAGGAACTTAAACAAATTTACAAGAAAAAACAAACAACCTCACTAAAAAGTGGGCAAAAGACATGAACAGACACTTCTCAAAAAAAAAAAAAAAAAAGACATTTATGCAGGCAACAAACATGAGAAAAAACTCAACAACACTGATCATTAGAGAAATGCAAATCAAAACCACAGTGAGATACCATCTCAAACTTGTCAGAATAGTGATTATTAAAAGTCAAGAAACAACAGACGCTGGCGAGGCTGTGGAGAAATAGGATTGCTTTTACACTGTCGGTGGGAATGTAAATTAGTTCGACCATTGTGGAAGACAGTGTGAAGATTCCTCAAAGACCTAGAAACAGAAATACCATTTGACCCAGCAATCCCATTACTGGGTATATACCCAAAGCAATATAAATCATTCTATTATAAAGATACATGCACACATATGTTCATTGCAGCACTCTTCACGTTAGCAAAGACATGGAATCAACCCAAATGCCCATATGCCCATCGATAATACACTGGATAAAGAAAAGGTACAGATATACCATGGAATACTATGCAGCCATAAAAGGAATGAGATCATGTCCTTTGCAGGGGCATGGATGGAACTGGAAGCCATTATCCTAAGCGAACTAATGCAGGAACAGAAAACCAAACACCGCATGCCCCTACTTGTTAGTGAGAGCTGAACAATGTGAACACATAGAGGGAGGGGAAAAACACACACTGAGGCCTATTAGGGGGTGCAGGGAGAGGGAGAGCATCAGAAAAAATAGCTAATGTATACTGGGCATAATACCTAGGTGACGGGTTGATAGGTTAATTATATTTCTGTTTAATTAAACTATCTGTTGGAGATACGCTGATTAAGTTACACTTCTTGTGTTATGTGGAAATATAGGAATAAAATATTTTGTTTCATACTCACAGCTGTGTTTTTGAGTCCAGGTTGATTTTATGTATGAATAAATTCAAGTTCTTAGAGAGGCACTACTATTGCTGAGGAGGATTAATATTCATTTTGATACACCTATCAACCCAGCACCTAGGTATTATCTAGGTACACCATGGCACACATTTACCTACGTAACAAACCTGCACATTCTGCACATCCCAAAACTTAATTAAATAAAATAATTGATGCATTCTCACTATGAAGAAATATTTCAATTGTGAATTATGAGGGTTTTAAAACATAACCAATAACAGTCTTCCTTGTTGAATTAGTGTGTCTCTTTCTTTCTGTCTATTCTTGATAGAAGCAGAAAAATAAAAGGTTCTTAGAAGTAAAAATGTGACTGACAATAATAATTAATTCAAGAAAAAAATTTAAGGCTTACTATGTGGGAAAGATGGGCAATGTACAAGACTTGTGTAAATATCTAACATGTTTTAGGTAATGGGCATAATATGGGCAAGGGTCCTGAGGCAGGAACTTGGAACTTCTAGGAGGTAGAAGTCAATGTGGCAAGAATATGGTGAATAAGGGCGAGAAAAGAGGAACAAAATAATAGTGTAGCTTACCTGAGCAAACAAAAATTAATCCTCCACAGCAACAGTAGCACTTCTCTAAGAACTTGAATTTATTCATACATAAATCAGCCTGATCTCAAAAACACAGTTGTGAGTATAAAACAAAATATTTTATTCCTATATTTCAATGTAACACAAGAAGTGTAACTTATCAGTATATCTATAACAGATAGCTTAATTAAACAGAAACATAATCAACATTCCATGCCTACAAAAACAAATCCAATAAAATAGTACTTATCTTTTCATTGTGATTAGAGAATTGTAGGCAAAAAATCTCTTATCTTCTTTTATTGATTAAAATATCACCCATATGCTATTGATTCTCATTTGTCCTTTACAATTTAGCTCAAAGACACTTCTGCAATGCCTTCTCTGATTTCACTAAGCAGATCCTGGCATTTCTTGTATGATTCAAAAATACTTTGTTCATACCTCTTATCATAGCTTTTAAAACATTCTTTTATAATTTATCTATTTTTAAAACTACACTTTGTGATCTATAAGTGGAAGGATTAAGCTCTAGGTCTATCAGTGACCCCAAAGTGCAGTAATGCTTTAATTATTTTTATAATTCTTCAGTAATTTCCATCTTTCCTATTTGAATGTATTTGATTTGTTTGCTACTGCTTCCTCAGACAGAGCCTAGTAGAGTCCCTAGCACATGGTAGGCACTCAATAAATAATTTTTGAAAGAAAGGTGAATGGCATGAGCTAATTGTGCCACTAGGCTGGTCCTCCAGATCAAAGTAAATCTTAATCATTTTTGTGTTTCCAGTATTTAACACTACTGTTTTGTTGAATATAGTTTTCCCTATGAAATTTTCTCACAATCCTAGAAGTGGGCTTCTTGAGAGCAATAATTTGGTCTTTAATCTTTGCATCCTATAGTCTGGTTTTTAGCACATGCTCAATAAATGTTTACCAAATTACTACATAACATTTAGTATACACTTGGTAAATGTATGTGCAGATGATAACTTTGAAAAGTAGTCTTCTCTGATATTCCTTAAAGTTGTTTGAAAATACTTGAGGCCGGGTGCAGTGGCTCACACCTGTAATCCCAGCACTTTGGGAGGCCAAAGTGGGTGGGTCACCTGAGGTCAGGAGTTCAAGACCAGCCTGGAAAACACGGTGAAACCCTGTCTCTACTAAAAATACAAAAATTAGCTGGGCATGATGGTGAGTGCCTGTAATCCCAGCTACTCAGGAGGCTGAGGCATGAGAATCGCTTGAACACAGGAGGTGGAGGTTGCAGTGAGCTGAGATGGTGCCATTGTGCTACAGCCTGGGTGACAGAGCAAGCATCCATCTCCAGGAAAAAAATTAAAAAATTAAAAAAAAAAAAAGAAAATACTTGAAATTGAAACATTTTGTCCTGGTGGATAATTAGTTTGTCCTAAAGTATAGTTTTTCTGAGTTTCAAAAAACATATGTGTGGATATATTAAATTATTTTCTTTACATTTTCTTTGGGGAATGAGCTTGAAAAAAATTACCTAGGAAAAATTAATTGCAAATAGAAGTGAACTTCACATAGCAAACTAAACCCTAAAAATAATGTTTTTTTCCTGAATATCTTGAACAAAAGTAATTTTACTTCTTACTTGACATTAAATGGCATATTAGTTAAGATTCTCACATGTAAGTAACAGACACCCAACTCAGATTAGCTTAAACAGAAAAGTAACCAAAAATGTGGCTTTAGATCTGAAGAGAATCATAGACTTCGTTAACGGGATTTTCACTGATTCATGCCACTTCCTCAAAGAGGTCTTCCTTCCCCTACCAAAGACTACTGGAATATCTGTTCTACACTTTTATAACACCCTGCATACCTCCTTCATATAACTTATCACAATTTTAATTATACAAAAATTATGTACTTAATTGTTTAATATGACTTCATGGGACATTATGTACACTGTATTTTTCTTTAGTTCTTAAAGGAAATGACACTTCACAATTAAGATCATCAGAGACCAAACACAAAGACTAGGTCAACTGTAAGTACTGATATAATGTAAAAACAGCTATTTGTATTTCTGTTTTTTGTCATTTATTGCTGTGTGTTAGTCACAGTGATTACTTTGACACGGGAATGCTGAAGGCTTAACAATTTTTTTCAGGATTTCAAATGTAGTTAACTTTTCTCTGAGCTATCAATATATGAGAGATGACAGCTGATGGTTAATCCTTTTACCATATCTTCATGTTAAGAAATGAAATTGGATACAAATGCATGTGTTTTTATTATAAGTTAATAAACACAGATTCCTAAACCAATAATAAGAATTATTTTGTACTGTGATGTTCAAATTCCATATTGTAAACACATAAAGAGACATAACACAAATATGTCAAGAGTCTTATAAGGAAATAGTTTAAATGTATCTTTTTTTGAAATTATGATTGAACTGTGCGAACTGTTATAGAGTAAGACATTTTAGAACACAGTGGATCACTATTACCAAGGATTTGGAAGTCAAATAATGTATTTTTCAGATTATTACATACCTGTTTAACAAGTGATATTAGCTTCAGTAAATTTTAATCTAGTAGTTTGAGAAATGCCTGATTATTCTTTTCCATGACGAAATATCTACTTGAATTTTTTTCATGAAAAAAAGTATCATTTGCTATATCTTATATCACTGTTTTATATTAAAATATATTGTTAAATTTAATATATGTAATTGTTATCTTTATATATAATTTGGAACATAATTATATGATATTGATATATGTTGTATGTACTATAGATATATACATAGCTGTTATATAATACTATAGTTGATATATGGATGTTAAATAAGCTGTAATATTATGAAGGACATGTGATTAGCTTACATATGAAAGAGGGGAGAACTTGGATTTTATATACCATAGCTTTCCCCTTTGCTAATTTCTACTCATTTAGGGAAGAAAATCTAGAAATAGGCTTCCCACTTCCCCTTTCATATATACTTAAATTTCTTTCTTTATAAGCAATAAACTGACACTGACTAAACACAGCCAAACCAAGTTGGGGGGAGGTGAGGATTTATTGGAAGGATGGAAGTAGCTTATAAAATAGAAGCAAAAGTTGAACAAATTAAGCCATGAGAAGGATAGGAATCAGAAAAATTCCAGGAATCTAGGTCCATTCAGTGTTCTGCCAATGGAATGAATCAGCTCCAGCCATTCATTGAGCAGAGTATCATTCTGCTCAAGGCTTGAAATTCCAGGAAAACTTTATTGGTATAACCTGAGTCATTTGCTCACTTCTTGGCACCTTGATTGATGGTTTCAGCAAGACTGTATAGTGTTGGGAAAAGTCGTTTCCAAAAGGAAAATTGGGTTACTAGTCCAAAAGAAAGGAAAATAGATGATGAATAAACAAAAACATCACGTGTGCACAAAAATATAGCACACATACATTCTTGCTAGTAGAAACTTTCCCCAAATGGCCAGCATTTCCTTTTTTGTCAGAATTTGCTCATTTATTTGACAGATACTCAACATATACTATATGCTAGGCCATGCAAGATGTAGAGAATACCAGAATAAGAAAATAAAAATTGATTTCTACATGATACAATAAGTGCCAATATTCCTCTGGCAAATTAAAGAAAGTAAAGATATAGTGAACACTCACTTTTCTATACATTATTAAACTCTCATCAACCCTGCATTTAGTTTCAGGACAGCTATTGCTGATGATACACAAGACATAAGGATTAGCTGTGCCTTGCTTGTCCAGAAGTAGCGAACTGGAGGTCTGAGGTCTTGTTAGTCCTGCAGCATTATAACTTATTTGTTAACATTAAAAAATAAGGACAAACGAGACAATTAAATACAACGTGGGATCTGATTGGATCCTGTTGCAGAAAAAAAGTATATTAATAGGACAATTGGTTTTCACATTAGCTAATAAGCTGTTAATGTTAATTTTTTGGCTTTGATAATTGTGCTGTGGTTACATAAGATGTTAACATTAATATAAGTCTAAAATTATTTTTAATAAAAGCAGTACTACTGTAATGAAAATTTCTGGCTTCTCTTCAAAATGAGAAGATCTGATAGAGCTATTTTGATAGAAGGAATACTTTTCTGGGAAAATGTACATTATAAAAAATTGACTCAAGAAGAGAACAACCATGTAACAAATTGAAAAGTTTATTAAAAATTGCCTCTGTGGAATGTACCAGGCCTTAGGTATTTTAATGATTGTCACTATCAAATTTCCAAGAAATAATTTATATGTTTTTTAAAGTATGAAAAGTATAGAAAATTGTGCTTTGCTGAGAAACAAAATATACGAGAGAATTTCAGATCATTTTAATAACGCTGATACCAACATTTGATAAAAATTGTACACAAAAGAAAGCTACAGACCCACAGCTAGTATCATACTGAATGGAGAAAAACTGAAAGCTTTTCCTCTAAGATCTGGAACATCACAAGGATGCCCACTGTCACCATTGTTATTCAATATAGTACTGGAAGTTCCAGCTAGAGCAATCAGACAAGAGAAAGAAATAAAGGGCATCCAAATTGAAAAGGAAGAAGTCAAATTATCCTGGTTTTCAGATGATATTATCTTATATTTGGAAAATCTAAAGATTCCACCAAAAAACTATCAGAACTGACAAACTCAGTAAAGTTGCAGGATACAAAATCAACATACAAAATTCAGTAGCCTTCTATATTCCAATAGTGAACAATCTGAAAAGCAAATTTTAAAAGTCCCATTTACAATAGCCATGAATAAAATTAAATACCTAGGAATTAAGTTATCCAAAGTAGTGAAAAATCTTTACAATGAAAACTATAAAACACTGATGAATAAATTCAAGAGGACACCAAGAATGGAAAAATATCCCATGCTCATGGACTGGAAGAATCAATATTGTTAAAATATTCATACTACCCAAAGCAATATACAGATTCCATGCAAACCCTAGCAAAATACATTCTTTACAGAAATAGAAAAAAAATACTAAAATTTATATGGAACTAGAAAAGACCAAGAATAGCCAAAGCTATCCTAAGCAAAAGGAACAAAACTGAAGGAATCACATTACCTGACTTCAAATGATACTACAGAGCTATAGTAACCAAAACAGCATGGCACTGGCATAAAAACAGACACATAGATCAATGGAACAAAACACAGAACCGAGAAACAAATCCATACACCTACAGTGAACTCATTTTCAACAAAGGTGCCGAGAATATACATTGGGGAAAAGACGGTCTCTTCAATAAATGGTGTTGGAAAAACTGGATATCCATACGCAGAAGAATGAAACTAGACCCGTATCTCTTGCCGTATACAAAATATCAAATCAAAATGGATTAAAGACGGAAATCTAAACACTCAAACTGTAAAACGACTACAAGAAGACACTGGGGAAAAATCTCCAGGACACTGGTCTGGGCAAAAATTTCTTGAGCAATACTCCACAAGCACAGGCAACGAAAGCAAAAATGGACAAGTGGGATTAAATCAAGTTAAAAAGCTTCTGTAAAACAAAGGATACAATCAACAAAGTGAAGAGACAACCCAGAGAATGGGAGAAAATATTTGTAAACTACCTATCTGACAAGGGATTAATAACCAGAATAAATAAGGAGCTCAAACAACTCAATAGGAAAAATATATAATGATCTTATCGAAAGATGGGCAAAAGATCTGAATAGACATTTCTCAAAAGAAGACATGCAAGTGGCAAACAGGTATATAAAAAGGTGCTCAACATCATTGATCAGCAGAGAAATGCAAACCAAAATTGCAATGAGATATCATCTCACCCCAGTTAAAATGGCTTATATCCAAAAGACAGGCAATAATAAATGCTGGCGAGGATGTGGAGAAAGGGAACCCTGTACAGTGTTGGTGGGAATGTAAATTAGTATAACCACTATGGAGAAGAGTTTGGAGATTCCTTAAAAAACTAAAAATTGAGCTACCGTATGATCCAGCAATTCCACTGCTGGGCGTATACCCAAAAGAAAGGAAATCAGTGTATTGAAGGGATATCTGTACTCCCATGTTTATTGCAGCACTGTTTACAACAGCTAAGATTTGGAAGCAACCTAAGTGTGCAACACCAGATGAATGGCTCAAGAAAATGTGCTACATATACACAACGGAGTACTATTTAGCCATAAAAAAGAATGAGATCCAGTTATTTGCAACAACATGGTTGGAACTGGAGGTGAAATAAGTGAAATAAGCCAGTGACAGAAAGACAAACATCTCATATTCTCACTTATTTGTGGGATCTAAAAATCAAAACAATTGAACTCAAGGGCATAGAGAGTAGAAGGATGGTTACCAGAGGCTGGGAAGGATTGGTGGGGGGCCAGTAGGGCAGGTGGGGATGGTTAATGGGGACAAAAAAATAGAAAGCACGAATGAGACCTACTATTTGATAGGGCAACAGGGTGACTATAAAATAGTCAATTTTAAATTTATTTTAAAATAAAGAGTGCAATTGGATTGTTTTCAACTCAATGGATATATGCTTGAGAGAATGGATACCCTATTCTTTATTATGTGCTTATTTCACATTGCATGCCTACATCAAAACATCTCATGTACCCCATAAATACATACACCTACTATGTACCCACAAAAATAAAATGAAATAAAAGTTAAAAAAGAAAACTACAGATAATCCGCCAATGAATTTGGAATAACTTTTAAATAAAATGTTAGAAAATTAAACCCAGAACTATGTTAAATAAATGAACACTACCCATAGAGAATTTATTTTCTAAAAAGCAATGATGATTTAATATTAATAAATATATTCATATGATATATCATATTAATAGGTCAAAGAATTTTTTTTAAGACAGGGTACTGCTCTGTCGCCCAGGCTGGAGTGCAGTGGTATGGTCATAGCTCACTGCAGCCTCCACCTCCTGGGCTCAATTGATCCTCCTGCCTCAGCCTCCTGAGTTGCTGGGACTACAGGCATGTGCCATCAGGCATGTACTATCAGGCATGTGCCATCATGCCCAGCTAGTTTTTTGTATTTTTTTGTAGAGATGGGGTTTTGCCATGTTGTCCAGGCTGGTCATGAGCTCTCAGGCTCAAGCTATCCACCCACCACAGCCTCCCAAAGTGCTGGGATTATAGGCATGAGTCATTCTGCCAGGCCTAAAGAAATTTTTAAAAAGTGTTATGTTGATAGATGTCAAAGGCACTCATTAATGTTCAGCACATTTTCCTCATAAAAAGTACACACACATATATTCCTCCAAAAAATATTTTAAGTTTATAACTAACACCATATTTAATTGTAAGCCCTAGGAATATTAAAGAAACAAAATACAGATGGCTGAGAAAACCAATATTATTTAATACTTTCTTGGAAGCTAAAGTTTCAGTGATTAAAGGAGTCAAAATAAGCATACAAACTAGAAAGTAGGATCCAAAATTTTATTTTCAACATATTCAATTGTTTACCCAAGAAAATCAATGGAAAAGCTATTAGAATTAATAAGATATTTTAGTATAGAAGCCAGATATAAATCAAACTAAAACATCTATAACATATATATATATCACGAATAATCTGTTAGAAAACATAAGAAAAAAGTACCAGACATGTAATTTTACAGAAATGCATAATTTTTATCCATTGTATACATTTTAATGCAGTCCGTTTTTATTTTACTCATTTTCTTTGCACTACCGTTGTTCCCTATTCTACCACACTGATGTCCCCGAAACCTCTTTATTCCCAGGTAACCCTATCAGCAACCTAATATATATGTTTCCATATTTTTCCATGCTCATTGTATTAGGCCTTTCTTGCATTGCTATAAAGAAAAATATGTAACAAACCTGCACGTTATGCACATGTACCCTAGAACTTAAAGTATAATAAAAAAAAATAAAAAAAATGCACACTGAAACAAAAAAAAACAAAAAAGCAAAACAAAACAAAAAACAAACAAACAACAAAAAAAAGAAATACCTGAGGCAGAGTCATTTATAAAAAAAAGAGTTTAATTGGCTCACGGTTCTGCAGCTGTACCAGCATGTCACTGGCATCTGCTTGGTTTCTGGGGAGGCCTCAGGGAACTTTGACTCATGGTAGAAGGCTAAGTGGGAGCAGGCACATCATATGGTGAGAGGGGAACCAAAAGAGATGGGTGCGGGTGTGTGCCACACACACATTCAGTCTTTTACTGTGAAGTATAATGTTAACTGTAGGCTTTTTAAACAACCAGATCATGTGAGAACTCACTACCACAAGGACGGCACCAACCCTTGAGGGATCCACCCACGAGAGCCAAACACATCCCACCAGGCCCCACCTCCAACACTGGGGATTACATTCTAACATGAGATTTGGAGGGAAGATTGAAACTATATCACTCACATAATTATGAAAAGGAATATAAATTCATATGTATGCATACATATACTCGCAAATATATAGCGGTTTTGTCATTATTTGCTTTATAAAAAGAGACGCACAT
The DNA here is from genome assembly GCF_001698545.2 of Rhinopithecus bieti. Lineage (NCBI taxonomy): Eukaryota > Metazoa > Chordata > Mammalia > Primates > Cercopithecidae > Rhinopithecus > Rhinopithecus bieti. Next base: position 404,391 of record NW_016820096.1, on the reverse strand, counting down.
TCCACACATCTTCATCTTGTTTTACTTATTCAACTTTTTAAAAATCCCTTTAAGTCAACCAGTATTGCTCTAATTTATTATTTTAATGGACACATAATATTATTTACCATCATTTATTCTAACATTGTCAAATTGCTGGGTGTTCACTTTACTTCCAGGTTTTGCCACTAAAACAAATTCAGTAAATGTTTATATGTTTTTATATTCTAATAGTTTTCTTTTTTCTTTTTCTTTCTTTTTTGTTTTTTTGAGACAGGGCCTTTGTGGTGACATGACCTCAGCTCACTGCAGTCTAAACCTCCCTGGCTCAAGCAATCTTCCCACCTCAGCTTCCCAAGTAGCTGGGACGACAGGCACATGCAACTACACCAGGCTAATTTTTTGTATTTTTTGTAGCAATGGGGTTCACTGTGTTGCCCTGAGCTCAAGTGATTTGCCTGCCTTGGCCTCCCAAAGTGCTGGGACTACAGGCATGAATCACTGCGTCTGGCCTCTAATGGCTTTATTTCTATGGGAGAAATTCTTAGGCCTGGGATTAGTGGAACAGCAGGCATATAAATTTCTAAAATTAATTTTTGTATTTTGAGATAACTGTAGATTCACATGTAGTTGTTAAGAAACAATAGAGTCCACGCATTCTTTGCCTAGTTTCCCCCAATGGTAATATAGTGCAAAACTTTTGTGCATTACAACTATGGTATTCACATGGATACAGTACTATGCAGTCAAGATAATAAACAGTTTCATCACTACAAAGATGAAACTTTTATAGCCATCTTCACCCCACCTTTTCATGATCCCTAGTAACTATTAATCTGTTCTTTATTCCCATAATCTTGAAATTTCAAAAATGTTATATAAATGGAATCATAGACCATGTAATTTTGGGGATTGGA
>NW_016820096.1:365127-400289 GCF_001698545.2 Rhinopithecus bieti | reverse complement strand
TTTGCTCATCATAATTTCCAAGAGATTCATCCGAATTGTTACATGTATAAACAGCTTATTCTTCTTTGTTGCTGAGTAATATTATACTGTATGGATGTACCACAGTTTGTTCAATCCTTCACCCATAGAAGGCCATCTGAGTTATTTCCAGTTTTTGGTTACTACAAATAAAGCTTCTATGAACATTTGTCTACAAGTGTTTGTGTGAATATGTTTTAATTTCTTTGTAATAAATGCTCAATACTTATTGAGCATTATCATATGGTAGTTTCATGTTTCGCTTTTTTAAAGAAACTGCCAAAATATTTTTCAGAGTGGCTGTACCATTTCATATTCTCACCAGCAATATATTAGTGACCAGATTCTCTGAATCCTCATCTGCACTGGTTGTCACCTTTTAATTTTAGCCATTCTAATAATAGGTGTGTAGTGATATCTCATGGCTTGAATTTGTATTTCTCCAATGACTGATGATACTGAAAATTTTTTCGTGTATTTGTTTTCCATCTGTATATCCTCTTCAATAAAATGCCCATTTTCAATCTTTTGTGCATTTTCTAATTAGACTGTTTTTAATGCTAAGTTTTGAGAGTACTTTATATATCCTATATAATAGTACTTTTTGCATATGTACTTTGAAGATATTTTCTTTTAGTCAGTAGCCTTTTTTTCATCCTCTTAACAGTCTTTCACAGAGAAAAGTTTTAATTTGGGTAAGATTCAATGTATCTTTTTTCTGTTATAAATTATGATTCTTTTTCTTTTATGGATTATGTTGTCAAGTCTAATAACTTTCTCTAATTCTAGATTCTGAAGATTTTCTTCTTTTTTTCTAAAAGTTACATAGTTTTATGTTTTACAGTTAAGTCTATGATACATTTTGAGTTAATTTTTGTATAAGGCATGATGTTTAGGCCATTTTTTGCCTTTTTTTGGAAAGGCTGTCCTTACTCCATTGTATTGCTTTTGCACCTTTGCAAAAAAATCAATAGGGCATATTTGTGTGGGTCTGTTTCCAGGTTTTCTGTTTTGTTCCGTTGACCTATGTGTCTGTCCCTCTAACACCACCACCACTCTGTCCTGATTGTTGTTGCTATACAGTAGGCCTTAATATTGGATAGAGTGAGTCCTCCCGTTGTATTCTCCTTTTAAAAGATGTTTTAGTTTTCTAGGGCCTGTGCCTTTTACATAAATTTTAGAATGAGCTTCTCTATGTTTATGAAAATCCCTTCTGGGATTATAATAGGAATTACATTAAATCAATTTGGGAGAACTGTAACTGTCATCTTTATTGCATAGAGTCTTGTAATCCTTGAACATGGTATATCTCTATTTAGGTTTTCTTTTATTTCTTTTATCAGCATTTTGTCATTTTCAGCATGCAGATTCTACATCCATTTTGTTAAGTGTATATGTAAGCATTTAATTTTATTTGGAATAATTGCAGATAGCATTAGGTTTTTCAATTTAGTGTCCACATGTTCATTGTTAGTACAGTAGTTCCCCCTTTATCCTCAAGGGATACCCAAAACTATGAATATTACCAAACGCTATATATACTATGCTTTTTTCTATGTGTACATACCTGCGGTAAAGTTTAATTTGTAAGTTAGGCACATTAAAACATTAACAATAACTATTCATAAAATACAACAACTGTAACAATATGCCATAATTACTACTCTTATGATTTGGGATCATGATTAAGTAAAATACAGGCTACTTGAACACAAGTCCTGTGACACCAGGACAGCTGATCAAATGACCAAGATGGCTGCTAAGTGACTAATGGGTGGGTAGCATATACAGTGTGGATACGCTGGACAAAGAAATAAGTCACATCCCAGGTGGGACGGAGCAGGATGGCACAAGATTTCATCATGCTACTCAGAAATGGTTCATGATTTAAAACATATGGATTGTTTATGTCTCAAATCTTACATTTAATCCTTAAAGATTGTGATTGACCATGAGTAACTGAAACCGTGGAAAGCAAAACTGGAAAAGGGGAGCTACTGCATGTATAAATATGACTGATATTTGTGTGTTGATCTTGTGTATTAGACAGTTCTTGCATTGCTATAAAGAAATACCACAGACCAGTAATTTGTAAAGAAAAGAGGCTTAATTGGCTCACAGTTCTGCAGACTCTAGGACACACAGCTCCTGCATCAGCTTCTGGGGAGGCCTCAAGAAGCTTACAGTCATTGTGGGAGGTGAAGTTGGAGCAGGCACTTCACATGGCAAAAGCAGGAGCAAGAGAGGGCAGGAATCGGTGGAGGGGAGAGGTGCCACACACCTTAAAAATACCAGATCTCAGGTGATCGCTGGCGAGCTCAGAGAGTGCTCATTTATTCCAAGAGGCTGGCCCAAGCCATTTATGAGGGACCCACTCCCATGATCCAATCACCTCCCACTAGGCCTCACCTCCAACACTGAAGATTACAATTTAACGTGAGATTTGGGCAGGGACAATGATTCAAACTATACCATCGTGTTTTCTGCAACCCCTCTTAGCTCTAGGAGTTTTAGTTTTAGTTTTGTAGATTCCCTGGAATTTTCTACACAGATAATCATACCATTGCACATAAGAACAGATTTTGTTCTTCAATTTCAATTTGTATGGATTTTAGTATTTTTTGTTGTCCCATTGCAGTGTCTAGAACTTCCAGTACTATGTTGAATAAGAGGATAAAAGTGGACATCTTTCTTTGTTTCTGATCTTAAAGGAAACATTCAGTCTTTTACCGTGAAGTATGATGTTAACTGTAGGGTTTCTTTTTTTAATAGATACTCTTTATCATGTCGAGGAAGTATTCCTCTATTCCTAGTTTGCTAAGAGGTTTTTTGTTTGTTTGTTTGTTTGTTTGTTTTAAATGAGTGGGCGTTATATTTTGTCAAATGCCTTTTCTGCCTCAATTGAGATGATCATGTGATTTTTCTCCTTAGCCTGTTGATATGATGGATTACATTGATTTCTTTTTGAATTTAAAAACCAGCCTTGTATATGTTGGATAAATCCCACTTGGTCATGGTATATAATCTTTATTTATTTATTTATTTAATTTTTTTATTATACTTTAAGTTCTAGGGTACATGTGCACAACGTGCAGGTTTGATACATAGGTATACATGTGCCATGTTGGTTTGCTGCACACATCAACTCGTCATTTACATTAGGTATTTCTCCTAATGCTATCCCTCCCCCAGGCCCCCATCCCTGCGACAGGCCCCAGTCTGTGATGTTCCCCGCCCTGTGTCCAAGTGATCTCATTGTTCAGTTCCCACCTATGAGGGAGAACATGTGGTGTTTGGTTTTCTGTCCTTGTGATAGTTTGCTGAGAATGATGTTTTCCAGCTTCATCCACAACCCTGCAAAGGACATGAACTCATCCTTTTTTATGGCTGCATAGTATTCCATGGTGTATATGTGCCACATTTTCTTAATCCAGTCTATTATTGATGGACATCTGGGTTGGTTCCAAGTCTTTGCTATTGTGAATAGTGCCACAATAAACATAAGGGTGCATGTGTCTTTATAGTAGCATGATTTATAATCCTTTGGGTATATACCCAGTAATGGGATTGCTGGGTCAAATGGTAATTCTAGTTCTAGATCCTTGAGGAATTGCCACACTGTCTTCCACAACAGTTGAACTAATTTACACTCCCACCAACAGTGTAAAAGTGTTCCTGTTTCTCCACATCCTCTCCAGCATCTGTTGTTTCCTGACTTTTTAATGATTGCCATTCTAACTGGCGTGAGATGGTATCTCATTGTGCTTTTGATTTGCATTTTTCTGATGACCAGTGATGTCAGCATTTTTCATGTGTCTGTTGGCTGCATAAATGTCTTCTTTTGAGAAGTGTCTGTTCATATCCTTTGCCTACTTTTCAATGGGGTTTTTTCTTGTAAATTTGTTTGAGTTCTTTGTAGATTCTGGGCCAAACTATAGCATCAGGTCTCCTCTGGGTTTCTAGCCTGACAGCCCAGCGTGCAAATTTTAGACTTACCAGCCTCCATAATCACATATTTTCTAAATATATATATATGCATATATATGTATGCTATATATATATCCCTGACTAATGCAGTAGTATTCCTTATTTATTTGTTTTCCTTCCTTCCTTCCTTCCTTCCTTCCTTCCTTCCTTCCTCTCCCTCTCTCTCTCTCTTTCTGTCTTTCTTTCTTCTTTGTTTTGCAGGGTCTCACTCTGTCACCTAGACTAGAGTGCAGTGGCACAATCATGGCTCACTGCAGTCTTGACCTCCCAGACCCAATCGATCCCTCCATCTCAGCCTTCCAAATAGCTGAGACTACAGGCATGTGCCACCACTTCCATCTAATTTTTGTATTTTTTGTAGAGACAGGGTTTCACCATGTTGCCCAGGCTGGTCTCGAACTCTTGGGCTAAAGGGATTCACCTGCCTCAGCCTTCCAAAGTGCTGGGATTATAAGTGTAAGCCACCATGCCTGGCCTTATTTTCCTTTTAATGGCTGTGGAATCTGCCATGATATTTCCTGTGCCATTGCTGGCATTGATGATTTTTGTCTTGTCTCTGTTAATCTGTGTCATTATTGCTAGAGGTTTATCAAGTTTATTTTTTCCTCTCCAGGCAGGAGCCTCTGTGCCAGCCCCATGGTTCTTTCTTTTATTTGTTTGTTTGTTTGTTCTGTTTGTTTGTTTTTGAGAAGGGGTCTCACTCTGCCTCCCAAGCTGCAGTGCAGTGGCACAATCTCAGCTCACTGCAACCTCCGCCTCCCAGGTTTAAGTGATTCTCCTGTCTCAGCCTCCTGAGTAGCTGGAATTACAGGCATGCGCCACCACACTGGGCTACTTTTGTATTTTTAGTGGAGATGGAGTTTCACCAGTTTGGTCAGGCTGGTCTCAAACTCCTGACCTTAGTTGGTCCACCCACCTCAGCCTCTCAAAGCACTGGGATTACAGGCGTGAGCTGCTGTGCCCAGACCCATGATTCTTTCTTAAGTGTGATTACCAGAATAGTCACTGCCTTGCAGTAAGCTTTCAGTAAATATTTGTTACCTGACTTTTGACTGTTGACAAAAATAAGTACCCCCCCAGACAAAATAAACAAATAAATAATTGTCTATTAGCATTACATGATGCTTATATTTTGCTCATTTGGTATTGACATAAGAAAGTGTTTTAACACATTTTATCATGTCTACAAAAAATTTATTGAGACCTCTTTTGTGCCTGAAGTCTCAATAAATTTTGAGTTGTGCCAGGCATGGGATATGATAGATAAGACAACAGAGAATGCCCATGCCTTAGGGAGCTTATATTCAGTGGGTAAGAAAGTCAGCCAAAAATATGTGTCAGACAGTAATAAGTGATATGAAGAAAATTAACTGGAAATGGAGGGTGAGAAACTGGAGCATGACGGAAGTACTATATTAAATAAAGTGGTTAAGGAAGGCCTTTCTCTGAGGAGATGGCAGTTTGATAATAACCAAAATAAGGTGAGGGACCCACCAATATGAAAGGAAAAAGTGGGAAGATGTTTGTAATGTAAAGGGTGATATGAAAGGAGACTATTTTAGGTAGAAGACAAAGGTCTGGAGTCAGAAAGAAGTTAGGGGTATTTGAGGAAGGAAAGGTAGATGTTGAAATCAGAAAGTTAGCAAGGACCATATTATGTAGACCCTCATAGGCCATAGTAAGGAGTGCAGATTTTATTGAGAGTGTAACAACCTGTCATTAGAGTTTTGAATTCAGGGGTTGGAATGAAGATATAACCTGATTTGTTTTGAAAATGTTAGTCTGCCTACCGTAAGGTAAAATGACTATAAAGATTCAATAGTGGGGTCTGGCACGGTGGCTCATGCCTGAAATCCCAGTACTTTAGGATGCTGAGGCAGGCAGATCACTTGAGGTCAGGAGTTCAAGACCAGCGGTGAAACCCCGTCTCTACCAAAAATACAGAAATTAGCTGGGTGTGGTGGTGCACACCTGTAGTCTCAGCTACTCAGGGGGCTGAGGCAGGAGAATCACTCTTGAACTTGGGAGGTGGAGGTTGCAGTGAGCCGAGATCCCACCACTGCACTCCAGCCTGGGCAACAGAGTGAGACTCCATCTCAACAAAAATAAATAAAATAAAATAAAATAAAATAAAGTAAAATAAAAAGGATTCAACAGTGGAACCACAGTTTTGATGACTACCAAAGACCATTACATAATTTTCAAGTCTCACGTTGAAACTGGATATGAGAATTTTGGAATTTAGATGGCATGTTATAGCTCCTTTGAGGGACACCTAAAGAAAGCTTTCGGCTTCCAAATTATGAAAGACTGACTTGGTGGAATATTTGAAGGTTAAAATTTGTTTCTTATTAACTCATGTAGTTCACTTAGGACTAAAAATTATTTATGCCAACTGTATGCAAATGCGGCCATATGCTAAGCACTGAACCCTTTGTGTTCTAAGAAGATATCTTAGAATTTGCATATACAGTAAAGGACATCAGTCAGCAATTGTTCCCATGGTATTCATTTTTAAAAAGAATGTGTTGTGTTTATTTGTTGACTAGCAATGATGCCTCCTATTTCCAGTACTTATTTGAAACTGTTTTATTCTGCAGTCTAATTAAGATCATGCTTAAACTAAGTTAAATAGGTTTTTGTTTCTGTATGCTCTATCATTGTTGCCAAAACGTGTTCTTCATGACATTACTGCTAATAGATGCTCTATGAAAATAAAAACTGCTTCTGTAATTAAATAACCTTTAGGAACACATGTCTTCTCTCAACAAATTAAGAATGCATATTAGAAAATACAAAGTTCTAAGATGTTCCACAGTTAGGAAATTTTGTTTTTATATGTGCTGAATCTTCCATTTATCAATCTAGACTACATAATTTTCACTTATATCAACATATCAAAGAATTAGTGTTCTACAAAACAGCTTTCAAAAATGTTATTCTAGGTTGTTCAGTTAGTCATGTTGTTTCCAGACGCTTTCCCTCATTTCATTCCTTGTGTCCTAAGTACTGTTTTAAAACCCACAAGGCGCTCTTCAGGCAACATGGCGGGTGGAGAAGCTGGAGTGACTCTGGGGCAGCTGCATCTTTCGGGTCAGGATCTCACCACATTGGACGTTACCAAGTTGACACCACTTTCACACGAAGTTATCAGCAGCAGACAAGCCACAATTAATATAGGTACAATTGGTCATGTAGCTCATGGGAAATACACAGTCGTCAAAGCTATTTCTGGAGTTCACACAGTCAGGTTCAAAAATGAACTAGAAAGAAATATTACAATCAAGCTTGGATATGCTAATGCTAAGATTTATAAACTTGATGACCCAAGTTGCCCTCGGCCAGAATGTTATAGATCTTGTGGGAGCAGTACACCTGATGAGTTTCCTACAGACATTGCAGGGACCAAAGGGAACTTCAAATTAGTCAGACATGTTTCCTTTGTTAACTGTCCTGGCCATGATATTTTGATGGCTACTATGCTGAATGGTGCAGCAGTGATGGATGCAGCTCTTCTGTTGATAGCTGGTAATGAATCTTGTCCTTAGCCTCAGACGTCTGAACACCTGGCTGCTATAGAGATCATGAAGCTGAAGCATATTTTGATTCTACAAAATAAAATTGATTTGGTGAAAGAAAATCAGGCTAAAGAACAATACGAGCAGATCCTTGCATTTGTCCAAGCTACAGTAGCAGAGGGAGCTCCCATTATTCCAATTTCGGCTCAGTTGAAATACAATATTGAAGTTGTTTGTGAGTACACAGTAAAGAAAATTCCAGTACCCCCAAGAGAGTTTACTTCAGAGCCCCAGCTTATTGTTATTAGATCTTTTGATGTCAACAAACCTGGCTGTGAAGTTGATGACCTTAATGGAGGTGTAGCTGGTGGTAGTATCCTAAAAGGAGTATTAAAGGTGGGCCAGGAGATAGAAGTAAGACCTGGTATTGTTTCCAAAGATAGTGAAGGAAAACTTATGTGTAAACCAATCTTTTCCAAAATTGTATCACTTTTTGCAGAGCAGAATGATCTGCAATATGCTGCTCTAGGTGGTCTTATTGGAGTTGGAACAAAAATTCACTCCACTTTGTGCGGGGCTGACAGAATGGTGAGGCAAGTACTTGGTGCAGTTGGAGCTTTACCTGAGATATTCACAGAATTGGAAATTTCCTATTTCCTGCTTAGACGGCTTCTAGGTGTACACACTGAAGGAGACAAGAAAGCAGCAAAGGTTCAAAAGCTGTCTAAGAATGAAGTGCTCATGGTGAACATAGGATCCCTGTCAACAGGAGGGAGAGTTAGTGCTGTCAAGGCCGATTTGGGTAAAATTGTTTTGACCAATCCAAAGTGCACAGAGGTAGGAGAAAAAATTGCCCTTAGCCGAAGAGTTGAAAAACACTGGCGTTTAATTGGTTGGGGTCAGATAAGAAGAGGAGTGACAATCAAGCCAACAGTAGATGACTGAAGAATACCAGTTAAATAATACATTCGGATGGAGTTGGAAATTGGAATTTCTCTTAACAACCAAGGGGTTTATTTTCAAAGCAATATTGGGGAATTGATTTCACAGTTTGTTACCTTAGTAGGTAATTGTAAGGTTATTCTCTTTTTTTTTGTTGTTATGAAAACTTAGGGACTACAATTAACATAAAAATTGGCATAATGTTGGATTGAATCTACATTTTGGCAGAAGTTAAGCATTCCCACATAATGTCAAAGTTATACATCATGCAGTTTTGTTTTTTTTGTTTGTTTTATTTTCTTTTGTTTTTGAGTCTGGTTCTGTTGCCCAGGCTGGAGTGCAGTGGTGTGATCCCCAACCTCTGCCTCCCGGGTTCAAGCAATTCTCCTGCCTCAGCCTCCCGAGTAGCTGAGATTACAGGTGTGCGCCACCACACCTCGCTAATTTTTATATTACCAGTAGAGACGGGGTTTTGGCATGTTGGCCAGGCCGGTCTCTCTTGACCTCAGGGTGATCAGTCCACCTCAGCCTCACAAAGTGCTGGGATTACAGGCATGAGCCACCTTGCCCAGACCACATCATACACTTTGAAATGAAACTTTGCCACAACCAGCCTTTGCTGTGGCACACACATATATCACTGAAGCTGCTTGAAATAAAGTTTTTTTTTTCTTTTTCATGATTCGTCTTTGAGTACCTCCAGGCTGAAGGACTGTTGTACCAGTTAAAACTTAAAGGCACAAATTCTCCTTGAAGAACTTCTTCCTTTTCTTTGGCTCCATATTTTATGTTGCTTTATCATTGAAATTTTGCATGAAAAGGAAATTAATGGGTTCAAATGAAATTGTCCTTTGAAGCATGATTACTTGTTCCCATGGACAGATATTTTTCTCCCCTTGCTCTTCCTGGCCTGAAACACAGGAAACCAGAGTCAGAAGTTATCTCCCTCTCCCTGTCATGCCTTGAGATTTTTTTCTGCATTGTTTTATGCCTGAAATCCAATAGTCTTCCTCCACTGGAAAATACTGTTATACCAAATAATTCTAGATGAGTAACAAAGATCTTCCTAGGCCTTCATTTTATGTTTTTTCTTAACTGTTAAGACTGTGACACAGATTATAATATTACTAATTTTTGGAAGTTTCGAAAGGTCAAGAAGTAAAAGATGTTAGAAAGTAGTGAGTAAGTCCTTTTGATTTTTAACTTATTCCCCATGTCCCTATACTTGTGTGCTTTTCCCTTTTTTTTTTTTTGAAACGGAGGCTCACTCTGTCACCTAGGCTAGAGTACAGTGGCACAATCTTGGCTCACTGCAACTTCTGCCTCCCTGGTTCAAGTGATTCTCATGCTTCAGCCTCCCATGTAGCTGAGATTACAGGCATGTGTCACCATACCCGGCTAATTTTTGTGTTTTTGGTAGAGATGGGGTTTCACTATGTTACCAAGGCTGGTCTTGAACTCCTGACCTTAGGTGATCTGTCTGCCTCTGCCTTCCAAAATGCTGGGATTACAGGCGTGAGCCACTGTGCCCAGCTTATTTTCTTTATGTTTTGCTTCATAAGAGGTTCTGTTGAGCAGTGATTTACAACTCACTGACAATAGAATTGCTGGGGAAGCTTTAAAAAAAAAAAAAAAGATGCCCCACAGAGATTCTGATTTTAATTGTTCTGATTTAATTGGAATGGTTTTGCTAGACCTGGTATTCTTAGTTAACAGGTTTTTTTTCTTTTATTACTTTGAATATATTATGCTACTCCCTTCTGATATGAAAGGTTTCTGCTGAGAAATCCACTGATAATGTTATGGCAGTTCCCTTATATATGATGAATTGCTTTTCTCTTGCTGCAAAGTTTGATTATAATGAATGTTGGTAGGGTTCTTTTTTGGTTCTATCCTAGTTGGAGTCTTTTGAGCTTGTCAAATTTGTATATCCATTTATTTCTTTAAATTTAGAAAGTTTTTCTACCATTATATCCTTGCTCTTTTCTCCTTCTTAAATTCTATAATGTGAATATTGGTCACTTGATAGTATCCTATATTAGGCCATTCTCACATTTCTATAAAAATATCTGAGACTAGGTAATTTATGAAGAAAAAAGGTTTAATCAGCTCATGGTTTGGCAGGCTGTACAGAAAGCATGGTGGCATCTGCTTCTGGGGAAGCCTCAGAAAACTTACAATTATGGCAGAAGACAAAGCGGGAACAGACATCTTACATGAAAGGAGCAGGACCAAGAGAGAGAATGAGGAGGTGCTACACACTTTTAAACAAGATCTCATGATAATTCACTCACTAACTATCATGAGAAAAGTACTGAGGGGATGGTGATAAACCATTCATGAGAATTCTGTCCCCAAGATCCAATCACCTTCCACCAGGCCCCACCTTCAACACTGGGGATTACAATTTAACATGAGATTTGGGTGAGGACACAGATCAAAACCATATCATTCCACCCCTGGACTCTCCCAAATCTCATGTTCTTCTCACATTGCAAAATTCAATTATGCCTTCCCAACAGTTCTCCCAAAGTCTTAACTCATTCTAGCATTAACTAAAATGTCCAAAATCCAAAGTCTCATCTGAGACAAGACTAGTCCCTTCTACCTATAAGCCAGTGAAACAAAAAACAAGTTAGATGCTCCCAAGATATAATGGGGGTATAGGCATTGGGCAAATATTCCCATTCCAAAAGGGAGAAATAGACCAAAAGAAAGGGGCTACAGGCCCCATGCAAGTCTGAAACCCAACAGGGCAGTTATTAAATCTTAATGCTCCAAAATAATCTCCTTTGACTCTGTGTCTCACATACTTGCAGCATTGCTGCAAGGGTTGGGCTCCCAAAGACTTGGGCAGCTCTGCTTCTGTGGCTTTGCAAGGTTCAGCCCCCATGGTTTCTCTCATGGGCTGGAGTTGTGTGCCTGAAGCTCCTCCATACTGAAGATGCAATCTATCTGTGGGTCTACCATTCTAAGGTGTGGAGGATGGTGGCCCTCTTCTCACTGCTCTGCTAGGCAGTGCCCCAGTGGAGAGTCTGTGTGGGGGATCCAACCCCATGTTTCCTCTCTGTACTGACCCAATAGAGGTTCTCCATGAGGGCTCCAACTCTGCAGGAGGATTCTGCCTGGAGATCCAAGCTTTTCAGTACAGTTTTTGAAATCTTGATGAGGCTCCCAAGCCTCAACTCTTGCATTCTGTGTACCCACAGGCTTAACACCAGGTGGAAGTCACCAAGGCTTATGGATTGCATTATCTGAAGCAGCAGCCTGAGCTGTACCTGGGCCCCTTTGAGCCACAACTGGAGCTGGAGCAGCTGGAAAACAGGGAGCAATGTCCCCAGGTTGCACAGGGAAGTGGGCCCTGGACCTGATCCATGAAACCATTCAGTCCTCCTAGGTCTCTGGGCCTGTGATGAGAAGAGCTGACGAGAAAGTCTCTGAAATGCCTCTGAGGCCTTCTTTGTAAAATTTCTTCAGCCCACTTGATTTCCACCCCTGAAAATAGGCTTTTCTTTTCTACCATATGGCCAAGCTGCAAATTTTCCAAACTTACGCTCTACGTCCCTGTTAAATATAAATTCCAGTTTCAGATCATGATGTGGTTTGGCTGTCTCTTCACCCAAATACCATCTTGAATAGTAACTCACATAATTCCCACATGTTGTGGGAGGGACCTGGTAGGAAGTGGTTGGATTGTGGGAACAGTTCTTTCCTGTGCTGTTCTCCTGGTGGTGAGTGGGTCTCATGAGATCTGATGGCTTTAAAACCAGGAGTTTCCCTGCACAAGCTCTCTCGGCCTGCCACCATCCACGTAAGATGTGACTTGCTCCTCTTTGCCTTCTGCCATGATTGTGAGGCCTCCTAGCCACATGGAACTGTGCGTACAATTAAACCTCTTTATTTTGTAAATTAAAGAGGGTAATGTCTCGGATATGTCTTTACCAGCAGCCTGAAAATGGACTAATACAGGTCATTTCTTTTCTCACATATATAAGCATAGGTTGTTAGAAGCAGCCAGACCACATCTTGAATGCTTTGCTGCTTAGAAATTTCTCTGGTGAGATACCTTAAATCATCTCTCTCAAGTTCAAAGTTCTACAGATTCCTAGAGCAGGGGCACAATTTAGCCAGTCTCTTTGCTAAAGCATAGTAAAAGTGATCTTTGCTCCAGTTCCCAATAAGTTGCTCATTTCCATCTGAGAATTCCTCAACATGGACTTCATTGTCCACCTTGCTATCAGAATTTTGATCACAATTTAAAAAGTCGCTGAGAAGTTTCAAGTTTTCCTTCATCTTTCTGTCTTCTTCTGAGCCCTCTACACTCTTCCAACCTCTGCTTATTACCCAGATAAAAAGCCACTTCCACATTTTTAAGTATCTTTATAGCAATGCCCCACTCTTGGTACCAGTTTTCTGTATTAGTTTGTTCTCGCACTGCTATAAAGAAATACCTGAGACTTGATATTTATAAAGAAAACAGGTTACATTGACTCACAGTTCTACAGGCTGTACAGGAAGCATGGCAGCATCTGCTTCTGGGGAGGCCTCAAGAAACTTACAATCATGGTGGAAGGCAAAGCAGGAGCAGGGGTCTTACATGGCAGGAGCAAGACTGAGAGAGAGAATGAGGAGGTGCTACATACTTTTAAACAACCATATCTCATGATAAGTCACTCACTCCTGTCATGAGAACAGCACAGAGGGTATGGTGCTAGACCATTCATGAGAACTCCACCTCCATGATCCAATCACCTCCCACCACGCCCACCTCCAACATTGAGGATTATAATTCAACATGAAATTTGAGTGGGGACACAGATCCAAATGATATTATGTCCCATAAGTTCCCCAAGCACTCTTCACTCATCTTCATTCTTTTTACCTTTTTGCTCCTCTGACTTGATGATTTCAGATGACCTGTCTTCCAGTTTGCTGATTCTTTTTTTTTTTTTTTTTGCCTGATCAAGTCTGCTGATGAACCTCTGTAGTAATTTATTTTAAGTTCAGTTGTATTTTTCAGTGCCAGAATTTGTTAGGTTCTTTTTAAAAATAGTTTCTCTTTTGTTTTATATTCTCATTTTGTTCATGCATTATTTTCTTTATTTCATTTAATTGTTGACATGTGTTTTCTTTTATCTCATTGAGAATCTGTATGACAGTTATTAAAAAAACTTTTTTTGAGGCAGGGTCTCACATTTTTGCCCAGGCTGGAGTTCAGTGGCAAGATCATAGCTGACTGCAGCCTCAGTCTCCCTGGGCTTCGGTGATCCTCCCACCTCTGCCTCCTGAATAGCTGGGACCACAGGGGCACACCACCACAGCCAGATAATTTTTGTAGAGATGAGGTTTCACCCAACTAGTCTTGAACTCCTGGGCTCAAACAACACACCCACCTTGGCCTCCCAAAGTGCTGGGATTACAGGTGTGAGTCACTGCATCTGGCCTATTTAAAATTCTTTGTGGCAGCTGATAGATCTGCATTTGTCAGGCAGCTGATAGATCTGCATTTCTTTAAGATCAGTTTCTGAATTTTATTTTTCCTTTGATTGGACCATGATTCTTGTTTCTTTGTATGCCTTGTAATCTTTTATTGAGATTTGGGTATTTGTAAAAGCAACCACCACTCCTAGTCTTTGTGCAGATGAAGTTCACCAATCAGCCTAGCTAGAGATTCTACAGCCTCTCAAACCTTCTCTGATTTCTTATTTCCCTTGGCATCTGCCTGCAAAATTGCAGCTTTAATGTATGGCAGTGCTTATCTCTGTTTTGACTGGCTTCCAAATTATGCTTTTGATTCATCAAGAAAGACCGAAACTAGTCCCTCTGGCGGTTCCCATGCAACTTAGAACGCTGGATGCATGATTCACTCCAGAAGAAGGAGCTTGAGTTTGAGGGGTTTCCTCCTGGTTGCACTGTGCTAAGCCACATGGAGAGGGGGCATGGATGAGCAAGCAAAACATATGAACTTTCTTAACACCTTTTACTTGAATCTCTTCTTGGTTTTACATTAGCCTGTGTGCTATAACTTCTGAACTGGTCTCACAATTTCTCAGAGGTATTCTGGTTCACATATCATTGTTAACTTGGTGTCTCTGTAGAGCAAGGAAAGCCTGGAGCTTCCTGGTTCGTCATCTTACTGACACCACTTCCCAGTTTCATATTTCTTTTGTTTGTTTGTTTTTTGTTTGTTTATTTGTTTGTGACAGGGTCTCGCTCTGTCACCCAGGGTGGAGTGCAGTGGCACCATCTCGGCTCACTGCAACCTTCACCTCCCAGATTCTCCTGCCTCAGCCTCCCAAGTAACTGAGATTACAGCCATGCACCACCACACCCAGCTAATTTTTGTATTTTTACTAGAGACGGGGTTTTGCCATGTTGTCCAGGCTGGTCTAGAACTCCTGACCTCAAGTGATCCGCCCACCTTGGCCTCCCAAAGTGTGATAATTCTTTTGAAAATTTGACAATAAGAGATTTGATTTAAGTTGTTTGGTTGTTTAAAAAAATACACAGTTTGAATAAACTATATGTTTCAAAATTTTACCAGTAGTTTAAAAAATTGTATAATGAATGGGTTCAAAACCTGCTTGTGTGACCCTAGGATATTTCTTTAGTTTTAGTTTTCTCATAGGGTTGATGTGAACATTAATTGAGTTAATATACATAAAGCACTTAGAAGAGTACCTGATGCATGATAAGCACATATAAACGTTGTATTTGTTCCAGAAACATAGTCAATTCTCCTTGCTCTCTGACAATGGCTGTTTTATTCATAGGTAAGAACAAATTCTGTGTAATGGAATCATAATAGGTTTCAATGTATAATTTTCATCTATGTTGTAGAAGGTAATGGTTTTTAATTTTTGCAAATTCACAATTACTATTCTGTCATTAATATCAGCCATCCTGCAGTTATTCAGTTCAACAAATATTTACTATGGGGTTACTATGTATTGGAATATAGACTCTGCTCTTCAAGAGATGACAATCTAGTGAGGGAGAAGGATAGGCTTTGGACTCTTTGTATGTATATATGACTGAGTTCTTGAAACTCACATATCAGAACTAACTCCAACTACAGTTTGTAGGCCTTAGGGATCTTTCACTGAAGCAGACTATTTAATTGCTCCTCCCCAAATCTGCATCCTATAGTATACCTTTATTTCTTTATGTTAAGTTTGTTGGTTGGGCACAGTGCTTACACCTGTAGTCCTGGTACTTTGTGAGGCTGAGGTGGATGGTTTACTTGAAGCCAGGATTTCGAGACCAGCCTGGCCAGAATTTGTTTGGCCAGAATATGATCTGGCTAATATGGTGAAACCCCATTTCTACTAAAAAAAAAGAAAAGAAAAGAAAATACAAAATTAGCTAGGCGTGGTGGCACGTGCCTGTAGTCCCAGCTACTCGGGAAGCTAAGGAATGAGAATTGCTTGAACCTGGAAGGTGGAGGTTGCAGTGACCTAAGATTGCGCCACTGCACTCCAGCCTGGGCGAGAGTGAGACTCTCCAAAAGAAAACAAAATAGAACAAAATAAACAAAAATTTGTTGCACTCTTGGTGTGAAAATTTTGAGAAGATGTTCCTTTCAAGAATGCTCAGCCTTCTGAGGAGTGCCAACTACTCAGAAATATTAACATATTGGTGGAAGTGCCATTTTCTACCAGTGCAACTCTGTAAGTACAAGCCTCTGTAAATATGATCATTCACTTTTAGAGTTTAGTGTTTTCTGAGGAAACAGATATTAAAATATCCAAGAGCTTCTCCTAAAACCATCCTGATTCAACTTGTTATAAGGTTAAGAGGAAGCACCATCTCTTCTCTCCCTCATAGTGGATAGGGTGGTGTAGCAGTACCAGTAGGAGATAGGCATATAGCTTGGGAATGCATAGGATACCAACTACTTTCTCCAAAAGAACACTCCCTAACAGCCTCTTCAACCCCTCAGTACTTTTTTATATAGCCAGAAGATGAGCATTAGCTGATGTTTTAGAAGTACACAATCTCTTAGCATTTCCTGAATAGGCATCACACCACCTGACTTTAGACTGTAGGAGTATTTGGCACCTCTTACATTGAGGTTAGCCCTTAGGGATTCTCTAAAAACCCCAAGGTGATAGTTGACATTCTTTCTTGTTCCTGATTTTAAAATGACTTATTCTAATGTTTTGTCACTTAAAATGATATTTGCTGTAAATTTTTGGAGATACCTTTTAAAAAAATTAGATTAAGAAGTTTCCTTTTATCCCAAGTTTACTATGAGAGTTTTTATTCTTTTTTTTTTTTTTGTGAATAGGTGTTGAATTTTATCAAATACTTTTCTCATCAATTGATCAATTGCAATGATCGCATGGGTTTTCTCCTTTATCTGCTTATATGGTACATTACATTTATAGATTTTCTAATGTTAAAACAATCTTGCATTCTCCAAATGAACCCAACTTGGTCATGATGTTAGTATTTGCAATATACTATTTGACTTAGTTTTCTAGTATTTTGTTTAAGACTTTACCATTTATGTTGGTGAATTCGCTTGGTCTGTAATTTTCCTTTCTCGTACATTTCTTGTTCAATTTGTCAAATATATGTTATAAGACCCACTATTCAGGCTTTCTGTCTTCTTGTACCAGTTTTGATGTTACCTTTTTCTAATAATTTGTTATTTTGTCTATTTTCAACTTATTATTTTATTGTTATTTCAAATGTATTAGTGTAAAATTATTGGTAGATTTATTGTATTTCTTCTTAATATCTGCTGTTCATATAGCTGTGGTCCCTGGTTCCTTTTTAAATTCTTAGGAGTATATATTTATGCCTTTTTCCCTTATTCGATCTCTTCAGTAGTTGTCTATTTGAGTAGTCTTTTCAAAGAACCAAGTTTTGGCTTTGTTGATTGTCTCTATTTCATTCTTCTTTTTTATTTTATTAATTTCTACTCAACATTTTTTATTTCTTTAATTCTATTTGCTTTAGGGTTATTTGCCTTTTCCCTAATTTCTTGAGTTAGATGCTTAGGTCTTTAAATATAAGCCATTCTTCTGTCTAGTAAGATTACAAATTTCTCTTACAGTATACTGTTATTGTATTCTGTAAATTTTGTGGCATAGTTATTGTTCAATGTTAAGTATTTTTAAATGTTCTATTATAATATCATTTTAATCTATTTATTATTTAAAAGTATGCTTAAAAATTGTAATGTATGTAGTTTAAAATTTATCTTTCTGTTATAAATTTCAAACTTAATTACCTTATGGTCAAATAATATAATTTTCATATAGAGTCTCCGAAGTTTCTTTGATGTTTGAATTATAATACTATTTGTACAGGTTTAGAAATTTTGCTTTACATATTTTGAAGTTACATTGTATTTTCTAGGCAAACAATATTTTATTTATCATTTAGTGACCTTTTAAAAGTTATTTTTCTCAATTTAATTATAACTATCACAGCTTTATTTTGACATTTATATTTTCCCAAAGAGAGGGTTTTATATGCTTTATTTGCTACTATTCAATACAAGCATCCTGTTAGTCAAAGTTCGAGCCAACTCAGCTCACAGGTGGCTGGTCTCTCTCAGGTCTGGCCCATTTATAGTTACCTTCTTTTATGGCACACCTCTTCCTAATAGAAGATAAATTCCATAGTGGCAGGAATGCTTATTTTGTTCCCTTTTCATCCTCAGCATTTATGACAGTACCTGGTACTAATTGGTGCTCAAAAAATGTTTAAGTGAATGAACAAATGACTCCATTTAAAATTTGTCCACTGCTCACATAACTTCCTCACTTCTTTTAAAGCATTTTCACACTTTTGTTCACCTTTCTGGCTGGAAGTAAAACTTTAACAATAGTAACAGTTTTTAAATACTTAACAACACTCAGGGGCTATTCTAACATCTGTGTGTTAATTATTTAATTATCAAAATCCTACCAGGCAGGCACTATCATTATTGCCATAGAAGAGAAAACAGGCAAAAAAAATTACTCGTTTAAGATTATGCAGCTACAGCCAGACATGGTGGCTCATGCCTGTAATTCTAGCACTTTGGGAGGCCAAGTGAATGGATCACATGAGGCCAAGAGTTCAAGACCAGCATGGCCAACATGGCAAAACCTCATCTCTCCTAAAAATACAAAAAAAAAATTAGCTGGGCATGATGGCACATGCCTGTAATGCCAGCTACTCAGGAGGCTGAGGCATGAGAATCACTTGAACCCGGGAGGCGGAGGTAGCAGTGAACCAAGATGGTGCCATTGCGCCCCAGCCTGGGTGACAGAGCAAGACTCTGTCTCAATAAATAAATAAATAAAGATTATGCAGCTACTAAATGGCAGAGCTAGGATTTGAACTAGGCAGTATAAATCCAGAGTCTTATCTTCTTATACTACCTATAAAGTGAGGTGTTTTGTGTTTTTATAAAAGAAAAAATTAAAGTTGCTTCATATTTTAACTCTCAGAGGCTAATCGTATTTCCCAGTTCCGAAATCTTGGAAGTCACATATCTCATTTTTGACCACATGAAACACTAAAATTAATTTCAAAATAAAAAAAAAAAGAGGCTATTACAGTCATTCAAGTGAAGGGTGACCATAACTAGATTGAGAATGGTGGTGATGGTGGGATGAACAGGTTTAAGAACTATTTAGGAGCAAAAACCAACATGACAGGCTTATGGACCCATATAGTTTTAGGTAAGCAGGAGGGAGATACTGTGGCTGACTCACGACTTGAACATGCATAGTTGGATAGAGAGAGTAGCAGGCACTGGGGAGCACTGAAGGAGGAAAAGTTGGGGGTGGGGAAGAATCACAAATTCCATTTTGGTTAGGTTGAGTAGTCACATATATAGGTCTAGAGCTCAAAAGAGGAGAGGAGGAGAGGGCCTAGGACTGAGACTTGAGCAACTCTGACATTCAAAGGCCAGGAGGAGAATGAGCTTGCAAAGGGAGTAGAGAATGAACAGGTAGGAGGGTTGGAGGAAACAGGAGAATATTGATTCTCAGAAGCCAAGGAAACACTTTTCAGAAGCAGAAATGGTAAGTGCCCCACTCCAGGCCCATGAGAACTTTGGGATGCTCTTTCTTGCCTCCTGAGATGTGTGGCATCGATGCTCGTTGTTGGGCCCCACCCCAACTTCTGCTCTAGCACACTGGGTAATGCAGGTGACTTCTTCCCCAGGCTTGCTGTCTCCTGAGCTTCCACCCAAAACAGAGCCTAGGTCTTCACTACTCTAGGATCTGGATCCCTGAAGTAATGGTTAAATGATGTAACATGCAAAATAGCTTTTTGAAATTTCAATTGCATATTCCACCCCACTGAGATGTATTTGGTCTTATTTCAAATACAATTTGCTTCAGCTCCTAGAATATTTACTCCAGGCTTTCAGAGGCTTTATCATGAGTTTTGGTTATCTGTTGCTATATAACGAACCACCCCACATATAGTTGCTAATCAAAATAACAACAGAATTTGTTTTATTCATGAATCTGCAAGTTGGACAGGGCTCTCTCAGGGACAGCCTGTCTCTTCTCCATTTGTAGCATCTTGAAGTTTCAGGCTATTATCATTAGATCACCAGGTCTGGTGCTGGGGCTAGAACCACTAACGCTCTTCAGGTATCTCTCTGTATGGTCTCTAGCATGGCGGCTTCAAGGCAGCCAGACTAGTAACCTGTCAGCTCAAGGAGAGACAGCGATGCTGTATTAATTTTTATAACCTAACCTCAGAAGTTTCACAGTGTCTCTTTTGCTGCATCCTATGCCTTAAAAGTGAGTCATTATACTAACATATTAAAAGAAAGAGGAATTAGATTTTACCTTTGATGGAGCATTGTCAAAGAAATTGCAGACATGTTTTACAACCACCGTACTAAGAAAGAAAAGGACAAATTAGAAAGGACTCAGAGCTCAGCTAGTTTAAAGCTCGAGTTTTTCAGGTGTGGAAGCTGAAAAGGATAACTGAGTTGCTCAAACTTTTCATTCAAGGCAAGCATTGAGCCAGAATAAAAACACTTTCTTGGCTCTTAGTCTTTGAGGGTGTACCTCAGGATTAAGACCTTTTTTCCTAAAGATAATAGCAGTCCTTGATTACTATTGGGTACCTTTTTTTGATGGTTTTACTGGTCAGTAAGGAAGCTGATATAATTACTATGACATGAAACCATATATAATATGTTATGTCATTAAAAGAGCAGAAGCATCTAAGAAATATTTCTCCAAACTCTTCTTTTGCTTTTGAAAAGATTAATTGGCTTGCTTATGTTAAAGTCACACTTTTTTTAGGGGCTTAAATGCAGTGATGAAAACTGTTCTTCAAGGCAATTTCCAAATTTTACCCGTTTTGTGGCATTTTTCTGGATCAACCTAGTCAGTAATAATGGCTTTCACTCAGAGGCAGATTGACAGTAAAACTACTGAAGTGTCCTTTGACCCTTTTCTGATGTATTCACAGTTATGCTTTTGTAAAATTTGCAAGTATAAGATATTTTAGGCCGGGCGCGGTGGCTCAAGCCTGTAATCCCAGCACTTTGGGAGGCCGAGACGGGCGGATCACGAGGTCAGGAGATCGAGACCATCCTGGCTAACACGGTGAAACCCCGTCTCTACTAAAAAATACAAAAAACTAGCCGGGCGAGGTGGCGGGCGCCTGTAGTCCCAGCTACTCGGGAGGCTGAGGCAGGAGAATGGCGTGAACCCGGGAGGTGGAGCTTGCAGTGAGCCGAGATCCGGCCACTGCATTCCAGCCCGGGCGACAGAGCGAAACTCCATCTCAAAAAAAAAAAAAAAAAAAAAAAGATATTTTAACTGTAATCAGTTAAAACCAGTTGTGTGAGATGATATTTGAATGGCCAATGGCACTTTTGAGATCCAGATGAGGGACTGGTGAGTTGAGGGCACATTTTATTTGAGTTTAATGGGGTATGTTTAGGTGGCTTGCAGTTGCTTGAATGTCTGTCTAAGCAGCCCCAGAATGTCAGAATGGCTTTCAGCGTACTCCTGTGGCCCACTGTGCCTGCTCAGCTAACATATGACAAGAAGGTATGAGGCCAGAGTCCAGACCACCCTATGGAGGTGTCCTATGATGCTGTGACAGGCAGCACCCACACAGTTCCCAAGGATGCTGCCTCTGTGCCATCTGCCCTGTGTAATCCCCTTCCCGTGAGTGTGGGTGGGGCCTGGGGACTCCTTCCAATGGAATAGTGATAGAATATCACTTCTGTAAGTAGATTACAGAAGAGATTGTGGCTTTGTTTTGCTAGCATGTTCCCTCTTGCTTGTGCACTCTAATGAAGCCAGCTGCCATGTTGTGAGATGCTCCATGGAGAGGCCCATGTAGAAAGAAATGATTTCTACAGTAATTACATGAAATGGAATTTATCAGATTCCCTTGTTTGTAGTCACAAACCTATAGGAAATCAACAAACAGCAAGTGCATGTTTTACAGCTAATATATGAAAGAAACTTGATGGGGGTTTCCAGAATTTTCCTCCAAAACTACAGGGGGAAAGATACTATAGAGGCATGTAAGAAAATTAAGCAAAATTGTGATGTTTATGCTATAAATATTATGTGATGTTTATGGTATATGTGAAATTTCTGCAGTCTGTAATTCCTTGTTATTTATTTTCTTAGCCTAAATAAATATTCATTTTTTTACCTAAAAGAAGTCTAAAATCTTGGCACTCTACTAAGGAATTTTATTATTCAGTATAGTATGTTCAAAAGGGAATTATCACTTTTTAAGTTGTTTTCAATGTTTGGGGAAGAAATATTATTAAAACAATACATTTATTTTGTAAAGAGGCTGATTAGTCTGTTTTCACACTGCTGATAAAGACATACCTGAGACTGGGTAATTTATAAAGGAAAGAGATTTAATTGACTCACAGTTCCACATGGCTGGGGAGGCATCACAATCATGGCAGAAAGCAAAGGGGAAGCAAGACACGTCTTACATGGCAGCAGGCAAGACACAATGAGAGCCAAGAGAAAGTAGAAACCCCTAATAAAATCATCAGATCTCGTGAGACTTATTCGCTACCACAAGAAGAATATGTGGGAAACTGCCCCCATGATTCAGTTATTTCCCACTGCGTCCCTCCCACAACATGTGGGAACTATGGGAGCTACAATTCAAGATGAGATTTGGGTGGGGACACAGCCAAACCATATCAGAGGCCGAGGAAAAAAGTACGACTGGAGAAGCTGCTTTCTATATAGAAAGAGACCTCAGATCTCAGCATTTAACATGCCTGGCACATAGAAGATTCTCAATAAATATTTCTGAGGAAAGGAAGGAAAGAATGAAAGAACTGTACAGTGTCTACCTAGGATCACAGTCTTACATTGCAATAGATGACTCATTATTACTACACTTTATCCAAAACACCTAACACAGCACTCTGAGGAGTAAACAAAAAAATTAAAAGTAAAATGCATAATTTTATTTGGATCTAATGATCAGCATGCAAGGTTTTCTGAGAGTTAGAAGTAGAATACTTTTTGAAAAGTTAATGTACCTTAGCTATATAATAGCTATAAAATCACACAAACATAAGAAAAATAAGCATAATTATATCTTTTAAAAATAACTTCCTAAAAGAAACATATTTGGCAAGGGCTATTGAACTTTTGATTTGATTAGATGCCAGCATTATGTACTGAAGGCAGTAAAACAAATAGGCATATTCTATTTGTTATAAAGCTGTGTGAGGTCCCTTAATGCTGCATATATTCTTTTGAGTTGGACCACTTGCTTAGTCCAGTTTGCTCAATGATAAACACAATTTTCAAATGTGTTTATTATTATATGAATTTTCACCAAGATCTTAGTGACTGAAGTTTATATGATGAGATAAATCTAATTATTAGACATATTCTATTTTAAAAGGAAGACCGTTATAAAACATCTTCCCTGTTGGTTGCATTTTTCTGTATCTAAATAATCTTTGCTTATTAGATACAGAATTATACTAAAAGTAATAAAGTTAACATGAAACACACAAAATATGGGAAAAAATGCAAAATAGAAACCTTTATCCTAACAAATATTCATAAATTTCTGAAAACAACTGCAAATAATTATTGCAGAAAAATGATTAATAATTAGTGTTGTCAGGTTTTTAACAAATGAGAAGGGGATATTCATATTCCTATTAGTGCATAGCTCTCATTATGCATACCTATGTCAATTAGCAAAACTTATTAACTAAAGGGCATATGTTTAGCAATAAATGAAAACAGACTCTCTTTTGCTGCAAATCAAAGATAATCAGCCACCAAATATCAAAGTTTATTAATGAGCTTCATTTGATGCTAATTTTCCCTAATTATATTAGAATGACAAAACTAACTTAGTAATGGCTCCTGGTACATAATTATAACTATTTGTTACATTTCTTTAAAGAGTTCATTAGGCTACCAAGGAAAAGATATATAATTTCTAGACTTTCAAGCTTAAATATAAATTTCGAGCTTTTATTCATTTTAATGATCATAATCACCTAAATTATTAGACAGTAACACTAACATTTTTGATTTTCCAAAAAGCATGTAATAGATTTTAGGTCTCTTGTTTTTCTTTTAGGGAAAGGGCAGTAAGGTAGAAAAGGGCCTCTAAAATTACCTGTTTTATTTTTGTTTCCATCCCCATTAATAAAGATATAGAGAAATTAAACTGATAAGTTATCATTACTGAGCTCTGAGCTCACTTTACTCCATAATTTTAAACCAAAGACTAGTCAAATCTCTACACTGTCCACTGAAAAGTTGAGAATTTATTAAAAAGGAGAGAAAATGAGAAAATTAAAAGTCAAGTTTATAGTAATTCTTCAAATTTGTTTTAAAGAGTCATATTTTAATCACTGTAAGAAAACTACTAGAAAAAAATGAATCCTAGGGATACCAGCTTTTCCTTTATATATTAATTTATTTATTCACTAATTTATTGTTCAGTAGATATGATATGAACCCCTAGTACGCATCAAGCACTGTACTAAATGCTGGGATTATAGTGGTGAGCCCAGAAGACACGATTCCTCCCATGACCCTGCCCTCATGGAGCTTCCCCTTCATGAGGTACTTTATCTGGCAAACTCATGCTGTGGAGCCTCACAAACTTTTTGCAATTTTAAAGAGTGTCTGATTATTTATATTTGGAGACAAAATATTGTAAAAGTGTCCAAATAAAGTGTGAAATAATTCTATAAATTCAGTTAAGATGATCACTTAGCCTTTCTCAAAAACAAGAAGAGAAACAGCTTATTATTGACTGTGGCATGCTTTAATCGGCAAGAAGACCTAGCATAGAGGCTGTGTGAACGTGGCCTAGAGGAAAATGTGTCCGTGCTCCATTGCGTTCCTGCTATAGAATCACTGAATGATCTTGGGCAGCTGAGACAACAATGGGACTTACTTTCTTCACTTATAAAATGGGAATTCTCTATAATCTGCGAAGACTTTTAAGAAAAATGAGATCATACACAAGTGCTCAGTTGAGCCATATGCTTTGAATGTTATTTTATGTTAGCTTATTATTGCTGGTCAATAGCAAAGATAAGGAAGCAATATCCTGAAATCAAGTCTAGCTCAATTTGTTGTATAGGTTCAGGTGCTCTTCATAAGAAACTGGGGATTTTAGCACATTCTCAGAATACCAGAAATAAAAGTTTTCTAGCTGCCATGTTGTTTTTGGTGTGATAGGGAGCAATGGACTAGGCCCACTTTCTCCAACAACGTAATCTTACCTCCATCATCACACAAGTATAGATTTGCAGGCAGCCACATTTCATAGACATGTATTAAAGAGAGTCAAAGGCAAAGAATTAACACCCTCATAAAAGATGCAAAATGGGCCTTCACATTAAAGAGTATAAATTGATCAAATGAAAATGTAGTAAATGACATCCTAATGGTCCTTATTCTGGCTTCCTAATTCTCTGTGAGCAAGATGCTTTTATGCACCACTGAAGTAGAGCCATCACAACCTCCAACTAGCCCCAGTTAGTCTAATTACAGTCTAATGCTCTCCAAATATGTCTGGGATAAAAGCCTGCATAACCTGCCTTTCCTTAATTTAAATGGGTCAGATTGAACATTTTTAAAAATCCAAACTGTAGTTTAGCATTATAGTACACACAAAATATACATTCTTAAGAAAAATGTGCATTTAGATTATCTGGTATGGTAACCTGTCTCTGTACACAGATTAAGAATTTGCAAAACTAGAGGAGCTGGAGGGTTAATGAGATCATGTGATTGAACTGCTGTAAAAACCCTAAGTGAAAGGTATTATTTAGTCTCCATGTCTTATTATTTTTATTCACCATGGACATGCAGTTTTATTTTAAGACATGGAAAAAATGAGTCAGATGACTGTTTCATCATATTATCAATATAATAATAATAGCTGATAAGCACTAATTTCTTTGCATATGTTAACTCATTTAATCCTATGAGACATAAAACCCTAATGAGACAGCCACTATTATTAGTACTATTTTAGAGTCAAGGTAACTGAGGCATAGAGAGGTTAAATAAGTTACCTCAGGTCAAACAACATGTAAGTAGTACACCTGGGATTTGAACTCAGGCAGTCAACCTGTCTCCAGGTCACATCTTTACACCAGACTGCCTGCGTGAATACAGAAATGGAGGTCAAGGCCTATTGACCTGCATTTCTTAGTTCTTAGATTATGTCTGAGCACATAGAATGTCTAGGAAGGTCAGCGAGCCAGCGGTGGAGCCATCAAGGCAGGAGCAGTGTTGAAAATCATGCCACAGACCTGGTCCTTTAAAGCCACCTTAGTTCTCCCTCTGGGTCCAGCACCACATTTGAACCACTGACATGAGCCAAGCTGAATTCCAGATGCTGCTGCTAGAATGAATTCTGCAAAGTTCCTCCTTTCTTTTTTTGCATCCCTAAGTTTTGCATCCACGTCCAGGCTCCGTGGCTGATAATAACCACAAAGAATACATCCTACAAAGATATTGGAGGCGACGCCATGTGCTGAACAATTATATAACCTTCAAAAAATAAAGTAATTTTTAATTTTTATTATGTGTCACCACTGAGAGGAATTTAAAGTCACCAAGAACATTTCAATTAATTAGGCCCAGTCAAGCTGTTGAGATAATGGCCAACAGAAGTGTTTCCTCAAGGATGTATTTTCCATTCAGATGAGCAAAAAGTATCTTGAAAATTCTCACAGGAAGTGAGGCAGTATCTACTGAGTCTACATCTTTCTTTGCACTGCAGAACGTTTCGCCTCACATGACGCTAATGGAGAAAAAATAGTTTGTTGTTTGAGTGAAAAGACTAAATAATGATAAATTGGCTGCCTGAAGTGCAGTAAAGAAGAAACAAATGGATGTGTGGCATTAACAGAGTTAATTATAGATGCAGATTAAAAGGCAAGATTAAGTAGTGGAAGAAAAGCAGAGAGTCACCTTCGGCCCAGACCCGCCAAGCAGCGGCGGTCAGTCACCTAGCAACAAGTTTCCTATCCCCGCTGTGCTCTTTAATTCAGCAAATCTGCTCAGGATGGCGGGCTGTTCTCCTGACAAAACGCATTATGTAGGAGACGGAGGGATACAAAAATCCACCGTACACAGCACTCTGCTCCCTATTGACCACTGATCCTTTCTCTCAATCCACAAAAGAGGCTCACATAATGCCCTGAAAGGAGAAGAGTCTCCACAGAGAAAACATTTGCTTGTAATTGAGATTGACTACATAATGAAAATGATGTTCTTTTTAAAATTCTGCTTGTTGAGGCCACACTTTTTGTCTCCTGGCACTCAAAACACATCCCTGCTGGGAAAAGGGGCAAACATTGTAAAAACTCAAAACTGTGATTTTTTTTTCTTTGCATTGAAAACATCCATTCTGTAACAAAATGGCCAGGTCTGTCTCCTCAGAACTTAAATAAGTGATAAAAGGTAAACAGGAAAACTTCTATTCAGAGTTGCAGTCACAAATGCCTACTTTGCTGAAGGCACACAGGCGATGCATGCTCATTGATTTGCACAACAACTGGACAAAAATGACAGGATTTTGATTTCTTGATTATGCCCTCTGTGACAAGGCCATAAATTGCTGGTCAAAATTCAGTCACCATTTCAAAGATACGCATTTAAATATTCATTAAAATTTTAACCTGGCAGAGAGGAAGGGGTAATGGCAAGAGAGGGCAGAATAGCTCATCTTCTTAATCTAGAGGACGCAATTAAAGTGACCTGCGTGGGGCTTAAGTTGATTCCCTATAAAAAGATTATGCTGGCGTCTTTGTTAAGAATGATCCAACATGGTCACACTTGTTTTAAAACCAGATCATTGGATTTATTAATTTTTTAATAATACTTAAAATATTTTTAAATAGATTAGTAAGCATTACTATGTGTGTCTGGGTTCCTACACTTCAAGGATTTTATCATACAAAATGATTTTCACAAAAAATAAATGGTTTCCTACATATGAACAACATACTCTCACTGAAACATGCATTCAACAAATATTCACAGGACACCCATATGTGCCAGACACTGTTCTAGAAACTGGAGATCCAGAGATAAAAAAATAGACAGTCCTGGCCTTCAAGAGAACAGAGTATTATCATACAATTATAGCACATATAAAGAGTACTGGGATAGAGTTTGGCACAGGGTCCTAAGGGAACACTTAGCATGATATATGGCCCAGAATGTAAGGGAAGGGTTATTAAGCTTGTAGGTAAAACTTTCTGGAGGAGATGACACCAAAGCTAATCCCTAAAGGATGTGTAGTTAATGACTGTCTAGATGAAAGAGAAATTCTTGGCAGAGAGAACATCATACAAGATTCTAAAAAGAGAAAGAACGTGGTATTTTAGTGACTGAGAGCAGTGCAATATGGTGGGGGTTGGAGGTTGGAGAGGTACTTGAGCACCAGATTATACATAGCCTCATGTGCCAGGATAAGGACTTTTCTCGAAGAGCATGGGGAAGATATGATAGATACTACTCAGGGATGATTAGAATTGCAGTGGCATTAACAGGTAAGTGTTTGTGATTTTTATTTCCTCTTCCTGAGGAAAGCTCCCAGGTAATGAAGGAATACAAATCCCGTACTATCAATTACAATTTTAGTTAGATGGTAGAGTTCAGATTTTGCTAACAAACCTGATGGGAAAAGGGCATTGTTGGTTTTACTGAGGAGTGGGAGGAGAAAAATACTTCAATTTCCAGGGTACAGTCAATCCTTGATATCACTGAGGCTTTATCAGATAGGCACAGAGGATGAAACAAAGCAGAAAAATAGTTAAGGTATTTGTACGTTATCATTATGCTTATTAATAAAATTGTGCCAGTGACTAAATCTGAATAACAGGGCAAAATGAGTTAATTTGTGGCTTGAAAAGACTTAAAAATGAAAGTTGCTATGCCCCTATGATTAAAACAACCAACACTGTTATTTGATTGGTTGTATGCACTGTGCATCTGGAAAAATCTAACAGTGTATAGGACACAAAACAGATCCCAAAAGACTCATTTATTACTTACACAGAGACATGATTAAAGATATGTCAACACATAATATAGCAATTATCTAGTAGGTATCATAGGAAGGCAGGCATATGTACTGTCTGCAATTATAAGCACCTACCTGCCCTTTTTACCTCCATCTCTTCCCACACCCACTGGGCAGTTTTGTCTAGACAAGGAGCAAGAGGGAGAGCCTGGTATATCAGAACCAAAGATGAGCCAGTTCTAAGTGATGATTTTATATCGCCGCTAGATGACATATCCCTATATTTGCCACATTGCTGATGGCACCCAATATAAGGCTCAGCACAAGGCATTCCAGGCACAAGACTTCTTGCTTGGATGGTCTAATGTTTTAAAAGACATGTCAGAACTCAAGGGGTAAAAAGATCGTGGAAAGGTAACCAAATGGAAATATTCAGTGCTATAAGGACAGGAGCTGCTTTAATAGCCGACTAAGAGCCTTTCCATAAGCAAAGGAGCTCACCTTCCTTCCTTTGCCTGAGGAAGGTTTGAAAATATATTCTGTGGTATAATTGGCCTAGAATTTTTCAGTAGGCCCTTCCACCATTATATTTTAGCAGAGACACCCCTGGGATCAAAAAAAAATTTATCAAAATAGAATTCATGCTTTAGGTTTTGCTCCTGTTCCCTTCTAGGGCCCAGTGGCGCATGATTTTGTTGTTTTAGTAAAATTAAGTGGTTTTGAATATCTACCCACTTATTAAAATCAGAACAAGTTTCTTGAACAGGAAGAGGGTCCATTTTTACCCTTTGCTGCAGTAAGTGGTTGCTAAACTGATGCTGATAGGCTCAACAAACTTCAGCATTCCCCTTGCTCCCCTTTCCCAAAGCATATCTTTGTAAAATTTTCATAGTGGGTATTTCAAGGGCTACTCCATAGTAGCTTTCTTCTTTATTAGGCAGAATCCACTGGGAAAACAGGGTCACAACTATGCTGACCTAGGGGAAGATCAGTTCCCTATAAAAGGTAAATTTAAACTTCCAAATAAAAATGAGCCATTTCAAGTGTGCATGATGAGCCACACGGAATTTATGAAAGAGAATTATGTAAAGGGCTATGGAAACGTAAGAGGTAGGGAGTCTCACTCCAGTAGTTTCTTTCAGAGAGCACACTTAATAATTTTGCAAATATTATCTTCTCACATTTATGTCCAATCAGTTAAACAACATTATCCACCCTCTTAGCTTTCTCGTAGAAGATTATGTGACATGTAGCATTCACCAGTTTTTCTGAAAAGGTTAATAGTTCACCAGCCGAAGTTAGAACTAAACAGACTTGATCATTCCTAAAACCCTTGGTTGAAACGTGAGTGCTTTGTGTTGACAGCCTATGGGTTGTAATGAGTTTCTAGCACATTCTTAAGGCTTGTTTCTTTTGCCCTGTGAATGGAGAGGGTAAAATTATAGTCTCTAGGTGTTTTCCACGGTTCTTTCACATGCAGGCTTCCCGACACCAATTAAAGAGATTATGTCATCAAGTGAAAGGAAAGCTATAACTTGTATGTTAATGCTGTGATTACTTGAGACAGGGTCACAGGACCCAATAGCATAGCAGCTGACCTTCAAAAAATTAACTTTGAGCTCAATTCCTAATTAACCTTTTTCAATACAAGAAAGTATAATTTCAGGCCATTGGTCCTAAAAAATATCCGCCTTTTCTTATACAATGAAATGTGTTACCAAAATCAACTTGTAATTGTCAAAAGATGTTTACCCTTGATAATGTTATCATTAAGGATACATTTTTATTTCCACTCAAGATATATTCTCTGTATTTTCACAGTTAATAAAACTGCAGGGAACATACTTAAACCTACATAAATTTTAGTTATAATAAATTAATGTTGGCGCACAAAAATGACAAGTATTGTTCTTTCCCACTGCATCCCCAAGAATGGGGTTATTAATCAAGCGGACATAAGTAAAGATATGTAAATTTTAAAAGATTATGTTGAAATGAAAAAATTTTATCACTTTAAGTTAATGTTCTCTGTAATTCTTAAAACTGTGTTCCTGCTATATGATGCATATTTTATTCCAGATATTGCTCTCTGATGAAAGTGCTCCAATTATATTAGCTGTTATTTAGTCGGGCCTGAAGTTAATAGCTGATGGACTTCACATTTCTTATAATCTCTAGTACCTCTGA
Organism: Rhinopithecus bieti; assembly: GCF_001698545.2. Lineage (NCBI taxonomy): Eukaryota > Metazoa > Chordata > Mammalia > Primates > Cercopithecidae > Rhinopithecus > Rhinopithecus bieti. Next base: position 369,138 of record NW_016820096.1, on the reverse strand, counting down.
CTGAACAAAAGAGTAAGTAATTTTTAAGGTAATGCTGTATAATGGTTGAAGAGTTTGGTCCTCATAGTCATGGTTTGCCTCTGGAGATTATAAGGATTATCTGAATAAGTGATTTTTACACCGTTTTGTAATTTCACTCTTCTGACTTCTATATTAAAGCAGCATTTATCAAATTTAAAATCAAAATTAACATTTTGTATACCATATATTCATATTCTTTTTGGGGGGGGCCTCAATATGCTGCCCAGGCTGGTCTCAACTCCTGGCCTCAAGAGATTCTCCTGCCTCAATCCTCCCAAAGTGCTGGAATTGCAGGCATGAGCCACCACCACATCAGGCCTATGACCATAGATTTAGAAAGTAGTTAAAATGCAACTTGGATGCAGGTTCCACTAGCTCACTCCTTTCTTCACTGCTTTTAATTCAGGCTGTAGATAACACAAGCCAAAATGTTGCTTTATTAATAATTATTATGAAACTATAGCAACATCTATACTTTTCTATTTTAAATTTTCCCTAGTTTTGCTATCCCAGCACTTTTAATTTTGTTAGTATTGAGCACTGATGCACAAAAATCCTATAATATTTAAAGGTAAGGATTCATAAGTATTGCCCTTCTGGCTAAATCAGCGCAATAGTCAGGTTTGAAGTGGTACTGTGGTAGAAACAAACCAACGGACTTTTTTAAAGAGCCCCCCAAAATGCCCTGAAATACACTGGCAAATATGAATTTTTCACATATTCATTGTTTCACAAACAATGTATAGAGGAATATACTGCTGTTTTGTTTTATTGGTTGTATTTCTCTTGGGGCATTCATACATATCAGGATTGAAAAGAAGAGCAAGGACTGGTAATAAGACACAATTAATGTCTTGCATAGGTTTCACTCAAATCAGAAAAATGACACCAAGGACATGGTAAGGAGCACAATGGAAAACAGTTAGGGCACAGCTGGAAAAGTTGCCTTGATATCTAAGTATACAATTGGCATTGATCCTTAGGCTTTTAGGATGAAATACGAAAAAAAAAAAAAGTCTTCCAGCTCTCAACCCAATCTATAAAATAAACACGTAATGTTGGGAAAAGCAAACAAACGTGCACATCTTTAAAGCAAATTTTATGTAGGTATGACATTGTTCTTTAAAAAATAAGGAAATAAATAATCCTGGAGGGGATGGTTCAGGGTCTATGAAAAATATGTGTGTGTACTTGTTGATGGGGAAATTGGCACAGAAGGGAGTTTAACCTGGTTGTGAAATGGAATTTGCAATTTCAGGGAAAGGCAAAATGACTTCCACAATTACCATCAACACACTTGTTCTATTCCTGGTGGATTCTTATACTGTTTGGTTCCCTTGAATTCATTTAAAAAGGAATAGTGCTATTACATGATTTGAGATATTCTAAAGAAGCCCCATTCTTAACTGCTGACTGTGGTGAATTAGAGAGTAAGTAGACAGCTAACTTGCACTATTAACATTTAACTTTATTTGGTTAGCTAAAATATATATCAGCTTGAAAAGATATTATGTAATTCTAGAAACATCAGTTAATACATTTTTAACTAAATCGTAGCAGCTAATTGTGTAAAATTATTTGTAACTTGTAATTCTCTAAGTCCTTTTGAAATCTTTTTTCTGAAAAAAAGACATATATATAAATAGATATTTATATGTATAGTCTGAACATGCTTTTTTAAGATCAATTGATTTGTGGATGCCTATGAACATATGGCAAATCTCATATCAAAAAATTAAATTCAGATTAAACATCTTCAAGTTCTTATGTGATAGAAAGTAGGTGGTATAGTTTCTATAACTTAGAATCTAATTCCTTTAATTTAAAACATATTTGAAGCAGCAAAATTCCAAGATAATATGGGAAATTAGATAATCCAATGAAATTCATTGTAATGACATTTGATTCTTATACAAATGTATGTAAATATATGTATATGTAAAGGCAAATGCATGTATGGAAATGAATGTATATGTATGGATACACTATATGAAGATTGTATTTTAAGTAAAAATCTCTACAAATGTTTGGATGGAAACCCCTTTTAATCATTATTGGTGCTTGCTAAGAATGCATGAAAGCAGCTGAAGAAGGCATTAAACAATGGCGTTTGGGAACCTCAAGGTTTACAGATCCTTTAAATTATGACACTGTGAAGTAAGATGCTATGAAGGAGAGGAAGGTTCTGATGAGGAGAGTCTTCTCTAATTCACCTCCCTTTAGAGCCGCTCAGGATACAGCCAAGGAGTGTAATGTAATTTGAGCTGTTCCTGTAGGTTATCTCCCCAGAGCACCAGGCTAGGAGGAGTTGGAAAACTGGTGCTTAATAACGAACACTTAATAAAGACATTCCTGGACCTACACAGAGCTGCACTGTTCGTGGATTCATGCCACACGCAGCTATTAAAAATATTTCCTTAATGAGAAAAGGAACTCAAGTGAGTAGCAAGCCAGCATTTCTCTCTCACTAAGTAGCACAGTAAGAGGAAAACAGAATTAAAAATAAAAAACTACTTTACAATTGTGTTAGATTGCTCGGAGGGGAAAAAGCGAGCAGGTGTTAGAATCAGCTTTTAGTTTGACAGTGGACTTAGGTCTTTATATTACATATTATAATTGCCGATATTTTAATGAAACCTTAAATGCTAAGCTTATTTGAACTGATAATGAAGTTTTTCAGCTGTTAGTTTCGAATGATTTAAAACTGCTGGAATAGATTTGGGAGTAGGATTTACTCTGCCACCTGCTGGCCATTTAAAATTAATGCTGCTCTCAGGAGCTGGCCACTTTGAACAATGAGCCTCAACATTGGTTTGTGAAAAGGCAGTGCTATACTGGAGAAGAATTCACCTGGCCTGGGTGGTGGTGTAAATAGCACTGGATCTGGTGTCAAGAAACCTGGGGCGAGGGATGGAGGTGGTCAAGCAGGAGCCCAGTTTTACCACTTTCTGTATGGGCGACCAGTTGCTTAAGTCCTCAAAGGTTCCCTCCATAACCGGAGATGCTCTCCTTCCCTTTCCGTGACTACCTCGATCCAACACCTTAGCCACCTCGTCTCCAGGACAGGTGTTATGAGATCTGTCTTACCTCAAATGAGAAAATACTTTTAAAACCATCAGGCTTTATAAAAAATATACATTGGTCAGAATTATGGACGAAATTAACAGTATGCGGTAATCCATTCGCTTCCTGCAATGTATATTTCATGTGGGCATTGTCACAAAGCTTTTACTCAAGTCCAGAGTCTAGCTGGATCAGTCATCTTAGATTATCTTTGGAAAAATGAAAAAGTGTAGGTGCGTGCATATTTGCATATTTACTGAACTAGTTTCCTAACTCTGGCAGGTCCCCTGGCCTGTATCATCCTTGTCTTCCAAAATCACATGTTCCAATTAAAATGCATAAAGCTTCTTAAATTCGTGTTTGAGGCCAAGCACAGTGGCTCACACCTGTAATCCCAGCACTTTGGGAAGCCATGGCAGGTGAACGGCTTGACCTCAGGAGTCCGAGACCAGCCTGGGCAATATGATGAAACCCCATCTCTACAAAAAAAAAAAAAGAAAAAAAGAAAAAAAAAAGCCGGATATGGTGGCGCGTGCCTGTAAACCCAGCTACTTGGGGGACTGAGGTGGGAGGATTGCTTGAGCCCAGGAAGCAGAGGTTGCAGTGAGCCAAGATCGAGCCACTGTACTCCAACCAGGGTGACAGAGTGAAACCCTGTCTCAAAAAAAAAAAAAAAAAAAAAAAAAAAAAGTGTTTGAATAGAGAGGGGACGTGCCAGTAATCATAAAACAAAACTATTTTCACGATCTTTCCAAGTTATGACAAATAGTATTCAATGGTTGCTTTAATGAAACTCAGGAAAACAAAACTGAGATACACAAAACATCATGGCCAAAATTGAATCAAATTGCCACATTGAACTTTTTTATTTTTAAAAACAATTTCTTGATTTCCTAGCGATGGACTATTTCATTTTTAAAAGTCCCA
>NW_016820096.1:358993-365052 GCF_001698545.2 Rhinopithecus bieti | reverse complement strand
AAAAAAAAAAAAAAAAAAAAAAAAAAAGTGTTTGAATAGAGAGGGGACGTGCCAGTAATCATAAAAACAAAACTATTTTCACGATCTTTCCAAGTTATGACAAATAGTATTCAATGGTTGCTTTAATGAAACTCAGGAAAACAAAACTGAGATACACAAAACATCATGGCCAAAATTGAATCAAATTGCCACATTGAACTTTTTTATTTTTAAAAACAATTTCTTGATTTCCTAGCGATGGACTATTTCATTTTTAAAAGTCCCAATAAAATTTCCACAATTTACCCTTGGGAGGGACTCTGTTGTTGAGATTTAGTATACATCTGCAGGTATTCACAAAAGGCAGGTTAGGCAAAATTACATTCTCCCCAATTGCTTTATTTCCTCACATAAATATCCCTTAAATAGCTTTTTTCATGCTCATGAACAGCACTGCAATCACTTTCACAAAACAAACATAGAATTCTGAACTTAAGCCACTGAGTTTGCTTGAGGGAAACAATGTCTTCCTTGTCACTTGGTTTTGTCTTTTTTTTTTTAAAGAAGAGGAAAGGATTTTTTCCCCTCTCCTGTTTGTAGACCACCCATGAACCTTTTATTTTCTCATTTAATCTGAGAAAGGGGAGAAAAGGAGACTTGTTTCCCTTAGCAGTGCTTGGGCTTTTCTCCCAGCAGCGTCAGTTAATTATTTTAACCTACGGAGGAAGGGTGGCCAGGGCAGTAGGCGTGGGCGGGAGGGGAAACAGGTGTTTCAAACACCTGCATTTCTAGGCTTAATTGCTCTGAAATCTGGGCTCTCAACTGCATTCTCCTTTCTTTACAGAGGCTGAGTGGGAGGGGTTCATTTGTGGAGTCCTTAACTAATTGTGGCATAAATATGCAACCACTTTTGGCTAAACAAATTATTTTCTTTAAAATGAACTCCAGGTAAATTTAATTAGAGAAAAAAGGTGATTGACAGGTATTACTCTGAATGCAATGATTAAAAGTCCTCCTGTTGTTAAAAGAAAAAGGCTAAGTCAGGAGTCAGTCATATTCTAGATGTTTCCTTCTCGTGCCAGTGAGTTCAGGTAAGAACACCCAGATCAATGATTCTGGAATTCCTCATACTGTGGGAGATGTCTACCACAATTAAGTACCAGAAACTATTTTTTTAGTAGAATGCATGGAAAAATCTGCTTTTAAGAAATGTTGAGATAATTTATATACCAAAATGAGTATTTAATGTTGTATTTTATATTTAAATGTTTTCATAAACATAGCTTATAATTGAGTGCTTACCACATGCCAGACACTTTTTTATATGTACTGTCTCATTTAATCCTCACACTAACACTGTGGGATAATTCTCATTATTAGCCTCATTTTACAAGTGTGGAAGCTGAGGCAAAAAGAGGTTAATTAACTTACTCAAGGCAGAGAGTAAGTGGTTGAGTCAGGATTCAGACTCAGGCAGCAGAATCTATGACCTCTGTTTGTGTCATTCAGTCAACAGAAGTCAGTAGCTCATAAGTCTCCTAATACTGAACTCTTCTCTAGGAGGTTTTCTTCTTGATTCCTGAGGGTGGCTGAGATAAGAGAGTGATTAGAACTTGGGTACTGAGCAAAAAATCTCTAAGAGTTCTGTTGTCAAGCCGAGAGTTGTGAAAATAGCCCTGAGTCAAATACTGTGTTATTTAATAAATGGTGTGGGAAGATTCTAGAAGCATGGGCATCAGGTCAGGAAATCTTGATTGCAGTTCTTACTAGAAAAACTGATTATTCTGTAACTAGTCCCCCTGCTCAATGAATAAATAATCTGTGGTTCAGAGAAATTAATGGAGATTTGGTCAAGCTTTCATAATAGGGTCAGAGTCAGGTGCAATATTATAACCCAGAAACACTGCTTCAAGGACACTGCCTTTTCATTCCCAGTGACCAATTTTTCTTCCTTAGGGGAGGATAATTAGACCAATCAATTAGACCAACAATTAATTGACTTTGCCATATGACTTACTTCTTGTATAGTGGTGAAAAGGGCAACTGAAATGGAAATATAATCTGTTGCTGACATTAATGTTTCTCATTGGGCAGCAGCTAACACATGCTCACTTGGCACAGGAAATCAGGATCAACACTGGCTGACTCTGTCAAGTAAATATTCTAGCCTCAGACAAGAGAGCTTTAGTTCTTGCTTCCGTTTTCCTTTCTGTCTATCCATTTTCACCTATGCATTTTCAGGGCGTGGAGGTGTGGAAAGAGGGAAGTGGGATTTCCCACTGGGAATGCCTGGAACTTCCCTCTGCTTCCTGACGGATGCCAGACACGGCCTTCCATTAGGCCTGGCTCAATAACCATTTCCCTTCTTGCAGCCTGTTCCCAGACTCCTTTAGAACCACATTATCACATTAGAATGAATATCAATGACACATATTAGAATTATGAAAGGGAAGAAGTGCACAATTGCAGTGTGAGTCATGTGTCCAAACTTCCACCGAGACACACCAGGTCTTAATGTAGGAGGTTACAATACAGATTAAACGGGAAATTTCAGAGAAAGCCCTATGTTGCAAAGAAAGAAAACTTATGTGATTGGTTGTAGCTCATCCGAAAGCCTGGTTGGTGTGCCAGACAAAATTTGAGAATGGAAAGAACTCACTCTAAGAGCACCTAGTTTAGTCTCGGGAGGTCCACCCAGGAGTTTTAAATTTCTTTGACCTATCACAGTACAGACTTGTCACCTAATTGCCTTTTCCCACGCTTGTATTATAGTACTGAGTATTGGATATCAGTGTTCCTCAAACATTAGATGTGCCTGCAAGCCACCTGGAGATCTTATTAAAATAAAGATTCTGACTACGGAGGTTTCAGGCAGGCCTGAGAATCCGCATTTCTAACAAATTCTTATCTGATTTTGGTGCTGCTGGTCTGGCGACCCTACGTTGAGTAGCAAGGTGATAGAGTAACCTCAGTGAGTTTAGGAAGGCAATTCTGTCCTATTTCTTGTGTGAATAAATTTACAGTCTTAAGAAAGGTATTTTTAAAAATTATAATTACACTTTTATATACTAATGAGTTCTACTATCATTGTGTGCTCTTTGTTATGCTTGACCTGTGGTTTTCAGATAAACTAGTTAAGAGAATTTGAACTGCAGAATTGATGTCTAACTTACTAGATTTACATACTTAGGAAGTTTTGTTGATTTTGATGTATAAGTCTGTATTTTGGGTGTTTGAAGCATTTGAGATAATTAGATATACTGAACTTATAGTTTCGGTTTGAAAGGTCTAAGGGACTGTGACTATACAAATGGTATAAAAATTTAGGGGAATTTGATCTTTTAAATGTGAGTTAACTGAATGTTGAAGAATAAAAGAAAGAAACACACTTAAATAACTTATAGGCCAAGTAAGAAATTATAATTAAAATGAGAAAATATTGAAACTGGAATGACAACAAAATACTACATTTCAAAACTTGTGATATAAAGCTAAATTGATAATTACAGGAAAATTTATAGTTTCTAATACTTATTTAGAAAAGAAGAAAGACTGAATATTAGAAGTCAGAAAAGCAACAGAATAAATTGAGAAAGAAGGGAAAAATATTAAAGAGCATAAATTAGTGCTATCAAAAACAAATGGAAAATATAATCAACAAAGCTGCAACTATTTGAAAATACTGATAAGTTGCAAACTTCCACAAAGATTGATAAAGTGAAAAAATGGAGAATACATGTAAGCAATATCAGGAGTGAGAAGGAAACATAGCTGTAGATGCTGCAGAGATTTTTTAAAAATTATGAGGACATAAATTATGAGAACAACTGTTTGCAAATACATTGGAAAACTTAGGAGAAATGGATCAGTTCTAAGGAAAATATAAGCCATAAAACTGACTCAAGAAAATTAAAACGTGATGGTTCGATACCCATTCAGGAAATTGAATTAGTAGTTTAAAAATTCCACAGAGATTAAACACTAGACTTCCTCACTTTTAACAGTTTACCAAACAGGAAGGAGTATAGAAAAAAAAGAGAACACTCTCATACATACATCTAAATGAAATTTCAGGTGCGTTAGAGACTTAAATGTGAAAGGCAAAACTATAAAGCTTTAAGAAGATGAATATCTTCATAACCTGGTGATGGGAAACTATTTCTTAAAAGAGACTAAAAGCATGAACTATGGAGGAAAAGACCAACAATAAAAGAACTTCTTATCTCAAAATAGCATAAAGAAATGAAAATGTGAAATAATATTTCACATCCCCAAGTAGGCAAAAATTTTAAAGTATGACCAAACCAAGCGTTGGCAAGAATATGGAAAAACAGAAACTCATACATTGCTGGTGGGGTGTAAATTGTCACAACCACTTGGGAAAACAATTTGCCCTTACGGAAAAAGTTGAAGACATGCATGTCACATGGCCTAGCCATTAGATATATATACACAAGGGGAAATGGTACACATGCTCTAGGAAACCCATATAAGAATATTCACAGCAGCAACATTCATAATAGTAAAAAAAAAAAAAAAAAAAAAAAAACTAGGAAAAAAGCCCAAATGTTCAACCATATTAGTATAGATAAATTGTGATATAGTCACACAATGGAATATTATATAGTATTATAAATGAATGAACTAAAATTACACACCACATAGATGAATGTCAGGAACACAGTGTCACAGAAGAATATCCAAATCATCAGCGTGCATTAGGCCCACATTTCTTTGCCTGGCACTCGAATCGTTCCATAATCCATAAAGCCTATTTAATCTGCCCAATCTCATATCCTTCCCCAAAGCACATTAACTCATCGTGTCTACTAGGCACTGCTTTTTTCACGGTTCCTCTGGTATGCCATGATCTTTCCTCCTCCCTTGACTTCCTTTAGATGATCACCACAGGTGGAGTAGACCCTCCTTTCCTTCTCACTCACCAAATCCACCCAGGTCATCAAAGCCCAGCTGAGCTTCACCTCCACATCAGGCATTCTGTAACTGCCCACGGTCTCTGAACTTCTGAGTTTACTGTCTAGACCATTAAGTTTTGTGACTAATTGTTTTCTAGGTAAATTTAATTTAACAAGTATGTACTGGACTCCCATTATATGAAAGGGCTTGTGTGAGGTGCTGCAAGAACACATTGAAATTAAACAGAAAATAGTCCTTACTCTCCGGTTCTAAAACGTGATCTGTTAAAACCAGTTGGGGAATGAAGCAAAGCTCTATGGCTAAGATAGCTCTTGAGAAAGGTCTAAAGCAGCACAGTGGTTTGGGCATAGAATCCACAGATCTGGGTTTCAGTCCTGACTCCAACCCACACACTAGCAGTGTGACCTGGTGCAAGTTTACTTTTCTCTGCTTTAGATTCCCATCTGTAAAATACATTGTGGTATTTCCCACTTCCTAGGTTGTGGTGGGATTACCCAAGATGATGCACTGTGATGTGCTAAGGACAACGCCTGACACAGAGTAAGCAGAGAAAAATCGTGGCTCTTAACAAGGAAGGTGGCTCGGATCTTCGCAGGTGGAGATGGGGGCAAGGTATTCAAGATTGAGAGAACAGGCAGAGCTTGTAGTAGGGAAAGTTGTCTCCTGTTCACAGTCCACTTTGCTGCAGTACAGAGTTGAGACAAAAGGAGTCCAGGTAAGGGGGGTGGTTCGAGATATGTCGCAGAGAAAAAGACTGGGTCTGAGAAATGTGTGCTTAATCCTGTGGGTAAGTGTATTGGACAAGTTGACAAATAGAACCATGCTTGCCCCTGGGAAGGCCGTGAGAAGTGAGAAGAGCCTGGGGAAATTGATTGAAATCATTGTAAAATTTTACTGTTTGGGCTGTGGTACAAAAATAATAATGCCATTAATGGTCAAAACTTGTAAAAATACGAAATTTACATTTTGCTTCTGTGAAAGCATACAAAAGAATAAAAATGGACACAGGCCTATTGGGAATCTGTAGCTTAAACATCAATTCCATTAGTAGTCACAATTTCCAATAAAGTTGGCAACAACCATTTTTACTGCTAAAACCATTCAATCCAAATATAAGAAGGAGTTTCGGCTGGGCCCGGTGG
>NW_016820096.1:303700-356428 GCF_001698545.2 Rhinopithecus bieti | reverse complement strand
GAGGTGGCGGGCGCCTGTAGTCCCAGCTACTCGGGAGGCTGAGGCAGGAGAATGGCGTAAACCCGGGAGGCGGAGCTTGCAGTGAGCTGAGATCTGGCCACTGCACTCCAGCCCGGGCGACAGAGTGAGACTCCGTCTCAAAAAAAAAAAAGAAGGAGTTTCATCACGAAGGAAGCTGTGTGAGTGACTCACTGCTATCAGTGACACACCTGGGTAGCGTTTCACTGACTCTCATCTCTATGCTAGGAGGTGGGCAGGGAGAAGGGGGTTGTTTAAAACAAGGACTAGAAATGCCACTTGGAATTGAAAATGGTTTCTTGCTTTTATTTTTAAATTATAGCAAATAGTTATCATGTAACAAATTATAGTTATCATCTAACAAAAACATAGGCAAATTGATTCAAAGGGTAGGCTTAGTGCCTCTTAGTCTTTGCAGTATCTGAAAACCCAGACATGGACCCAATCCACTTATGTACCTAAACTAGGCGAGAAAATCCCTTAAAGATCTTCGGGGTCTTCTCAGTCAAAGACGTGGAAATGGATTTCCTTCCATCACATGTACTTTACTTTTGGCCTCTGAGTCCCTTTGTGACCCTGCCAAAAAGTAATAATTCTAGCTAGAATATATTGCCAGGAATTCAGCAATAATATAAGGTATGTAGCTTCACTGACAAAGAAAAAATCCCTTCCTAAAAGTGAGTTTCAAAAAGAGTTCTTACTTTTACAATACACTGTGATGCTATAAAAATAAATAAATAAGTAAGTAATCGCCTTGGTTTCCTTTCTTTAAAAGGAATAATTTCTAGTTATTCCAATTTTTGCCATCAAATGCCACAGCTTATGAGATAGTTCAAAATGCTGTACAATTACTTGACTTCCAAAAATGCTTCCTTAAAATGGAAATAATGGGAGTTAATATTTCCTATCGAGGCGGGATTCTCAATACCACTGACAGTAACTTTCATATGTGTTCGAGAAGTGGGTACTAGTCAAAACCATAGACAATCTGGGCACAGAAACATGCTGCCCTGTGAGAAAGACTTTATTACTAATGGTGATTAGTAATGGTGATTAGCACATACATATTATGAGAATATAGAAGTATTACAATCTGTGTACATTCACTTAACTAAAACAACAAACATTTATTGAGACTGCACCATGACCTGCCACTGTTCTGAGTGCTTTATCTATAAGAATTTCTCTCATGTAAGCATAACAATCCAATGAGGTAGGTAATATTATCATCTGCATTTTACAAATGAGGAAACTAAGGCTTATGCAAAAGAATTGTCCATGGGTGACAGGTGAGTAAGAGGCTCACTCAGGGCATCAAACCCAAGTTTGCTTCTCTGATACCTAGACTCTGAACTATTGTGAGGTCCCACGTCCCTGAAAGCTCAGGTGCAGTGATCTTTGTTACTGCCAAATGCTGACCTGGAGTGCACCTTTACTTGGCATGGTAATAAGATTTCAGCATAAGCAGAGCTCATTCCATCCTGCTCCTCTTTCCAGAGAAGTGGGGTGCAGAAAGGTGAGGTGATGGAGCTGGAACTACATTTCCTTCTTTTCTCTCTGCTGCTCTTTGCCCAATACTATGCTTCTCTCTGCCTTTTACAAACTTGCTGAGTTTATTGACAGCTACTCTAACAGCTTTACAACTGGCAAATCTATCAGAACGGGAGCTTTACTATTAGGGGTCTCAGCCCAAAATCTCCTCAAGCTGATAAGCAACTTCAGCAAAGTCTCAGGATACAATTAATATGCACACTTCACAAGCATTTCTATACACCAATAACAGACAGAGAGCCAAATCATGAGTGAACTCCCATTCACAATTGCTACAAAGAAAATAAAATACCTAGGAATACAACTTACAAGGGATGTGAAGGACCTCTTCCAAGAGAACTACAAACCACTGCTCAAGGAAATAAGAGAAGGCACAAACAAATGGAAAACATTCCATGCTCAAGAATAGGAAGAATCAATATCGTGAAAATGGCCATACTGCCCAAAGTAATTAATAGATTCAGTGCTATCCCCATCAAGCTACCACTGACTTTCTTCACAGAATTGGAAAAAACTACTTTAAACTTCATATGGAACCAAAAAAGAGCTCACAAAACCAAGACAATCCTGGGCAAGAAGAACAAAGCTGGAGGCATCATGCTACCTGACTTCAAACTATACCACAAGGCTACATAGTAACCAACACGGCATGGTGCTGGTACCAAAACAGATATATAGACCAATGGAACAGAATAGAGGCCTCAGAAATAACACCACACATCTACAACCTTCTGATCTTTGACAAACCTGACACAAACGAGCAATGGGGAAAAGATTCCCTATTTAATAAATGGTGTTGGGAAAACTGGCTAGCCATATGCAGAAAACTGAAACTGGACCTCTTCCTTACACCTTATAAAAAACCAACTCAAGATGAATCAAAGACTTAAATGTAAGACCCAGGACCATAAAAACCCTAGAAGAAAACCTGGGCAATACCTTTCAGGACATAGGCATGGGCAAAGACGTCATGTCTAAAACACCAAAAGCAATGGCAACAAATGCCAAAACTGACAAATGGGATCTAATTAAACTAAAGAGCTTCTGCACGGCAAAAGAAACTATCATCAGAGTGAACAGGCAACCTACAGAATGGGAGAATAATTTTGCAATCTACCCATCTGACAAAGGGCTAATATCCAGAATCTACAAAGAACTCAAACAAATTTATAAGAAAAAAACAACCGTATCAAAAAGTGGGCAAAGGATATGAACAGACACTTCTCAAAAGAAGACATGTATGCAGCCAACAGGCATATGAAAAAATGCTCATCATTGGCCAGGTGCAGTGGCTCATGCCTGTAATCCCAGCACTTTGGGAGCCCGAGGCGGGCGGATCACGNGGCGATTCCTCAAGGATCTAGAACTAGAAATGCCATTTGACCCAGTGATCCCATTACTGGGTATATACCCAAAGGATTATAAATCATTCTACTGTAAACACACATGCACACATATGTTTATTGTGGCACTATTCACAATAGCAAAGACTTGGAACCAACCCAGATGTCCATCAATAATAGACTGGATAAAGAAAATGTGGCACATATACACCATGGAATACTATACAGCCATAAAAAAGGATGAGTTCATGTCCTTTGCAGGGACATGGATGAAGATGGAAACCATCATTCTCAGCAAACTATCACAAGAACAAAAAACCAAACACTGCATGTTCTCACTCATAGGTGGGAGTTGAACAATGAGAACACATGGACATAGGGAGGGGAACATCACACAGTGGGGCCTGTCAGGGGGTGGGGGGCTAGGGGAGGGATAACATTAGGAGAAATACCTAATGTAGATGACGGGTTGATGAGTGCAGCAAACCACCATGGCACGTGTATACCTATGTAACAAACCTGCACATTCTGCACATGCACCCTAGAACTTAAAGTATATATATATATTTACATGTTGCAAACTAAGGGCTTCCTAAGTTCAAATCCTCCTAGTTATCAAAGGCAGCATTATCACACCTTGACTAAGTAGATCACAGACCTTCTGTTTTGGAGAGTAAGACTGCATTATCAACCAGTCTCTCTTTCACTGATGTTGGATGCAAGAGGAATTGAATTGTTAGATAAGATGGTCCAAAGCTTCCCAGATTGGCTGTACCACAATTTGGCCATTTTGCTCACATGAACATGACTTAGATCAGAAGAAGATGTCCTGCCCACACAGCTATTTCTTTCCTCTGTGACACAGAAGATTTCTGGAAAGTGGAGCTAAGCCACATCCACCATCCATTCAACAAATGGCAGTGAAGTTTCTGTTGGACATTAGGCAAGTGCTGGCTTTTCACAGTTACAGTTTCCACGCTTATGGGATGAAATCTTCCAGGGGAGAGAGACCATCAAACAAGTAAGTACAACAAAGTATAACAATGAGAAGGGAAAGTTGAGAGGTTTCTGTGAGAACAGAGGAGGAGCACCCAGTTCAGAACTGGGGGGCAGCAGGGAGACCTGAAGGAAGAATAGGAATTACTCAGTAAATGGCCTGAGGAAGGGAGAGGGAAGAGATAAGACAGGCAGAGGAGACAACATGGCAAGGCTCAGAGATGAAACAGTGTGGTACATGCATAGAACTGGAAGAGATAGCCAAGTTGTTCGTATTCACTGATTTACATAAGGACTGAGGATCCTCCTGAGAAAAAGATTTTATCCTTGTCCAACTTGGGTTTGGAAATATACAGCTATAATGAAAACCAAATTGCAGGAAATGTGGTGGGAGTGCCCAAGAAAATTGACCACCTCTTCACCAACTGGGGAAAGCTGAGAAATATGGGTTACATACAGAAGACATCACTAGCATGCTTAAATATGATAAACTCCTGGAGCACAAAGGTGGTGTGTGGTGGAATCCTCTGTAGTATTTGCTATGTGTCTTCCCCAAAATAAAGTTTAATAAGTATTTGGCAGTTTAATGACTGACTGTATGTCTTTGTATTTGATCTTTCTGGAAGGAAAACCTCCAACCATGAAGGCATGAGAATTGTGGTAACCTGGAATGGGTTATGACCTCCAGGTATGTGTTGGGAGAGAAACATGGTGACTCTCCCTGGGTACCAATTTTCCTTAAAGATTTTTTTGGACAAAATTTAAACATTTGACCTGCTATATAATTTAAAGCATTTTACATTCGAGGAGACATGACTATATTAAGGAATAGCATATTAAAAAGCACATCTAATCTATAGTGCATACATGATTTGTGACATAATATAAAACAGAGAGAAAGCAAGTGGTTTAAAGAAATTTCAGGGTTGCACAAGGACACCTGGAACCTCCCCTCTCCTTGATCCTCCTGGAGTCTGCATCTTTACTGCCTTCAGCCAACAGAGGAACTGGAATGGAAAAGTCTGAAAAGCACTCAGGGTGGGAGTGAGGGTAGTCAGGAAACAGAAGCTCTAAACGTTCTACTTAATAACGATAATGACAACAACCACTTTCTCTTTAATAATAACAATAGCAGCAACAAAAACAACAGCTAATGTTCATCAAATACTAAATGCTAAGTACTTTTAAAAATTAATGATTTTTTATTGATACATATTAGATGTATATATTTTGAGAGTACATGTGATAATTTGATTCATATAATCAAGTCAGGGTAATTGGGATATCCATCACTTTAAATATTGATCCTTTCTTTATGCTAGAAGTATTTGAATTATTCTCTTCTAGCTACTTTGAAATGTACAATCAATTAATGTTAACTGTGGTCAACCTACTGATCTATCAAACACTGGGTCTTATTTCTCCTATCCAAATGTATTTTTCTACCCATTAATCAACCTATCTTCAACCCCTCTTCTACTCTCACTGTCCTGGCATCTGGTAACCAACAATCCACTCTTTTTTTTTTTTGAGATGGACTGTCACTCTGTTGTCCATGCTGGAATGCAGTGGCACGATTTTGGCTCACTGTAACCTCTGCCTCCTCGGGTTCAAGCAATTCTCCTGCCTCAGCCTCCCAAGTACCTGGGACTATAGGCGCCCGCCACCACGCCTGGCTAGTTTTTGTATTTTTAGTGGAGACGGGGTTTCACCATGTTGGCCAGACTGGTCTCGAACTCCTGACCTCAGGTGATCTGCCTGCCTTGGCCTCCCAAGTGCAGGCATTACAGGCATGAACCACCGCATGCCTGGCCCCAATTTACTGTTTATCTTCATGAGACCCACTTTTTTAGCTTCACATATGAATAAGGGCATGCAATATTTATGTTTCTATGCTTGGCTTATTTTGCTTAACAAAATGGTCTCCAGTTCCATCCATGTTGCTGCAAATGACAGGATTTCATTCTTGTTTATGGCTGAATAATATTCCACTGTGTGCATAAACCACATTTTCTTTATTCATCCATCCACTGATGGACACTTAGGTTGATTTCATATTTTGGCTATTGTGAGTAGTGCTGCAGTAAACATGGGAGTGCAGATATCTCATTGAGATATTTATTTCCTTTATTTTGGATGTAGACCCACTATTGGAATTGCTAAATCATATGGTAGTTCTATTTTTAGTTTTCTCAAGAACTACCATGCTGTTTTCCATAGTGTCTGTACTAATTTTCATTTGAACCAAAAGTGTGTGAGGATTCCCTTTTCTCTACATCCTTGCCAGTATCTATTATTCCTTGATTTTTTTTTCATGATAGCCATTCTGTGTGAGACATCTCACTGTGGTGTTGATTTGCATTTTCCTGATTAGCAATATTGAACACTTTTTCATATACCTTTTGGCCATTTATCTATGTTCTTTTGAGAAATGTCTATTCAAATCTTTTACTCATTTTTAAATCGAATTACTGGTTTTTTTCCTATTGAGTTATTTGAGCTGCTTATATATTCTGGTTACTAATCCCTTATCAGATGGATAGTTTGCAAATATTTTCTCCCATTCTGTGGGTTGTCTCTGTGTTAATTGTTTCTTTTGCTGTGCAGAAGATTTTTAGCCTGATGTAATTCCATTTGTATATATATATTTTTTCTTTGCTGCCTTTGAAATCTTACACAAAAAAGTCTTCACCCAGACCAATGTCCTGGAGCATTTCCCCAACATTTTTTACTAGTCGTTTCATAGTTTCAGGTTTTAGATTTAGGACTTTGATCCATTCTGCTTTTCTTTTGTATATGGTGAGAGATAGGGATCTGGTTTCATTCTTCTGCATGTGGTTATCCAGTTTTCCCAGCACCATTTATTGAAGAGATTTGTCCTTTCCCCGTTGTATGTTCTCGGCACCTTTGTCTAAAGTTGGGAGTGCAGATATCTCTTTGATATACTGATTTCCTTCCTTCCTTCCTTCCTTCCTTCCTTCCTTCCTTCCTTCCTTCCTTCTTTCTCTTTCTTTCTTTCTCTTTTCTTTTTTTCTTTCTGCCTCTTTCTTTCTTTCTTCTTTTCTTTCTTCCTTTCTTTTTTTTTTTTTTTTTGAGACAGCGTCTTCCCCTGTCACCCAGGCTGGAGTGCAGTGGCATGATCTCAGCTCACTGCACCCTCACCTCCTGGGCTCAAGCGAGTCTCTCACCTCAGCCTCCCTAGTAGCTGGGACTACAGGTGGATTTCACTACACCTAATTTTCGTATTTTTTGTAGAGATGGGGTTTTGCTATGTTGCCCAGCCTGGTCATGAACTCCTGGGCTCAAGTGTTCTGCCCACCTCGGCCTCCCAAAGTACTGGGATTACAGGTGTGAGCGACTGCGCGGGGCCTTGATTTTTTTTCTTTTGGACACATACCCACTAGTGGAATTGCTCAATCATATGGTAATTCTGAAAGGAGCTGTCTATAAATGCATGGACTTGTATCTGAGTTCTCTATTTTGTTCCATCGATCTATGTGTCTGTTATGCCACTACAGTGGTTCTACATAAATTTTAAGAACCACAAAATAATTTTTTTGTTTTTTTCTACTTGTATGAAGAATGTCATTGTATTTTGAACTATTTTTAATGTCTTCTCATTTAAACGTCCTTCCTCTGCCAACACACATAAACACACATCTTTTGAAGTCTATTTTATTATTAACGTGTCAGTTTACAAATGAGAAACTGAGGCACAGGCAGCTGAAGTTATACAGGGGCTGTGGAGCTGGCTTTCAAACCCAGGAAATCTGACTTCAAAGCCCACCTTGAGTAGTAAATCTCAAGATGCCAACGAGCGATGCTGCCCCCTGCTGGAGAAAATAAGCTGTTGGCTCTAGGCCAAAGCAGCCTTGGATGGTACCAGTGGCTTCTGGGGTAGGTAGCCTGGCAAAAAAACTCCGTTCCAAAGGGATTCTGTGTATTGGTGATATTTAATGATTCTGTTTGTATTTTCTTGAGGAAACTGTGAACGTAAAACAATCAGAAAGAAAGGAGTAGGGACAGAGGCAATAAGGAAACGGTTTGAAGGGAAGCAAAGCAGGGAAAATAAGGCATAGGGCGATACCGTCAGAAGGCGGAATCTCCCGGGGTTGTGAGCTTCCGGTACAGGTGACAAAGCGGCCAAGTCCCCAAAGCTGCCCATGAGACCTCACATCTGCTGTTGAATCTGCAACAGTGAGAAAGAGTGTTCTTCTTATCCATTAGGCCTGGCTGGGAGATCCCTGAAATAGTTTTCTGGGTCTCCTCACCACACACCCGCCATCCCGCACCGTATAAACTTTCTGTAATCCCTCCGCATCTGAGATGGTCTGAGCGCACTTTCTTCTTTGCAGCCTGAAAGCCGAACATAATACCAGTTTGGTGTAGGTCCTGGGCAAATCCCTACCGCCCTTCTCTTCCCTGGGTCTCAGGCTTCTTTTCGGCATAAGGCAGTTTGGGTTCTCAAGCGAGGGCAGTACTGCCCCACTGAGGGCAGGTAGAGAGAGAGAGAGAGACAGAGAGCTCTTGCGCGCGCACGTGCATGTCAGGGAGCAAAGTTGGTTGTCACAAAGACTTGGAGGAGGGTGCCACTGGCATTTATCACCCAAGAACCAGCGATGCTATACATTCTGCCAATGCTATTAGTAACCCTGTGGAGAAACACTGAGTGTTTAAGAGTATATACGGTTGTTTCTTCATACAAAATGTAAATAAATTCACTTTCAATTTTGAAGTTCTGTTAAATGGGCCTCTTGGAGTAGAATTGTAGAATATTAAAGGAAAGTGATTAATAGCTTATGATTTGTATGGAGCTTTTTTAAACAGGGTTTTCAATTCTGTGATTTTCTAAAAAAGCAGTTTGCTGTGAGTAGATTTCTGGCATGTTTCTAATGCTTGTGAGCTTTGAAGATCTAAAGCCATGATCACATTAGACACAGATGTCCGGAGAGTGGACAGAGGGTGTTCCGTTGATAAAATGGTTTGGTAGAATTTTCCTGAGTTGTAGAAAAATAATTTTTTAAGCCACTGGTACCCGTTTTGATGTGTCTGCCATTGAGCGCTAATGGAGCGTTGGTCAAAGGCAGACTGGAGCATACTTTGTGAAGGAGCCTTTCTCTAGGGCCAACTGCAGTGGGCTTTTTTGGTGCCCCTGAATCATAGATGAATCTGCAACTTAAACTGTGGTCATTCCTTACCACTTAGGGTATTTGTAATTTTTATTATTAATTTTATTTATTATTGTTTTTCTTTGTGTTATCTTTTGTTGTATCTGAGTACAATGTGACTTCATGTTTCTGTTAACCCATTTTGAAAAACTTGCTTGCATCCTAATTTCTGTGAAAGGTTAGTCTGATAAACTACATATCTTTTTAAATATACTTTAAAATATATGCATAACAATGTAAAAGTTTTAAAGTTTGCCCATATACTTACTACCCTAAATCATCTTGAGTAAGTGTAAACACAAGCATAACTGTACACTGTAACAATGATATGAGAGATTTTAAAAAATCAGGATCCTATTAGGCAACAGATGGCTTAAAAGAGAATGCAAAAATCCATGTTTGTGAAATGAGTGCACATGAGTTTATAATAGAGTTAATTGACTTAAGCATGAGTGTCAATGTGTGAGTTTATCTGTGTGAGAGATAGAACAGTCAACTACACCTACTATTCATTGTGACCTTATGTGGCATTCTCTGTATCAACTTCCAAGTACTTCTTAATATATTCGGGTGCGGTGGCTCACGCCTGTAATCCCAGCACTTTGGGAGTTTGAGAGGGGGTGGATCACTTGAGGTCAGGAGTTCCAGACCAGCCTGGCCAACATGGTGAAACACCATCTCTACTAAAAATACAAAAATTAGCCAGGCATGGTGGCAGATGCCTGTAATCCCAGCTACTCAGGAGGCTAAGGCAGGAGAATTGTTTGAGCCCAGGAGGTGGAGGTTGCAGTGATTGCACCATTGCACTCCAGCCTGGGCAACAGAGTGAGACTCCATCTCAAAAAAAAAAAAAAAACAAACAAACAAAAAAACAACTCCTTAATAAGCAATTGGTAACATACTTACCCACCCTACCATAATGAATTACTATTGCTGTAGCTAAAAGCAAATAAAACTGAAAGGTAGGTTAGTTTCTTCCCTTTTATCTAAGGTGGATATACAATGACTTTCAGGCTTTGGAAACATTGAAACATAGCTCTTGGATCCTGTGGCAGAGACAAGGGAATAATTCCAAAACCTGGCCACAGAACTGAACCTGGGTAAGGAGGGAAGTGAGGACATGATGAGGGTGAGGGAGAATTTAAAAGGTGGTAGGGTTAACAGAACGTGGTCCCAGGGAAGTTGAGTACCAGAGGCTCTGCATTTTCCATGTGACCTAAGGGTTCCCAGAAATGGAGACAGGAAGTCCATGTTTCTTAATGTCTTACAGTCAAACTCCTACTTTACATAGACCCACATTACTGGGGAAAGGTTTGCATGTGGCCAAAGAACCCTCCACCAGATAAATTCATAAAAAAGAAATTAAAACTTTATTATTTCAAACATAAGCGCTCCTCCATCAGCTATGCCTTTTTCTTTGAAATTACTGAATAATCACAATGATAGCTTCACATGTATGGAGGACCCTCAATGTGTCAGAATTCTTGCTAAGTCAAAAGTAATAATTCTATTTACAGGAAACGAAGGCCAGCCCATTGTCAGGCCGACACTGTCCACAGATTTTATCCCTGTAGCTTGCTTCTTGCAAGCTCCATGTCGGCAGGGATTCTTACCTGTTTTGTTCAGGGTCCAAGCACCTACCCTTAGCACATAGAAGGCTCTTAAACATTCGTTGAATGAATGAATGAACCTCAACCTTTCTCACCTCCAGTGAAAAGCACTGCAAGGTGATTGAGGAGAAAATAAGGAAGCCTCAGTCCCTGACATTGGTTGAGAAAGGGGTCAAGGAGATGATGAGTGGTGGGGAGAGGAGGCTTTTCCATGGAACTCTCCAACACTGCTGCAGAGAGCCAAGCACATGACATGCACCACACGACTCCTAGGTGGTGGTCCTTGCAGCCCATTTCACAGACCATAGCTCCAAAAGTGCGGACCGTTCCTCTGTTCCCTCTCCTTGGACGGTTCCCATTAGTCTGTCTGGCCTTACCTTTCTAAAGAACTTTGCCGCTTGAAAATCACAGTAATGTATGTTATTCAGTCCCCAGAACTCTCAATCCCCTCTTTTTTTTTTTTTTTTTTTTTTTTGCCCACCCCAAGCCCAAACTGGCAAGCTAATTCTCTGCCCTGTCTTCCAGGAAGCTTCCCCAACTGCCACAGTCCTGTCCAATTTCACTGAATTTTATTATTTTCAATAGACATATTTTTTAATGTCTCTCTAAAAGCGACTTAAGATTATTATGTAAGATTTTTATAAGATTATTAACTTTGTAAGATTTCGCCCATCTGAATCAATCTCCAAATCATAGAAAAAAGTCATTGAACCGATAACCGTGTTTCAATCCGGGGTTTGGAAAAGATGTTCACCACATGGAAATCATGGCTAAGACCCATTTCCCACAAAAATGCACACTCAGGCATGGTTCAGTATCACGGTGCAGTGTGTGCCTGTCGGGTACCTCACCAGCCACACTTTGGCTTTGTAAAGGTGGGTTGGGGACCTCGGTCCTCCCAGCCTTTCACAGCCCCGGCAGGCCCTGGGTGAATGCTGGTCTAGTGAATTCACAGCTCCCGGGGCAACTCCCAGCTGCCAGGCGGGGCGGCAGGGTGGAGGGAGCGACCGGCGGAGAGGCCTCGACCCCCACCCCAGCGAAGCCTGGGGCCGGGGAGCTGCACCTCGGCGCACCCCGCCTGGCGCCCTGAGCCCGCGTGGGCCGGAGCCGGGTTTGCTGGCGGAGGCAGCTCTGCTCCCGGAGGTCCTCCCACAGGCGGCGCCCTCGGAGCCGGGCGCGAAGTGCACCCACGCCCCGCAGCCCAGCGCCTCGTGGCCATCCAGAGGGATTTGTCAGCGCGCCCTATATAGCCGCAGACAGCTGCCATCTGTTATGTTTAGTAACACCACCACGCCGCTCCCCCTTCCTTGAGAATAAACCCGCCTTGGTCATTAAGCCACAAGGATATTTTTTAACGACTCCCACTCCCTCTTGCAAGCAGGCTTTGCTCATCAGGCCGCGTCTGAGTCTTGAGCGCCAAATTCTGCTTCCTCACTGCATCCTGGGCACTGTCTGAGCTGGACGACCCATCCACTGTGGACTTGGGCCCCGGCAGGTGCTTACAAATAAAGGCGGAGAGAGCGCCTCCCTCCATGGGTGCAGTGAGGAGAAAAATCTGTGGTGTATGACCATTTTAATGCATCGCATTTCAGTTCTGCAAATGCGAAGTGTAAATTGGGCTAGAGTATGATTGTGAATCAGACCACACGTCATGATTAATTTATCACTGTGCTCCAGATACATCAGCTAAAATAATATGAATTTAAAGTAACGGTTCCTCCCTCCTTTGTATTTGCTGGTGAACTCTGAAGAATAAATCACTAGAGAAATAAAGGAACTTAAGAGTCCACTCTATTCTCGTATTAGCAGAGCATGAACATAATTAAACATTCTCAATAAGGTTTCTTCCACCGTTTGAAATTTGCCCACCCACATTTTGTATCCGTCTGTGTAACACTCTCACTGATGCACGCTGAGCTGCTGATAAACATTGAGGTGGAAATGAGCTTTTTCATATTTCAGGCACCATTTATGATGCCTCAAGTTCTGGTTCCCAAACTGGCTGATTATCAGAATTGTCTAGGGCCTTGCCACTGAAAGTGTGGTCCATGAAGTAGCTGCATGGTATCACTTTTGAGATAGTTAGGAATGCAGAATCTCAGGCCCTACTCAGACCTATTGATGGGAATCTAAATTTTTTACAGGACCTGCCCTCACCACATCAGCTCCTCCCCCACCCCCATTAAAGTTTGAGAATAATTGATCTAGTTTTTTAAAAACCACAAATACCTTTGCTCAGACATCTATATATGTTTAGTAAGCAGCCCAGTTGATTCTTATAAGGTGAGTAGTCAAGTCTGGAGGTCACTGGTCTTTGAGGCTCAAGGTTCAGATGACTTTTATGCTCATGACATGAGCCAAATTTATTAAATCAGTTGGACTGTCTCTGAAAGTTTGGTACAGGTGAGTTTATCTGTTTAGTCATCCATGAATTACAAGTGCAAGAAAGCTTATGAATTATTTAGTTAAATAATGACACATTTCGTCCTCCAATTAGGAAAGCTCAACACTAGGAAGGAGGATTTTCTCCTTGTGTAACTGGCTCATTCACTCCTAGACTGAGTTGTAGGCATGAGGAAATCTTTTGCTTGGCCATCAAAGCCACCCCCACCCCCTTCAAATGTTCTGACTTTCTTTATAACAGTACCTTTCATTCAGAAGAATACAAACGTCCCTTGTGCTGATGTTCAGTGCTGTTGAGGGCTGTACTGGAGGACTGTGTCTAGTTCTGCACTTCACAATAAAAGAGGGATGTGGAGACCTTGGCAAAGGTTCAGAAGATATTTGTAAAGTTTATTTTTAAAATTCAGAGTGAATCTTCACATTGTGTAGCATTATCTGTAAAATGGACATGAAATGAACCTTGACTGTAGCTTGAGATTTTTACTTTCAGAGAAAAACAATTGTAATAATAAGTGGAGGAAGAGGAAAGAATGTCTCTTGAGCACAAGTTCTCACCTGGTGCATTAGTTACAATGACCCGGAGAAATTTTTTAAAACCCCAGTGCCAGATAAGTTGGGGGGGTCTTTGTGGGTGGGACCTGGGCATCAATAGTTCTTCAAGTTCCCCAGGTGATTCCAATGCACAGCTCCTGAGCAGTGCTGCTGCAACCTTAATGTCATTGGCATCACCTGGGAAGTTTGTTAAAATGCAGATTGTGGCCGGTGCAGTGGCTCACACCTGTAATCCAAACATTCTGGGAGGTCAAGATGGGCAGATCACTTGAGGCCAGGAGTCTCAGACCAGCCCGGCCAACATAGCAAAAACCCGTCTCTACTAAAAATACAAAAAGTAGCTGGGTATGGTGGTGCATGCCTGTAATCCCAGCTACTTGGGAGGCTGAGGCACCAGAATCACTTGAACGCAGGAGGCAGAGGTTGCAGTGAGCTGAGATTGTGCTACTGCACTCAAGCCTGAGAGACAGAGCAAGACTGTGGGGCCAGAGTTTCTGAAATTCTAAGAAGCATCTAAGTGAAGTCAAAGCTCTGGTTTTATGAACCAGGCTTTGAGTAGCAAAGGCTAGAAAGGTTTGAAAGTAAACTAAGCTCTCTTCCAGGAAGAATCTATGATCTTATTTTCAGGCCATCTCAAAGTCTCCTATGGCTTTATGACACTTGTCAACATGCAAAAGAGATAACTCCAACCACCACATAAGTCAATGAAAAGAAAACCAGGCCAGGTGCAGGTGCCTGTAATCTCAGCACTCTGGGAGGCCAAAGTGGGAGGATCCTTGAAGACAGGCATTCAAGACCAGCCTAGGAATCATAGCAAGCCCTCATGTCTTAAAAAACAAAATAAAATTTAAAAAGTTTAAATTAGCCAGGTGTGGTGGTGTGTATCTGTAGTCCCAGTTACTTGGGAGGCTGAGACAGGAGGATCACTTGAGCCCAGCAGTTTGAGACTGCAGCTGCAGTGGCCTACACACCACTGCACTCCAGCCTAGGTAACAGAGTTAGATGCTGTCAAAAAAGAAAAAAAAAGAAAAGAAAGAGAAGAGAAGGAAGGGAGAGAGAGAGAGAGAAAAGGAAGGGAAAGGACAAAAGAAAAGAAAGAAGAAAAGGAAAGAAGACAGAAGAAGAGAAAAAGAAAAAGTAAGCCAGGGTGAGGAACACTGCTTTGGATGAAAATATTTAACAATAAACAGTATCTCCTTGAATTGGAAAGTATTTATAGGAGAACTTAAAAGACAGAACTTTTTCTGGACAGCATTACCATCCCTATTCTCACAATTCCATTTCTTCAAGATAGCTTTAGTATTAAACAGAGTTGTCATATGTGTAGTGGGGCAGATGATCCAGTGCAGTGGCAGCTGGGGTGTTAGCAGTGGCAGTTGGGGTGTTAGCAGTGGCAGCTGGGGTGTTAGTGCTACTACATCTATGCTAGTAACATTCGGTCCAAAGCAGAGCCATCTCAGAACCTGGAGGTTTCTCTGAATTGTGGATATAGTGAGAACCAGCCACTTTGTCAAGAGATTCCATTCAGCTCTCAACATGATGGGACAAGTCGGTAAAGCAAAATTTAAAAATGTTTAGACTTGAAAATGTCCACAGTAATATTTATAGTTAGCCTAAATGAAAAGGCTTTATATGTACTATCTCGTTTAATCCTTGCACTAACCTTATAGATAATTACTATTATTATCTCTATTTTACAAATAAGACAACAGAGCTCAGAGAGGGCAAGACACTTGCCCATGTCTAGTTTGAAACTAGATTAAACTAGAAACTAGTGTTTCTAGAAACTAGAAAGTGGCAGAGCCAGGATTGGAACCCATTCATTTGATTCCAGAATCCCCACATCAAGTTCCACAGTGTGATAACAAAGCTAGTTTGCCATTGGGGATTTTCTGTCGATATTCCTGCTGCTATAAGCAGTGTGTTCATGTTTTCCTTAGTCTTTGGTCTAAATATTTTTCAAAAGCAGTCTTTTAATTTTTTAATTAGCTTGGTTCCCCAACGATAATGCTCTTTAAAGGTCAGATGTTAACTTAATCCTCTTTGGGTTATCGTTGAAAAGGATCAGCCGAATTGACCTTGACAAAACTGTCTCCAAGACTTGGGGACAGACAGTCTCTTTGATATCAGTGAACACAGTTAACTGCTGTCATGGTAAAGGGCATTTTCTATGCCTTTGATAGCAGGCAGATTTGTTTTTCTTGACAAGACCCCGAGTAAAAGGACTTAATATCCATCTTTAATGTGAATCGAATCATGCCTTGTTGACATTAGATCCTCAGCCCCAAGGAACACCAGGCTGGCCGCTGAGGGGCTGCATTAGGCCGATTCAATGGCCAAGAGCATGACAGGAACTGAATTGTACGGCCAGCAAGGGCGGGCTCATCACATGCTCATCTGCCGGCCTCCACGCAGAGCCAACCCAATGAAGAAGACAGCCAGGCCTATGGCTCACATGCTCTTCCGTGAGGACAGCAAGGACTGCCAAGGCAGCAACCTAAACCGCAATTTGCCTAAGAACAGAAATGTATCAGCTTTGACTCAACACTGTAACAATTAACTTTATACATAACAACCATAAAAAGGCATTGCCGTCCTGGGCCTGTGCTGAGATAAAGATGAGGGTGTGCAGAACCAACCTCAGGGGAAATGCTGAGGTGAAGGGCACTCGCTGACTGATGGCTGTGCCTATGGCCTCTGGTCCAACGGGGTAGGGCAGTAACAGCCACGACCCCATCCCTCAGCCTGGCTCCCATTGGCTGGGTATATACATGACTACAGCAGAGCCAATCAGAGCCCTTCCCTGAATTTTTAAAACTGGAAGTGAAAAAAGGAATCTGTTTTACCAGGGGCAAGGGTGAAGGGATTGAGGCTTTGGAGCTGTCAGCAGCCATTTTCCCTCCCATGTGGAAGAAGCTGATCTGTACAGTGTGGCAGAAAGGAAGGACAGGGAGAGGATGGAGAGCACTCAGATGCCAGGCTCCAGTCGTTTCTGAGGCCCAGCCACATTCCTGACCAGCAGCAATTTAGTTGTTCAGCCTTAGATACTCCAAACTAATAAATTCCCCGTTTACCTAACCTAATTTGAGTTAAATTTCTATCACTTGTAACCAAGAAAGTCATACAGAGGAAGTGGGTGTAATTTTATTTTAGCCCCTCCCACTTCATATTTAGTGTCCTCTAAAGTGGAAAAGTAGTACTTTCTTATAGGAGACACTTTTCTCCCATTTTAAAAACTGACCCATGATGGCTCCCTCCCCAAGGATCTGGGCCCTGGATTTCTGTCACGTGGCTTTAAGAAAAAGCAAAGAATTTAAAAAATTCTTCCTTGGGGAAAATCTGCATTTTTTCATAACAGTGGAAAAAGAAATGCATTTCATCTCAATAAGTTTGAGACAGAGTTGGTCTTCTAGCTGTTGCTTGAATGACATCAGTGTTGATCCTAGAGGTATAGGAACGCAAAGAGTGGGCATTTACTGAACATTCATTATGTGCCTGACAATGTGTGAGGCACAGTTTCCAAAATACTGATTTTCATTAATTCTCACAATCACAGTTTGATAAGAATTGCTAGTCTATAGTTGAGAAATACTATGATTTTAACTATATTCTAATTCTTTTATTTGTGTCCTTTCTGCTACCATTCCAACATCCATGGAGACTTTCTACATGCCCTCAATTTAGGGCACCACTAATATGCCTAGAAGAAATAAGAAAATTCTTAGTGTTTGAGTTCAACAGTAGACTTTAAAAATCTATAGCAGATTAAGCTGATTTTCACAGGCAGGAGCTTTCTATTTTAATTCTGAAAGCTTGTTTCTAAATACTAAGGGCAAAGAGAACCTGGATCCCAACTTTATACTATTAATATAAACCAGCAGTCAGCAAACTACAACCTTTGGACGTAAAGTTTTTTTGTAATTAAGTTTTACTGAAGCACAGCCATATCCATTTGGCTACCTATTGTCTATAGTTACTTTTGCTCTTAGAACAGTGGGCTGAGTAGTTGTAACAGAGACCGTACAGCCTTCAAAACCTAAAATATTTGCTGTTTGGCGCTTTTCAGAGTTTGTGACCACTGCATAGGGAACACAAGAAGAGAAGAGAGATGTTTTGTCTCCCTAAACGAAATAAGTATTTGACCTGCAGCAGATAGGGAGACATGTAAGAATGGGTGACTAGAGCTTAAAGCTTTCTGGGCCCTAGAGAATGGGTGCAGAGACCACCATACTGAGCTGAGTCAAAGAGAGGGAGTGGGAAATAGAAACCACAGATTAATTTGAAGGGAATTAGAGAATGGGGGAACTTTAACTTGGAGGCAACTAGACAGAAGGATCTGAGACCTCAATGCAGTGTAGTCTGAAACCTCAATGCAGAGTAGTCTGCAGGTGTATCCAGAAACTTTTTCTGTTCCCTCAAAAGTGCCAGAGGTGACTAAAAGGGCCAGCAGACTGAATGAAGTCTCTTAGTTATATGACATGTCAATGCCATCAACAAATAAGCTAGACCATACATGTCAGAGACCCCAGCTGGTCCAAGGACATCAGCAGAGATGAAACCAACATCAAATGCCTACAAGAACAGAGGATGTTACATGTCCCAGAAGCTAAACCCTCAATGCCAGGGCAATTATTGGAGCCCCTATTTCACCCTCAGAACTTAGATTACCTTAGAGAGAAGGAAAGAGAAGACAGGATCATTCACTAAGTGGTTTCCAAAAAGTGTTGAGTGAGCTGCTTGGAGGGTTTTTATTTATCTTACGGTTAACTATGTCTTTTAAATATCCCTTAGAAGTTCTGCCTTAATGAAGTGTCATCAGCATTAAGATAACAATACTGGTGTCTGAGACAGCACTGTCTAGTAGAACTTTCAGCTCTAATGGAAATGTTCTAAAGAAATACCTGAGACTGGGTGATTTATAAAGAAAAGCGGTTAAATTGGCTCATGGTTTTGCAGGCTGTACAGTAAGCACAGTGGCTTCTGCTTCTGGGAGGCCTTGGGAAATTTACAATCATGGCAGAAAGCAAAGGGGAAGCAGGTACGTCTTACATGGCTGGAGAAGTAGAAGGGGAGCTGCTATACTCTTTTAAATGATCAGATCTAATGAGAATTCACTCACTATCAGAAGAACAGCACCAGGGGGGAAATCTGCCCCCATGATCCAATCACCTCCCACCAGGCCCCACCTCCAACACTGAGGATTACAATTCAACATGAGATTTGGGCATAGACACAGATCCAAACCATCTCATTCCACCCTGGCCCCTCCCAAATCTCATGTCATTCTCACATTGCAAAATACAATCATCCCTTCCCAACAGTCCCCAAAGTCTTAACTCATTCCAGCATTAACTAAAATTTCCAAAGTCCAAAGTCTCACCTAAAACAAGGCTAGCCCTTCTGCCTATGAACCTATAAAATAAAAAACAAGTTAGTTACTTCCAGAATACAATAGGATATAGGTATTGGGTAAATACTGCCATTCAAAAAGGGAGAAATTGGCCAAAACAAAGGGACTACAGGCCTCATGCAAGTATAAAACCCAGCAGGGCAGTCATTAAACCTTAAAGCAACAAAATAATCTCCTTTGACCCCATGTCCCACATCCAGGACACATTGGTACAAGGGGTGGTCTCCCAAAGCTTTGGGCAGCTCTGCCCTTGTGGCTTTCCAGGGTTCAGCCTCCATCACTGCTCTCACAGGCTGGTGTTGAGTGCCAGAGACTTTTCAGGCTGAGGGTGCAAACTGTCAGTGGCTCTATCATTCTGGGCTCTGGAGGAGGGTGGCCCTCTTCTCAAAGTTCCACTAGGCAGTGCCCTCAGTGGAGACTCTGTGTGGGAGCACGAACCCCACATTTCCCCTCCACATTGCCCTAATTGAGGTTCTCCATGAGGACTCCACCCCTGCAGCAAACTTCTCTCTAGACATCAAAGCTTTCCCATACATCCTCTGAAATCTAGGTGGAGGCTCTCAAGCCTCAACTCTTGCATTCTGTGCACCTGCAGTCTTAACACCATGTGGAAGCCACCAAGGCTTATGGCTTGCACCCTCTGAAGCAGTGGCCTGAGCTGTACCTGGGCCCCTTTTAGCCATGGCTACAGCTGAAGTGGCTGGGATGCAGGGAGCAGTGTATTGAGGCTGTGCAGAGCAGCAGAGTCCTGGTTGTGGCCAGGGCTTGTGATGGGAAGGGCTGCTGAGAAGATCTCTCTGCCCCATGATCTAATCACCTCCCACCAGGTCCCACCTCCAACCCTGGGGATTACAAGGGATCAACATGAGATTTGGGCTAGGACACAGATCCAAATCATATCATGTCTATATCTGCACTGTTCAGTATGATAGCTGCAAGCCACATGTGGCTATTGAGCACCTGAGGTATGACTAGTGCAAATGAGGAATGAAACTTTCTTTTTTTTTTAGAGACAGAGTCTTGCTCTGTTGCCCAGGCTGGAGTGCAGTGGCGCGATCTCTGCTCACTGCAAGCTCTGCCTCCCGGGTTCACGCCGTTCTCCTGCCTTAGCCTCCCAAGTAGCTGGGACTACAGGTGCCCAGGACCACGCCTGGCTAATTTTTGTATTTTTAGTAGAGACAGGGTTTCACCGTGTTAGCCAGGATGATCTCCATCTCCTGACCTTGTGATCTGCCTGCCTTGGCCTCCCAAAGTGCTGGGATTACAGGCATGAGCCACTGCACCTGGCCTAAACTTTTAATTTTATCTGATGTTCATTCATTTTAATTATAATTTAAATAGCCACAGTGCAGTCCTGAGAGATCAGATTATTTTCCAAATAAAAAATATACTAATTTCACTTCAAAATTAAAAGGAGTAACTGAAGAAGTCTAGTTTAAGGGTTAGTGGACATCATGACTTCTGTTTTCTAGGGCCCTCAGTTATTGTCTCTGGAGTAAATTCTTGGAGTGTTCTGGCAGGTTTTCAGACATAATACAGATCAGAGGACCCAACTGAAGAAGCAAAACGCAGATTGATTTGAG
Organism: Rhinopithecus bieti; assembly: GCF_001698545.2. NCBI lineage: Eukaryota > Metazoa > Chordata > Mammalia > Primates > Cercopithecidae > Rhinopithecus > Rhinopithecus bieti. Next base: position 335,794 of record NW_016820096.1, on the reverse strand, counting down.
GATGTCTCAAGAGCTTTTAGTTTGATCCTCACAGTTCATCTGGTGCTGTGATGGGAAGATGGACAAAGAGATCTTTGAGATCAGGAAAAACACAGATCAAAAAAAGAAAACCAAGGTAAGGAGAAGAAGGTGGGAGTGCAAGACTGGGGTGGGATGGAAGGAGATTAAAAGTACTTGCTCTATAACATCCTTCCGCTTCCTAGTCCTCTCAAATCCCCTCTGAGCCAGTCTCCTACACCCAGCTGTATTTGGCCTGCCTTCATCCCTTCTTTCCTCCTTCATTCAAGCCTGTAATTATGGACACCAGGTGCATTGCTTCCACTTTTCTCTTGTGACTTTATCATTCACCAAGCTGTGAATGGTAATTTGCCAACCTCCATCGAAGTTTCTTTTTAAAAGCAGGATATGCTTGGTGTAATGTTACATCACTAAGAAGCCTGAAACAATAGAAAAGGAAATGGAATTTACCCAAGGAACAAAAATGTCTGCAGCTCACTTCTCTGTAGCCCTAGATTACAGTGTAGAAATTCGCTGCAGGGCTCTGGGGGAACAGAGGCTGTGCCCAGAACGGGGAAGGGGCTTCCTGCAGAAGCAGCCCATGGGGTAGGTGCTTAGTAGCTGTAAGTGGGGCTTATATATTATATGCCAAATAGAGATTAGGGTAAGGAAGCAAAAGGCTGTAATTCATCCATTCAACAGATTGTAACTGGGGACCATAGAGTGGTTAAGGCAGACTTTCTGGGTTCAAATCCTGCCTTAACCAGTTAGTGATGGCGCACCCTTGGGCAGGTCATGCACCTTCTCTGAGCCTCAGTTTTTCATCTAAGTAATGCTGATGACAATGATGATGCCTACATTATGGCGTTATTTTGAAGACTTAAATGAGATGCCACATGGGAAGCACTTAGTGTAGTACCTAGCATGGGGTAAACACAGAGTGTCAACCACGTGGTAGTATTAGTTTTATTTCCTTTGCTTAGCCCTATGCAAAGTGGCTGTGGGAGAGAGTAGCCATGTTCTTCTGGGCATATCCCTCTAAGCCTGTTATGTTCTAAGTCTTGAAGAGAATGCTGCATCTGAGGCTGGTTTTACATGTCTCTTGTGTCTACGGGCCTCCATGCAAGTCTCTAGGCTTAGGAACATGCACTAAAAAAGATTGCTTCCTCCTTTCTCATTCTTACCAAGCTCAGGAAACCTACTGGCCTCAGTTGAGAGGTTGGAAGGGCCCCTCCAGTGAATTAAAAGAGACAAAAAAGGGAATCATTAGTAAATAACTTTCATCTTGGATGACAGAGAGATGAACAAATTACCTATGGTGACGCCAACACAGGGAGCCCTAAGCTCTGTGTGTTCAGGTGGGCACAGAGGTCAGCCGGAGCAGCAAAAAATCCTGTTTCCCTGGCAGGGGAGGGTGTCCTGTCCCTTTCAGGTCAATGCATTTTCTAAGAAGCCTATTCTGGAGGATTTAGCAACCCTGTTTTAGAAATCAAGTTTCCCTGCCACCCCTCCCCACCAGTTCTTCTGTGGCCTCCACTGGCTTTGAAGAGCTGGTGGGAATGCTAGTTCCCTGGCTATGTTCGTTTCTCTCTCAGAGAAGGGGCTCAAGCCAAGGATTTAGGAATAAAGTGGAGTGGTAATGTGGGGCCCCTGGGAAGGAGAGGGGCCATGAAAGAGGATCAGATGCCTTCCCTGAGAGAAGGAGTATGATGCTCAGCCACAAGCCCCTTCCTTGACCAGCCTCTGCAATGGATGAAAACAGCACCCCTCCTCGATTAACAAAATAAACAATCAGCCGTGGTTTGCAAGTTAGAAATTAGGCCAAATTTAGTCACAGGGATACAATTCATCTTCACATCCATTGAAACGAACTCTCCTGGCCAGTAGGAAGCAATTCCTGAGGACGGCCACCTCTATCTAGCTCCTGGCTCCATCAGGCCTGTAAGCAGCATCGCTGGTGGGCCTGGAGATCACAGTGCTGGCTTCTGTGTTCCCCAAAGTCTTAGAACCTGCCTGGATATATTTCCAAGGTGATTTTTCAGAAGTCATGGTGATCTTTTTTGCAGTGAAAAGATTAATTGGCCAATTGGATGTTGAGACCCAAATGAACTTTAGGAGCAGTGTCTGCTGTGCTGCAGGAATATTCCTTGCTATTCATTCGACTCGACTCACACATATCTGGGAGGATTCACAACGTCTAAGAACAGAGGGTCACCCTGCCTGCAAAGCAGTGGGTGGGGACCCCAACATGAGCTCTCCTGCTGCTCATAATAATCACAAGGCCAGCTCTATAGGGGCTAGGGACAAAGCAAACAAAGCCACTTGCTGTTGAGGAAAAACCACTGTGGTTTATGGCTTTGAAGAAGTTGAAGGTGCCAAAAAGAAGTCAGCAAGAGTTCATCCGAATCCACAAATCCCAAGACTGCCATGTGAATCAGGCCCTGTTAAAGGATGGTGCCAGTTGGTTTTGCTGACACACCAAAGGACTGGGGGCACTGGAGACGTGAAACCACTCAAAGCTTCCCCGAGTTCTTGCTCCCAGGAAGAGAGGAGAGGTCCCAGGTTGAGCCTCCCCAGGCTGCTCAGGGAAGCCTTCGGGGAATAATTAAGAACTGTTTGGAATGACAGCAGCCCCTGTGGACCTTTCCCCTGCCCTGCTCTCCCTAACTTTACAAAAGCAGTTGAACCACCACAGATTGGCTGTGCCGTTTGCCAACCCTTCTTGAATCCGCATAACTGGGTGGGACTCAAGAATATGCCTGGGAGGCTCTGGGATGGGGTTTATCTTCTGTCTCCATAGTAACAACTATCACTTACTGCACACTCACTGTGGACGAGCCCTGAGTTAAGCAATTGACCTGCCTGTTTAACTCAGGGGGGAACTAACATTCCACATCGGCTAGCTCTGCCCTTCTTCCACCCTGCCGTTCATTCCCTGGCTTGTCTCCTAGCTGTACAGCATCTATCACCGTTCCTCAATGACATGACAGGAATCAAGTCTTTCCCATATCTTTATCTCCTAAAAAGATTAGCTCAGGGACTTGTTGAAAATGTTAAGTAAAATCTTCCACTTTGGTACTGGATGTGGGATACTGAGCACCTGCCACACTCACAGCCTCTTTTGGTGGCCTGGATGGATGATCTTGCTTTTATCCCACATGACCTTGCTGTCACAGTTGGCACGTGAGTGTAAGGTAGCTGTCTCACTGGCTGGCCCAACAAGTGCACTTGCTAATGGATGTTGACTAGCCAGCTGATCAGATCTCATCTCTTGGGGAATTTGGTTAAAGATCCATGGAGGGAATCCATCAGTTGGTGGCAGCAAAATAGAATTAAGTCACAAACACGGTGGAATCTTGGAAGCGAGCAGCAATAGATGCCCATGTGTAAGAGACTGGAGCTGTTATATCCTTGAATGATATAACCCCAAGGCTGTATTTGTCTAGCTAAAATTACATATAATATTCAGAAACACATTTACTCTTCTAACCATCATCCAAATGTATAAATACTCTAAAATAGTTTGAGAACAAACCAAAATGTAAAACAGCCAAACTGCTAGTTCTTAGTTGAGCCTATTGTTTTGAAATTCAGGATGAGATCAAACACTCTCCATGGCCCGAATCCTCCTTCTCCCCAACCCTTCTTCCTTATCTATCTCCGTCCTCCATGGTCCCCACTGCTGAGTGTGGAATGGGATCTCTGACCACTATATCTTTTATTTTATTCTTTTTTTTTTTTTTTTTTTTTGAGACAGGGTCATGCTTTGTCACCCAGGCTGGAATGAAGTGGCACAATCATAGCTCACTATAACCTTGACTTCTGGGCTCAAGTGATCCTCCTGCCTTAGCCTCCCGAGTAGCTGTGGCTATGGGTGTGCACCACCATGCCTGGCTAATTTTTTTAATTATCATTTTTGTTGAGATGGGGATCACTATGTTGCCCAGGCTGGCCTCAAACTCTTGGCCTCAAGTGATCCTCCCACCTTGGTCTCCAAGAGTGCTGGGATTACAGGCATGAGCCACTGTGCCTGGCCCACAATGTCTAGACTATAAGCCCCTGTTTTGTTTTCCAGATGGGCTGTTGGTTGAGAAATCAAGGTCTTTTTGGAGAAGTTTTATCTCTAGTTGCTCAGGGAGGAGCATGTGGTCTGTCTACTACTATGCAGTGCCAAACAATAGATACGTTCCAATATGTAGGGTTTTTTTTTTTTTTTTTACTCCTACTAATTTTTTTTCCAAAATACATTATCTTCTTCTATTTTCACTATAGTTTACTCATCCCCAGTTAATGGGAGGTTGAGTATACTCAGTGAATCCACATATATTCATATATAGCTATACAAGATGGAAATGTGTTTACCTGACAGGCATTGTCAACAAATGTGACATGACAATGAACAATAATGACTATATTCTAAAAAATAAGTCTTGGGTTCAGCTTATAACATGACCAGCCTATACAAAATTTTCCTTTTCCAAATCATTGCAGATTTGAGGACATCCATCCTGGGTGCAGTGAGAAGAAATAAAATGTCATTGAGCTTCTAAAATTACATGTTTATATAAATGCTGCCTGGAAGACACAATGGTTCCTAAAAGTTTCTGATCACAGATTGGTGCCTTCTGGAGGGCAGCCTTCAGAAATCCCTGGTGGTTCCAGGTGGGCTAGGACCCAAAGGTGTGGTGTTGTCCAGAAACAAGGGACTTCTGATGCCACTCAGGATGGAGTGTCAGGGACCAGATTCACACTTCCACATGAAGCAACTAAGGAAACACACAAAATCTATGAAACACAGGTTTTCAAGACATTGCACAATCAGGCAGTGAGGCACAGGGATGCCTTTGAGAAAGGAAGTGTAAGCCTGATGAGTGCTTTGCTTTCCTGCCGGGGAGATGTTCCAGGTGACCACGGCACAGCGGGAGGGAAACAGATAAAGCCTAGTGGTTTGTTGAAGAGACAAACTTGTGGGTCCAGGGAAGGCAGGGCCACTCAAGTTCTCAAAACAGAGTCCTTGAGAAAGTTGAAGAGGGAAAGAGCTGTGAAAATCTGCAGAGGTTCCTGCAAGTCCTCAGCTGAGTTCCAATCAGTATCAGAGGAAACTACTTAAACCTGGGATAGGACCACCCAACACCGGGTGATGATGGAAACATGCTGCAAGTGACTTCGGTTTAATTGGGGAATTTAAACAGTATCACTCTCTACTTGATGAATAAAGAAGACCAGTTAATGATAAAACTCTCTTTTGCACTGGCTGCTACAAAGACTGAAGCCAAACGAAACTCACATGACATGCATTTTCTATACCACCCTTATTCCAGGCTTAATCTTACTTTTGCTATCCTTATTTCCCTTAATTCTAGTCCTGTCTCTTAACAAAATTACTAGATTGTATATATTTGAAAAGTACTTTTAGAATAAGGTGTAAACAAAGAGTAAAATCAGGACTCATATTTTAGGAAGAAAAATCCCAGTTTTGACCTTTGGAAAAGCCAATGAGATGAAGATTAGGAATAGAAATTTGTCTAAACCTCTCAGAACTGATGAGAAATGGTAAAAATCTATAAGATGTAAAAGAGAGGATAAAATACCTACCAGGAGAGGAACATTAATGTAATGTTCTCTCAGAGATAAAATGCTTTCAGTAGTACATTACCAACATCCACGCTATTATTCTCCAGGGCTCATTGTCCAGACTCAAAGCCAAAGACAGAGTGGGGTAGACAGAGACAGGAAATTCGGATGGGTGAAGCTCAGAGATGGAGTAGGAGTCAGAATGGGAAGGCAGTGATAAACATTATTAGTGATAAACAAAATTATCTGGAATGGGGACCAACATCAGGTTGAGGCTCAGGATAGAGGAAGCCCGGGATGAGTGAAAATATGTTAGGCACATATGTTAATTTTCAAAAAGCTAAAAGTGGGCAGGGCGTGGTGGTTCACACCTGTAATTCCAGCACTTTGGGAGGCTGAGGCTGAGGCTGAGGCTGAGGCAGGGGGATCAGCTGGGCTCAGGAGTTTGACATCAGTCTGGGCAACATAGACCCATCTCTACAAAAAATAACAAAAATTAGCCAGCAGTGGTGGCACATGCCTGTAGTGCTAGCTACTTGGGAGACTGAGGTAGGAGGATCATTTGAGCCCAGGAGGTTGAGGCTGCAGTGAGCTGAGACCACGCCACTGCACTCCAGCCTGGTTGACACAGCAAGACCTTGTCTCAAAAAACAAAACAAAACAAAAAACCCCAAAATCTAAACTTTGGAGAGAAAAGGGAAAGCCCTTCTTTATAGTAGAATATGGAAAGAATGGAGTCAGAAAATAAACTGATGCTAAAACTGGTGGGTGAGAGTTTAATGAAGAAGGCTATTTACACAGTCTTGAATAATCTCCCCATTAATTACATATTAATTGTAAAGAGAAAAACATTGACTTCATAGTGGAGAGAACCGGTAGGCATCACCTTAACTGAGGAAGCGAAGCTAACATCACCAGTAATGGGACAAATAGATAACATGTGCCTCCCGATGTAATGTATTAAGGATGTGACGTCAGTTCCACTGGGTTCCTGCCAACACTGAATAATCTGAAACTAATCAGAGAAAGCACTAGACAAACCCCAACTGAGAGATATGCTCAGACTAACTGGCTTCTATACCTCAAAAATGTTAAATTTAATAAAGACAAAGGCAGGCTGAGGAACTGTTCCAGAGTAAGGAAACTATAGAGATATTACAACAGAATACATTTGCATAATCCCAGTTTGAACCGTGGAGTGGAAAAAAATAGCTACAATAAACATTTTGAGGTAATCAATAAAATTTGAATGGATTATGGATAAGGTAACAGTATTTTATCAATGTAATATTTACTGATTGTGATAATTACACTTTGATTTTTATGTAAGAAAACACCCTTGTTCTCAGGAAATATAAATGAAGTATTTTGGGATAAAGAAGCATAATGTTTCCAACTTCTCCAGTGGTTCAGAAAATTGTACATGTGTGTGTATGTGTGTGTGTGTGTATGAGAGAGAGAGTATGGGAGAAAATTTTAAAATGAGGCAAAATAAAACAATTGGTAAATTTAGGTAAATGGTATTGGAAATTCACTGTACTATTCTTTCACCTTTTTTGGAGGGAGGTATAGGAAAACATTACCCAAGTTAAAAGTTGAATTTTTTTAAATTGTAAAAATAAGAGAGTTTGGTGCTAAGATGGCAACACCAAAGCTCATGTGCCCTTTAGGAATCTCCAGAGCCCTATCTCTTGACCAAGCTGTTTTCAGTTTCCTTGAGGAAAACTACATGCGCTATACTGAGTTAATGATTTGTGTGTTCTGTTAATGCCAGTGACGCTTAGAAACAGAGGCAAGAGGGGGTGAATGAACTTTGGTAGAGCAACAACAGAAGGCCTTGCAGGGCCCCAGTATTCAATAGAGCTGAAGAATTAAGATCAGAGACATAGCCTTATCTACCTGACTTGGATGTTTTTATACAAGTCATTTATTAAGAACCCCTTCCCCAAAACACCTAGCTCTGAGTGGGGCCTAGGTTAAGAGAAAGCTAACTTTGCTACCTGGTCTCAGAACTCAGCAGAACTAATGGGTTTGGAGTGTCTGAGATGGTCAGTGTTTTGCAGCAAAACCAAGCCCTCTTTGACAAGCATCTGCTCTCATGTTACAGCATAAAGATGAGCTAATGCTCTTGGATTCACTGGTTTTATCACACATCCATCACCCAGAAGCATCTAGCCTTACAGAAAAATTGATTGGCTTATTGAAGACCAGTCCCAGGAGCAGCTGTGAGGTAGTGAGGTAGGAGGTAGTAATTGACTCAGGAGGTGGGACTCGGACACAAGGCCAAATTGAGAACCAGCTAAAACAGGGACAGGGCAAAAGCAGCTTTCCATAAGACACAGCCACCAGCATGTCATATCAGTTACCACTGCCATGGCAACATCAACATTACCGCCCCTTTTCATGGCAACAACCTGATGACCCAGAAGTTACCACACTTTTTCTAGAAATGTCTGTATAACCGCCCCTTAATTTGCATGTAATTAAAAGTGGGTATAAATAGAACTGCCTTTGAACTGCTACTCTGGGCACACTGCCTATGGGGTAGCCCTGCTCCATAAGGAGCAGTGCCTCTGCTGCTGTACACTGCATTGCTATCTAACACCAGCTTGCCCTTGAATTGTCTCCTTGGTGAAGTCCCAGTTTTACGGTTTACCTGCCCTGCATCAGGAGTACCTTAAGAATATAGGATACTATCTTACAGGATTCTATTTCTGTTCTGAACCAGTGACTGAATATGCTGCTTTTTTTTCCAAAGCAGGATATGAGAGTCTAGAACTGTGCTGTCCAATATGGTAGCCACTAGCCACATCTACCTATTTGAAAACTAAAATAAAGTTAAAAATTCAGCTCCTCACATTAGCCACACTTTTAAGTGCTCAGTAGCCACATGTGGCTAATGGTTACCATATTGGATAGTATTACAGAAATTTCTATTGGACAGTATTGGTCTAGAATCAAAGTGGTAGGTCACTTGCAAAAATTTTGGTTTCCATTCTCATGACTGCTGGTTTAGAAGCTTTAGTAATCAAAGGAGGAATGCTTACACCAAGGTAAACATATCATAGTCCCACTAGGCTGGAAGTTGACACTGCCACTTGTTTGGAGCATCTTCTTCCAGTGTGCAAAATAGAAGGCTGGGGTGGGGGTATGTGTGATTATTGGCTGATGTATTAGTCAGTAAAGACTTAATTGTGCTTTGACAAGTGCCTCCCAGCTTTCAGTGGTTAACAAAGGTTTATTTTTTCATTCACACTATTTGTCAATCATGAATCAATAGCTGCTGCTCTGCCCATGTACTCTTCATTGTGGGACCCAGGACAATGGAATATAGACCCTGTATGGAGCTGTACCAAGCTCAGAACCATATGATTAAAGTTTCCTCATAAAAGTCACTCACATTTAATTGGCTAGAGCAAACCACATGGCCAGCCTGATAGCAATGGGATGGAGATATATAATCTTCCCAAGGAACTGTCCCATAGAAGTGGCCTTTGGGGACAGCCAAGGACTATTTTAAACAAAATACCACAGCTAGGATGATTGACCTAGACCATTAAGGGGAAATCATATTGCTGATACAAATAGGGGGTGCACACATCTAAATTTTCAGATAATTTATCTTATCCCCCTCCCCAACCCCCACTTGTCCACAAGCAGGTTGTCGATTAAATTCACCATTTAGTATGTAAGTTGCTGAATGGCAAGATGGGACTGTGACAGGAATAGAGTAGACATCACAGAGATATAATGGACTGGGGACAGTAACTGACAACATTTTGTGTTGTCTTCCCCTGGGGATGGGCTAATGCATTTTTGAAAACTATGTTATGTGAGGCAGGGGCATTTGGGAAAGTTCATGAGTGAAAAGGATGTGGATATGGATACTGGGAAACCAACGAGTTGAATTATAGCAGACAACTTGCCAGAAATCATTACCCAGCATTCATTCCCTCTTCCTAATTGCACTCTATTTTCTTTAAAGTCTCATATACAGCATTAAGCATTGTCTTGTTGTTTGGTGCTTCACTAAATTTTGGTGTCTGCCACACCACAGAAGCTAAGAAGAGAGCTTCTTCCTCTAATTGCCTTGGCTCCTTCCCATTTTCAACCTGGTTTTCAAGACTTTTTATACATCTGTGAGCTCCTAATGGACTTGCTATAAATTTCACTTTTTGCTTAAGTTAGTTAGAGTCCGTATTATAAATTTCACTTTTTGCTTAAGTTAGTTAGAGTCCGTATCTATTGCCTGAAAACAGTGCCCTAACTGATCCATCCACTGTGTGGTAGGCACTGTGCTAGGTGTCTTGTATACTTTGTCTCAACATTTCTCACTACCTACCAGCCTTATGGGAAAGACAGGCATGCAAGAGGCCAATTGCTAGTAAACAAGAACCACAGAACTTCTTCCTCTTGGCTAGTTATTTTAAATGGGGAGTGCAAGAACCATTATTACTGTAGGAATCAGGGTTGATCCTCACCAGCCAGGTAACAGGGAGGGGAAAGAAGCAGTTGGTAAGCTGTCTCCAACCTTTGCCCAGTGTTGTGAGGCAGAAAGAGAAAACCAACAACTCAATCTATCATCATAAGTAAAGCTGGTGATCTTTTCGACAAATGGTTCTGGGAAAACTGAGGATCCACATGTGAAAGTCTAAAGTTGATACCTTACATTTCACCACATACAAAAATCAACTAACAAATGAATCCGAAAATAAGGATCAAAGCCCTAAATTTAAGAGCTAAAATTGTATCACTCTTAGAATAAAGTATAGGTGAAAATCTTCATGACCTTGGATTAGGCAATGATTTCCTAACTATGACACTGAAAGCACAGGCAAGAAAAAAACAGATAAATTGGACTTCACCAAAATTAAAAACTTTGTGCATAAACTGATACTATCAAGAGTACAATGGAAGCCAGGCATAGTGGTTCATTCCTATAATCCTAGCACTTTGGGAGGCGAGGCAGGCAGACCGCTTGAGCTCAGGAGTTTGAGACCAGCCTGGGCAACATGGTGAAACCTCATCTCTACAAAAAGTAAAATTAGCCAGGCATGGTAGCATGTGCCAGTAGTCCCTGTTCCTTGGGAGGCTGAGGCAGAAGGATGGCTTGAGGCCGGGAGGTCGAGGCTACAGTGAGCTGTGATTACACCAGTGTACTCCAGCTTGGACAACAGAGCAAAACCTTGTCTGAAGAAAAAAAAAAGAAAAAGAGTACAAAGGCAATCCACAGAATGAAAGATAATATTTGCACATCACGTAACTGATAAGGGATTAATATTCAGAATATATATGAAGAACTCACAACAACACACAAAACCCCAATTCGATTCAAAAATGGGCAAAGAACTTAAATAGACATTTCCCCTAAAGATGATATACAAATGGCCAATAATGAAAAGATGCTCAATATCATTAGTCATCTGGGAAACGCAAATCAAAACCACAATGAAATACCACTGCACACCCATTAGAATGGCTATTACTAAACAAGCAAAAAATAACTGTTGACAAGAATGTGGAGAAACTGAAATCCTCATGTATTGCTGGTGGAAATGTAAACCAGTGCAGCCACTGTGGAAAAGAGTTAGGCAGTTTCTTGGTAAGTTGGACGTAGAATTACCATATGACTTGGCAATTCCACTCCTAGATACATACCTCAAAAAACTGAAAACATGCTCAAACTTATACATCAATGTTCATGGCACCATTATTCACAATAGTCAAAAGGTAGAAGAAACTCAAGAGTTCATCAATGTACAAATAGATAAACAGATGTACATAGGATGGAACAGATGCACATAGGATGGAATATTATTCTGCCATAAAAATTAATGAAATTCTTATACATGCTACAACATGGATAAACTTTGAAAACATTATGCTAAGTGAAATAAGCCAGACACAAAAGACCAAACAGTATACAGCAGGTCCTTAAATAACACTGTCTTTTTCAATGTCATTTTGTTATAACGTTGGTAAGAAAAAAAATGGATTCCTTGGCTGGTGCCACTGCCTGCATGGATTGTCTCCAGGCGCTCCAGTTTACTCCTACCTCCCAAAGATGCATACATTAGGTGAATGGGTGTGTCTACATGGTCTCAGTCTGGGTTAGTGCAGGTATGTGTGCCCTAAGATGGGATGGCATCCTGTCCAGGGTCAGTTCCCACTTTGAGCCCTGAGCTGCTGGGAGAGGCTGTGGCCACTGCAGCCCTGAACTGGAGTCACTGAGGATATCATTACCCTATTTGTTTTTATTAATCTTAAATGTATGTATAGCTGATATAGTTTGGCTGTGTCCCCACCCAAATCTCATCTTGAATTGTAGCTTCCATAATTCCCACGTGTTATGGGAAGGACCGGGTGGGAAGTAATTGAATCACAGGGGCAGGTCTTTTCCATGTTGTTCTCATGATAGTGAATAAGTCTCATGAGAGCTGATGGTTTTATAAAGGGGAGTTCCCCTGCACATGTTCTCTTGCCTGCCACCATGGAGGGCATGACTTTGCTACTCATTTGCCTTCCGCCATGATTGTGAGGCCTCCCCAGCTGTGTGGAACTGCGAGTCAATTAAACCTATTTCCTTTATAAATTACCCAGTCTCAGGTATCTTCATGAGCAGCATGAGAACAGACTAATACAATAGCTCACAGTTATTTCAATTTGTAATAGTATTACTGTTTGGGGTCTTTATTTACAAGTTTGATGATGTTTTTGTGACCAGAAATATGCCATAGGATCTTAACTGTTATTTATATCAATTAGCCTATAGTATAACAGGTTTCTTTATATGTTGTTTTGCTGAAAGTCACAGTTTCCAAGAACCCGTCGATGATGTTAAGAGGACTTGCTGTATTATTCCACTTGCAGGGGATATGTAGACTAGGGAAATTCCTTGGGACAGAAAGTAGAATAGAGGTTACCAAGTTCTGAGGATAGGGGAGAATAGGGAGTTGCTTCACGGGTACAGTTTCTGTTTGGGATGAAAAATCTCTCTTTATAGATAGTGGTGATGGTTACACACATTGTGAATGTACTTAATGGCACTTAACTGTACATTTAAACATGGTTAAAATGGTAAATTTTGTTATGCATTCTTTACTACAATAAAAAACTATGTAAAAAAAAGATAAAGCTGGTGCGATCTTCCTTGAGAAGCTAATTCGGGTGGCTAAGGCTGATCAAAGATGTTTGGAAAAAAGGTCCCCCCACTGCCAGCTTTTATATATATACATTTTGTACAGGTTATTTTCAATTATGATGGGAGATAAATCTAGCAAATTTAAATTAATCTTCATTTTATACAATATTCCGTATCACTGATTATTTTTGTTTTGAGACAGAGGCTCACTTTATCACCCAGACTGGAGTGCAGTAGCATGAACACGGTTCACTGCAGCCTCAACATCCCAGGTGCAAGCAATCTACCCACCTCAGCTTCCCAAGTAACAGGGACTACAGGTGTGTGCCACCAGCCTGGCTCATTTTTGTATTTTTTGTAGAGACAGAATTTTGCCATGTTTCCCAGGCTGGTCTCAAATGCCTGGGCTCCAGCCATCTGCCTGCCGCAGCCTCCCAAAGTTCTGGGATTAGAGGCGTGAGCCACTACGCCTGGCCCACTTACTTTTTGTCCTTCCCATGCATCACAAGAAAATGATTGGAAATACTGTCACCAAATTTGGAGGTTTAAGGTAGTCAAACTTAAAATATAGGCTCTGTGGCAAACATAAAATCCACAATCTACTGTGGTGGTACCAGAAGCACTTCAGAGATAAGGAGTCATTATCTAGAGATGAACCCAAGTCTTGTGCCTCGGCTGATGCACAGCAGAATGCAGTAGATACAGCCAAGTTCCCCAGATGAACTGCCTGCCAAGTCTAAAGGCAGAAACTCAGAACTGCAGGTGTGGGTGGCAATGAGGCCTTGACAGGAGCAGCTTAGGCTGTAGCATGTTTCAGGGTTAGTGACAGCAGGGGTTTATTTAAGATTGGTTAATAATTCTCCCCAGCAGCTTTGGGTCGGAGCTGGAGCGGTAGCAAGATGAAGCATCTAGTAGGGAGCAGAGCCCGCTGGAATGGGTTTGGTTTTTGGTGCTTACTGCTTATATTCAGAAAATTTCTACTCCAGACTTACAGTCAGCAAGAGGACATCACTGTTTTACCTCACGTCCTAGCCACAACTGGTGTAGGTTACTGTTTTAGAATGGAAGAAAGGAGAGCACATGGGGTGGAGGGAAGCTTTCTGATTAAACTAAGGGTTTGGCAATATTTTTGTCCAAATTACCATATTCTGAATGAATGGACTTTGTGTAACAGCTTCAGAAGTGGCTCAAAAATAGGCACACAGATGTCTTACAATAGTTTCATCAGAAATAAATTACTGATAAATTGGAGGAATTCCTTTACAGTGTTTTAAAATTATAAAATGTCCATTGTGAAAACTTGAAAACATGGAATATGACAAACTACCAAGTTCTTGAATGTTTTTTGCTCTAATTCCACCTTCTGAACATTCATGTTATTTTGGAGGATGGGAGGATGGTGGTAGCGTGCAGCAGCAGCACTGAAGCAAGAGCAAACAGGAAGCCTCAAACAGCCTTATGTGGCCCCAGTCTCTCTGCTCCCACGCACGCTCTCAAAGTGCACCGTTAAAATTAAACCACTTCTGGCACATGCTGGCCAGATGCTAGCCAGGCCAGCTACATGCTACTAAGCTATGGTAATGAAGAATGTTTCCTACTGTGGACTTCCAGGTCTGTCAGGACCACTGCCAAGTCTCTCTATAGCCCAGAACACTCCACTCAGGCAAATTTTCCTGACTGGACAATCAGCCAAAATCATTTAAAGGCTGCTAGGTTGGGGGCATCACTGTACTGGGTGAGAGAACAACTTCTCCATGTATTACTAAAATGCCACTGGAGAGTAAAACTGATTTGAGATAAGCAGCGTTTTTCATAACTGGGATGCCTACAAACAGTGACAGCTCTTTTCAAAAGCAAAGGACATAAAAGCAGGCGTTTTCTTAGGGATGTACTTTATCTAAACCTCTCTCTTGACCCCCTTAGGGAATCTAAGTGCAGAAAGTTCCTGGCAAGAACATTATCATCACTGGCCTCTGCTGCCTTCTCTACTTAATGCATACCTGTTTCCTATGCTGGAAAATTCTTTCTACTTAGCTCTGTCTATGCAAATTTAACCTTACCTTTAAAGCCGGGTGTTCCCACTCCCTCACGAATGCAGGAACATGAACCTCCTCCTAATTATGAGTCCTTATAATGAGACCATTTCATGTGGTCCCAGCCTCTCTGCTACCAGCACTCATCTCAAATAGCCCAGTTCAAATAAGACTATGTCTCCTGGCAAAAATAGAATGCCAATTTCATCTTCTATAGATGCACACAGATGCACAATCTTCTTCAGTCATCAAATACACATTGAACACCACAGTAGAGACTAGGCTTGTTCACAAATATTCTGATTTGTTCTTTCAGGCCCTCCCGAACTGCCAATGTGACTTGCTTTGGCCAATGAAACAATTCAGGTAGGGGGAACAGCTAGAGCCAAGTGCCTGTAAGACCCTAGGGCTTGAGTGGGACAGGCCTGTTCTGAGGTCAGCCATAAGACCAGTACATCTAAAGCAGACTGAGGAAGGTGAGTTCAAGAGGTCACAGGGACTAGATAAGATACGGGGCTTTGCAGGCCACTATAAGGACGCTGGCTTTCTCTGAGTGGCAGGGATTTGAACAGAGGAATGACGTGATCTAAGCAGGGACAGGGAGGATGCAGGGATTCACTGAGGATGAGGGGAGGGGTAATTTTCAGCTGAACCTTCCAACTTAACCTTCACTGCCAAAGGATTTTTAAAGCTTCCCAGGTCACTCTACCTTGCTGGCAGGTTGAGAACCACTACTTCAGAGAAGCCTGGGAACCGATAACAGAAGGGAAATCTGCAATCCTTTATTTTAAACCTAGTTTTAATCGCTTTGCTAATCAAACCTATGACAGTTGACAATCAAAGCTGCATTATTTCCTCCTCCCCTAACTCACCCCTCTGGAGGGGAGAGTTAAAACATAATGGGGAATGGGGGGTGGAGAAGAGACATGACTAATTTTCCAAGCATTAGAGACTGCTATAAAACATAAGGATGATTTATAAGGTGGCTAATTTCATAAAAATATGATTTTCCTAACTTTTAGAAAACATACTTTCTTTTTCACTTTTAACAACACTTCTTTCTGGCCCTTAGTATTTATCTCCTTTTCTTCCCCTCTTCCACCTTCCCTTTTCCTCTTCCTCCCTTGCCAAGCAGAAAAATGCCAACTTCATTAAATGACTTTGAGTTCAAGTCGAAGAAAATCACATATTCTAAGATTAAAAGTACATTTTCACATATTCAAATTTTATACCCAAAGGATTTTGAACAAAAGTGACATTCAGTCCAAGAAACTAAAATATCAAAGATGGTTCCAAGAGATTCAGAGAACCGACCACATGATCTTCAAAAATTGCTACTGTATTCTTCCTTATCTCAAATTATGGAGACTTGCCCTCCAGGAAGTTTCCTTCTTGGAACCCTGCTCCTCTTGGGATGAAGCTTTTACTGACACTGCGGTCCTGTCAGATGCCAAATCCATCTGGTCGTGAAGCAGGGAAACCTCTGAAGGTCAAGTTGAATCAGTAACACTACTGACAGTCACTGTAGAGTTGACCTTGAACAAGGATATTTATACATGCATATGTAATACACTTAAACAGACTGTCATTCAACAGTCTGGCTTATTTGATACGTTGCAAAAATCAGGACAGAGCACATGGCAAACAAATCCTTTATGAAATTCGAGGAGGCAGAATTTCATGACTTACTTTCCTAAGAGTACTTACAGAAGCCCTAAAACAGAATGTGGCCTGGGGACCTATACATTTAAAACAAAAACAAAGAAGGCAACAACAAAAAGCAAGCATCCTGATTTCAGACGTGAAAGTAAATTCTAAGGAAGGATACCCAGGGAGTTTCTTTTCTGTGATCTAGGCACAAAAACAGTTTCACTGGCCTTACCAAATGCTAAGACCGCTTTCATTTTATTAAGGATCATTGCAGCAGGATATGTCTGTTAAAATACATCAGGAAAGGTGAACAGTTATAAAAGTCAAACTTATACCAAGTGCATGAAGACTTATTTGCTATGCCTAATAAGTTTAAAAAGCCACTTATGTGCCTCCACTGTATCCAATTACTAGAAAATTTTTTTGTTAGGACTGTTCTGGAAACTTTTAGTTAAAAAACCTTTTCAGCATTGTTAGTAGGCAGTTAAAAGTTCAATGGCTAAAATAATTGAGAATAGCTCTGCTCTTATGATATACAGTGAATCTTCACAAAAATATTTTCGTTAAATATTAATAGAATCAAATATACATTCAAGACTGTCACATAGAATTAGAAGAACAATCCCTGAATGGTTTCAGTATGCTAATGTAAGGTACACATCTAATCCCTTTGACCCAGAACAGTTACACTCTTCTAGCAAATGCTTTGATTTTAATACTAGATAATTTTTAGCTGTTACCAAGACAAACACAAATAGTAAAATAAAATACAAAAAATATATTTAGTAAAGGTGCAGCATGGCCATAGCCTAAGTCAGAGTTTGAGTTGACACCGAGAACAAAGTTAGAGCCCTCAGTCGCCTTTAACAAAGACTGCACTTTAAAGAACAATTATTTTCAGAGAGTTACTCACTGATGTCTCCAAGTCACAGACTAAATTGGATCCACATGTCAATACCCCAGTAAAATATTAGAAGTAACTCTCTACTCACCTCAATTATGTAATTCAAAGTAAATCCTTAAAATCATTTCCCCCATCTTTAGTCTTTATTATATTCCTCCCTGAACACTTCAATTCAGCAGTCTTTCCTTTCCCAGTCACTGCTGGAATAACATTTCTCATACTGATGTTGACCTAATGCTAGAGCATCTGTACACATTTGATTTGTGTATTTTCAAGCCTCACATTTGGAAATTTGTCCAAATATATACAGCTTTTCTTTAAACGTCTCATCCAGTTCTTAAAAGACTTAAAATAATGAGAGAAGTACCAAATACTGACTTGCAATCTGATCATTCAAGAATAACAATTTCAGAAACAAATTAAACTGCCATTTTGTAGATCAAAATCAAAATATTGTAAATATTGCTAGTTCACATTGATTTCTGGAAAAACTTTCTTGTAGCTAGAGAGAAGTGCTTTGGTATGGAAGACACAAGCCTATATCTAAACTATCACAGAAACATGTCTCTAAACTATCACAGAAACATGTCTCTAAACTATCACAGAAACATGTCGAATGTTTAGCTAATTCACTATTTAGGCAGTCTGAATCACCTTAGATAGGGTATCAGAAGAAATACACACAATGCTCATGTAAACAACAGGCAGCCAGAAGAGCAAAATCTTTTACCAACATCTGGTAAGTTGTTGGTTTTGTGGCAAGTAAGCAAAGTTCTATAGAGGGCATGCAAACCAATTTCCCAGCGTAATTCATTAAAAAATATAGTACTTTTCAACTATAATAAAATTGGACTTGATAGGAAGTTTAATCTGAGCTATTAAGTGATGGGAAATTTAATTTGAACTATTAATTGATAAAAAGGAAAAAGAGAAGGGCACTCCAATATAAGTTTCTCAGTAATAAATTAAGAAAAAAGAAATAAAACAACTTAAAGTAGCTTCGACATTCAAAAGAAAAGCTCCAAAGCGGGGTGAAGGGGGAACCCAACCCTAAAAAACCCCATGAACAAAACTGAATGATACAATTTGACGAGCGAAGAGGTTCCACTTACATATAAATCAAATAAAACCTTATTTGCCTTACTTAATCTTACTAAGTTCTAAGACGTTTTACCTTTGGTTATGAAGCTTCATTACTGCTCTATTACACATTCTACAATAAACAAAACGAGCTCTTGTGGCTCACAGACTTTCACTTTAATTAACAGTTCAACTCTAAAAATTCTCTAATTATGGGAGCCATGACTAGAATCAATTAAACCTGTAAGTCACTTTCAGACATGAACACAGGATATAATATAGCCAATGATCAGAATTGGTAGAGGAAATAAACACCTCCTTTCTGCATCCTAAAAACACACACATTAAAGTGCCATTTTGAAGCAGGCACTAAACCACAGATACTAGGTGAGGAAGTCCTTTCCCAGACCACTCCCAATTCCCAATTTCAACTCTTCAAGGGAGTAATCATCTATTAGAAGACAGACAAATGGGAATGTTCTTACTAAAAATAAATTACTCTGGCTTCTTTATTTCTGGAATGTTTCATGACAATAACCATCAACTGAAACTTTTTGGCTTTCAGTAAACTTCCTAAAATCAGGAAGGAACAAATCTAGTTCAAATTCTATCAGATTTATCTCTCAGTTGAAAAAAAATCTTTTAAGGTCTTCCAATAACTAATTTCAAATTTTCCAGGTTTCTTAGAATAAAAATGCTGCTTGCAATATTAAACAACCATAAATACACACACATTATGCAATTGCCTGTTTATTTAGTGGCACCAGTTTTGCAAACTAGAAATTATTTCTACTTTTCATCTAACATACAATCTGCAACCATTAGCAGGCTGAATGAAATTTTTCAATGAATTTGAAAATAAACAGTACATTCTTAAAGTTAGAACTGAATTCACATATTTTCTTTGGACCAGGAAATAATACATAATACAAAATATACATTTATGGAATTTCTTTAAAAGTGTGGATCACATAAACTGCAAAGTGGGTGAGTTGCTATGAAGAATTTTGTTACACACTGTAGTTAAGAAAAATATTTCTGCAATTATATTAGTCTTAACATTTATAGAGTTTAAAAAATGAATCTCTATATAATGCAACATGCTTTTAACATGTACATATCTCTCCACTCATAACGTTTATACAAATTAAGTGACATAACTCATTTCAAGAGTGAAATCAATCAGTATTGGGGCATATCACTACAAACAAGGTACTTTCCTGCAGATATGCTATTAAGTTAGTCAAGGGAGAACCAGGTAAGACAATGGTTTCTATGTTCCAGAAGTCCCACAAATGACAATAAGCTGTAATTAAACATCTGATTTTGGCAACAAATGCAAAATTCTATGTTTGTTACATTGTACTTACTATATTTTAGGAATCTCATTAACTGTGCATTGGTGGTGGTTGTCCGTGTTGGATGTTATTTTAACATCCTGAATTAGTACATAAATAACCTAATTCCTTAGAATATAAATTGAATTAAACATTTAATGAATTCTAATACTAGAAAGCTCAAAACATTAAAACCTGGAGCTCTGACAGGTAAATGTATTACTTGTTAACATAGTATATCTGCATTATGAAAGCCAAAAATGTTCCAGATACATTCAATTTCTGTTTTATCTCTTTTCTATTGAATTTCTAAAGTGGTAAATCTTAGAGAAAGACATTAATGTCCAAAACTTCTGAATACTATTTTTTTCACCTTTTAATCACTTTCCCCCCAAATATAGTATTTTTAAAAAGGTGTATTTTAATGTCAGATTCTAGCCAGGCCCCCCATCTACCTCTAGAGTGAAACAATTCCTTAAAATAGACTCAAGTTATTTTCATGCCCTTGAAATAATATTTTTGGGCTTTGCAGGAAAAGGGATGATGCCCTACTGTACTTTAGAATGGGCTCTTAACCATGGGGTCTCCATGAACCACTACAATATTGTAAACTTTAGGGAGATATGTATGTTATATATGCATTTTCCTGGGTAAAGGAGTCCCTAGGATTCATCAGTCTCAAAAGGCCTGTGACCCCAAAAGGTTAAGCATTGCTAAAATGATTTTGTGTCATTCACTGTACCTAATTAGGATATAACTAATTTTGTTCCGCAGCTACCCAATCTTTTACATCAATCTAACTTACTTTAGATAGTACCATACAAATGCACATTACTAAATAGTCTTATACTGGATCAGGAGGACTATATAAAAGAAAAGAAAACTCTAAACAATTTTCTAAACATTTAGTTTAATGAGAAAACCGTTAGTTGAAAACTGGGTTTTGGAGCAATGAAAAGAAATGAAGGGTTGGGTTTTCTAGTGAAGAAACACTGTATTAATTCTTCTCAGTTGTTTCTACGACGAAGAATCAGTAACTCTTACTAATTTCCTTGCTGGAAAAATCAAATTTTCTGAAGCAGCAAAGGTTGATTCTTGTTGGTTTATGTGACACAATCGTTCTTATAAATTTACAGCCAGATACAAAGAAGACTTTCCTATGGCTTTTAAAACAATTAAGAGTAATTCTTCCCTAGCTATCCCACTGCCATTTCCCCATTCCTCCATCTCCCAAGTTTTCTCATTTTCAGCCAGGTTTAACACAGTATTAGCTGGCCTTGATGAAGTAACACACTAAGCTTTCTTGCTCAAGAAAATGGAATTGTCCTGTTTCTGTTTGAAAAAAAGAGAAAACACCAAGAGGAAAGTAGAGGAAACGAGGGCAATATTTCGTGCAGGATAAGGAAGAAAAAAAGTCAACATTATCAACTTAAACAATCCTTTTCTCCATCTCATAAAAATATAAGCTGTCAACTACAATTTCAATACCATTATAAGTTTTTCTAATTAGCACTCCTATCTGCTAGTAATATAAATAGGAAAACAGTGAGAGCAGAAGCCACTATCTTAATATACAGAACAACTGAAAGGGAATCTGTGAACAAAATTACAAAATGTTCATTTGACAATGAATTGGAACCAATGCCTCTCATCATTTCTATTGAGCGTTTTGACTATCAGTAATAACTAACATTTAACTGAGACTTATTATTTTGATCAACAAAACAATACAGTATTATACATTTTGAAAATGTATTCTTAAATATTTCAAGCATATTCCAAGGTAATATACAATTTAAAACATATATAAACCAAAACACATGGCACATAACTGAAGGAAGTAACACCAAATTAGGCTTCCAAAATTTTGAACTCTTAAGAAGGCTTCCTAATGCCTAAAAGAAAAACTAGAAGACTAGATATTGAAAAAATGGTAATCTCACTAGCAGTATCTGTGAGCAAAAGTATATAAAACTCTTTAAGGTCCCTTAGAAGAAAAACCTCAAATGAGAAACAATTATATACTAAGATATTTACACATATTTTCTAATACAAAATCCTAATACTGTACAAACAGCCAAGTTTGAACTAAAAGTATATACCATGAAATTCAAAATTAAAATAAAACAAAAAATGGAGAAAAAAAGCAGTACCCAATTTCAACAGTTCTTTCAGAAATCACAAGTTGAACTCCAAATGAGTTTGTCCAGTAAAGATGGGCAGTGAAATTATTTTAAAATATTAAAACATAGTAATAATTTGGCTAAAATTTGACAATAACACTGGCAGTGTGTTGCAAAAACACAGAGTTCTAGACCTAAGATAAATTTAGCTAGAGATATTTACATTTTTAAATGCCTTAAACTCAAACTCCACCTACATTTCCATGGCTGGAGAATTTTCAGAAATCTATTACCTATTCCTCTGAGTTACTGCTGTCAGCAGGAAGAATAAAGGCCATTCGATAAATGCAATCAAGCATACTGAATGGGCTTAAGCCTCTTCAGTCCAATTTTATTCTTATGCTAAGCAAAATTTTCTTCTGAATGATTTTTAACTTCGGAGAGAAGAAAATAAACTGGAGAAGAGTTTTCAGGTGAGTAAAGGAAGTTTATAAACAAGCTCTTTAGGGCAGGGACCTGCCTTGATTAGCTAAGTACCTGGTAGATAACGGGTGGGCAATAGCTTTTTTTTTTGATGAGTGATCCAGTTATAATACTAACATACACTAGATTATAAATTGTCCAAATGTAAACTTGAAGCCAAGGATCTACTCATTTCTTTACAGTCCCAAGGTGCTTAGCCTAGAACAGTGTTTTACCGATAATACTCGAAACATTTTGTAAAAAAAAACTAAGTTATTAGCTGGGTTACTATATGGTCATATGAATGATCACTAAAAGTACTGCTGTAATTCAGATTACTTGAATTACATAACTAATTTATTACTTCATCCAAATTTCTTAATGTTGAGATTAGTATAAAAAACTAAGTGGCTAGAGCAGTTGCATTAAGTACTCTAGAAGCAAGTTAATGCACTATAAAGTAAGTGTTTGAGATACTTCCAAAGTTGAATTAAGTATCACTTTGATTTTTTAAAGTAAGCGCTAATATTGATAACTGCTTCTATTGTCTATAAAAGTATATTCCCAAGAAAGTGGAAATTAGGAGATTCTACCCTGTTAAAACAATGAAAGAAGGGTCAGTGAAATTTTTTAATATTAGGGTAAAACAAAGCCTGCTACACAAAATGTTATTTCCTATTCATAGCAGCAAATAAGACATTTAAGTGATAAAAGTATATTTTGAGTACTGTATTATCATCACACAAGAACTTTTTCCCTCCAAAGAACAGAACACATCAAACATTTCTGAGGCATTGCCCTGAGATGCTAATTAGCACAAAAAAAGGGGATGGGGGTGAAGAATTTAAGTGGTACAAGAATGAAGTGCACAGTAGAGGTGCAAAAGTGCCTTTAAAACGTACGGTTGGTTTCCCCCACTATTACCTCCAGGAATCAGGAACAGTCTGCTGTTATAATGTATACTTCCTTCCTGTATTTTTATAGTAAAAAAATTATTAGTATGGCAGTGCTGATTCATGTGGAAAAGATTTAGTCTTCTCAGATCACTCAAATACAGTTCTCTCTTGTTTCCAAGCCTAATTTCAATACTAATAATTTTGACAGGAGTATTTTAATTTTCTCTTGTTTAAAGACTCAAAAAAAAAAAGCCGTAAATATGCTGTTATGGTTTGAAATATAGCTTTCCATCACATACTCTACTTGTGATTTAAGTTGTGCATCTCAAAAGATTACACAGTCCAGTTCAAAGTTTTGCAATTTCTGGAACTAAAACTGTCAGTCTACTTAAAATATTAAGGAACTGGCTTGTTATAGTAGGGATTTAGCTTTCAGTACCAGCATGTCCGGTAATTAAGTCTATAATACAAGCACTGATATTCATTAAATGCACATTTAGATACTTGCAAAGCCATAACTTAGAACATTATCATACTTCGCACTCTACCACAGATTTAGACATTAAGTATTTATTGTAAGTATGGAATTGGTTCTGTAATTTCAACTGATATGAATTTCTAAATATAAATAGTACTTCAGTTT
This sequence comes from Rhinopithecus bieti, assembly GCF_001698545.2. Taxonomy (NCBI): domain Eukaryota; kingdom Metazoa; phylum Chordata; class Mammalia; order Primates; family Cercopithecidae; genus Rhinopithecus; species Rhinopithecus bieti. The sequence goes on along the minus strand of NW_016820096.1, from coordinate 311,954 downwards.
TTCTTCATTCATGCTGGAATAAGATATAAATTAAATACAATTAAGTTACATTTAATCACCTCACAAAATAAGAGGGATAATGAAAAAATTTTGCTGGTATTTAACTACTTAAATCTGAGACATTTCACATTACTTTCCCCACTACTCCCCTAACTTTACATTAATTTTAAGGCTATATATACAAATATGCATATTTCCAAGTTAGGGAAAAAACAAATATAACAAAATGGACTATACTGGTTTTTATACACAAAGTTTTGATTTTGTATTCAATGTTGTATTTTAGTCTTACATTTTAATAGTTTTCTAGTGGGAATCTGCCTACTGAATGATTACATGGTGATAAATACAATATTCAACCGAAAGAGACAAAAATACAGAAGGGCACGAACAGTAATCTTTTCAATGTGACAGATTTTAAAACTTACTTTCACATGCTTAATCAGAGGAATTTAAGCCTAAATTAAATTAGGTTATTTTTACATCTACAATTCCTTAAGCTTTGAAAGTTATTTGTAAAGGCCAACGGCTAAATATTATCAACATGCTATATTTCAAATCACAAATACATCTTAACCACTTGGATTCTAAAGACATGGGCCAATTAAAAATCACGGGCAAACACACACAAACACACACACACACCCCTACCATAGAGTGTTAGATTGTCAAACTTTGACAATTATTTTAATTAAACTGAGGCAAATCCAAGCTGATACACATCTTAATGAAAAATAAGCAGCCTGAAAGAAACTATTTAAAAAACAGATTAAGGTACAACCAAAAATTAAATCTTTTAGTCTTTCTAATGGAAGGAAACACTTTCATCTATGCCTTGAGTAACAGTGTTGTCCAATTAAAAGAGACTAACATCTTTCCCTATGAGAAACGTCTCATTACAATGGCACAGTGTTTTAAAAGGCCGGGGTAAAAGAGGAATTACACATACATGATTAAATTTCTTGTTTGTTAAATCAAGCTTTATTGATAAAATGGAATTCAGAATATCTTACTAGGAACAGCAGCAGGCCCAGCCAATCATGATAGCAAAAATGTGGCAGTTTCCTACTATATGTAGGAAGCTGCTGCTTATCAATTAGTAATTAAATGTAAGGACTTGTAAAAGAGGTGCAAAGAAACAAGGCATTTAGCCCCAAGATTGAGATTCTTACAAATACACTGTATTATTACCTGCAATACTCATGGAAACAACGAAGGAACATCCTGAAAGACAGTTAAATGAAGGGACTGGCTTTATCAACAATGCCAACTCCCCTACCAAGAACATTTAAGATAGTTTTCAATAACTCCTTGGATGCTCAGCTTTGTAAGATTTTGAGATTATTTTCCATAATCATCTGCACATTTGAGCGTCTAGCTGACATGGCTGCTGCTCTCCCTGTTCCAACCCCAAGTCCAAACACAACATGACTTGAAACGGCTATATATCTGTTGCATCACACAATAACCCAAACATTTCTTGTAACTTTGATAGTGATTTAAAGCAGTTCATAATTAAATATGAGCATTTTGTACAAGGACAATTACACTTTACAAAAAAAACAAAATCATACAACAAAAATTGCTGGAGTCTGATTTACAACATGAATTATGGTTTGAAATCACGTTTACATAAGTCTCAAATTTACAAAAAAAAAAATCAGTTCTGGGCTAGCTGTTGTACTGCTGAAGTTCTCTGATGTAATCATTCTCACCCATGTCATATCCCCTTCCTTAAAGTTGAGGATGGATGTTAAAAGGTTCAACAAAGTTGAGCTGTACTCTCCTTTGGAGGTGAAGGTAAACTCCATGACTAGATGAGCAGTTTTACCACATATCATCTGTTGATGTAGAGTCCTTTATAAAAGGAAGCAAAACAAGGAACAACGTTAAAATTTAGCAGTGCCAAAATACACCATACTTTCTGAATAATGGAGAAAGATAATGTTCTGTAAAGATGACTTTCAGAATATAAATGTTTTTTCAAGTATATAAGTATATATGTGTATATATGAAATATCAATGTTTAATCTGTTCAAAGAATTGTTAATCCTTTGTTTTGTTTTGGAAAATATTTGAAATATGGTTTTATGGTGAGGCTGACCAAATGTATTACTAAATCAATAAATCGATTAAAAAGAATTTTTTCTTTAATGAAATCCAATACAGTTTTAGAATACCACTTTTATAAACCTTTATTGCATCAGAAAAGATTAAGAACTCAAGTAAGATGAGATGTGAAGAAGCTTCATAATGCAATACATAAAATATTTCAGAGCTGTGCCCACATGATTTTTACGTTATCACTTTTCTATAAACATCATACAACAGAATTGCAATAGAACACTTAACTGGAGAGTATGGCATTCTAATGTCTATTTATGCAAACAATTCTGTAATATTTAAGTGAAGTGTATACTTCGGGATTCCTGACAAAGGTAATTCCAACCATATAAACTATTTAGTGGAGACAAACATTCTGAAGTTCTGCTGCAGCTGCTTACAAAACTCAGAATAAGACAAGATTCTGAGCAGAGATAGTCCCAACTTCGGAAAAAAAAAAAAAAACCATTTAGTGGAGGCAAAGCAAACCTTCTGAAGTTGACTGCTTGTAAAGACTTAAACAATCCAGAATAATTCAAAAGGACTTTCTTCTTTTTTGAGAGAGGTGGCCACTCACCATGATTATGTCCTCAATCACTAGAACTGTGGTGCAGGAGAGATCAGAGCAAGCAGAGTTCAAAGCAATCAATCAGGGGTGTGTGTAAGAGAATGGGTACAGTGAACAGCTCTGCAAAAACAGGTAGGAAGGATATGCATTTAGAGTGGAGGGGAAGGGAAAGCAAAGGGAGCTAAAATGCTACTTACAGTGTCATCATTTTTGTAAGGATTCAGTCTATTGTAAACGGCTTCAATAACATTCCTCCTAAGTGTAAAAAAATGCAGAAAATTAATTCTTCAGAAAGCAAAACATGCTTAGTAACTCATAGCCAGGTGTTTATTAAAATTTCTAAGATAATCTTATACTCAGAAATTATTTTAGTTCTATTTCTTGCTGTCAACAGTGACCCTCATTTTAAGATATTTGGGCCCCTATGTTAAGTAGAGGTGAGTTCACTCTAAAACGTCTTATAACACTCTACCAACCCAGTTAATAGAAGGCTAAAAATTACAGATTAAAAAAAAAAAAAGTCTATATAGTCTATCTCCATTTGAACTGGTTTAAATGGTTATGAGTCATCAATGGCAATGCCATTCTTAAGATATAATACTAACATAAGCTAGGTAAGAGTTGCATTGTAGTTTTGAAGAATCAGAGTATACTTTATATTAAAGCTTCTACTTTTCTTAATGCCCTTTTCAATAGTTCTATTAAAACTGAAATGTCAAATAAGACATTTCCATGACAAGTCTAGGAATTAGTTTTGAGTAACACTTTAAAAATCTGTAGTGTATTTACAAGTTATAGTCTCCCTACTTCCAAAGTTGATTTGACGTAATTTTATAGATCGTTTCATAGAAAGCCATATGGAAAAAAAGTTTCCAAGAAATAAAAGCTTCAAACAGGAAGTTCTACAATCACTAGTGATTACAAAGAACATGGTCACACTTGCAAAACACGGTAGAGAATCGAGAAAATTAGTCAATAATGTATCTTCACTGTAAGTACAAGAGGTCTTCACTTGTAGTTTTAGCACATTTACTCTATATCCAAATTCAAGCCAAAGGTATTTGCAAGTTTTATGTTTGTAAGTCAATTATATGGATATTTGAGGTAAAAATGTTTTAAGCCTTGGAACTGCTTGAATTTCCACTTTATTATGTAAAGATGTAAGCTTAATATTTAACACAAAGTAGTCCAATTCTATGAACTGAAGTAGAAAGGGAAAAGACAAGAAATATATTCTTCTTCCCTGACACCTAAAACCAACTAACCAGCAATCAACAACCAAAAACACTGGGAAAATCAGACATAGAAACATCGTCCATAAGAGGAAAGGGAATTTTCAGGGTGTTAAGTTACTCAGGGATTGACCAAATCAAATTATACTACTACTAACGATGACACTTAGAATTTTGTAAATTTTTAATGTAGTGCTATGTAATTTAGTTTAAAAAATCTTTCAGTATATTATCTTGTTTATGCTGTATGAGGAAATCAGTGCCAACCAAACTTCCAATAAAGACAACCCTCACTGCAATTAGTTACAATGATACTGATATCTAAGTCTAAACAAGCTCTACATAGTCTAACACTAAAAAAAAATTGAAATCACAGATTAAAACACAGATAAATGCATCAGTTCAGAAATTAGGTAAACACACATTTTATCAATAAATACCTAACATTTTCATACACTGACATAAAGCGTAAGAGTGTACAGAATGTAACTTACTTGCTTGCCAATTCACCCCCTGGTGGGAGGCTGGGGATGTTCTCACTCGCTAATGTGCGCATCACATGGACTAAGTCGGGGACGCCTTCCCCCTGCTTCTTTATGATTTCTGGGAATCAGAAGTACTTTTTTTGTAAGTGTTATCCAAATTTAATTAAAAGAAAACCGAAATAAAGATAACCTAGCTTTTAAATATGGCATTTACCACATCTGAGATATTTCTAATCTGGTATTATCAAAAAAAAAAAAATCAAGTTGACCTTTGAAGATTTATGACAAAAAATGCATAAAATGACACATAAGATTAACTTCAAATCAAAACTAAAATATGAATATTTCATCTTAAATCAGCATATTATATAATCAAGGATATGTGTGCACAAGTGAGAATATCTTTTCTTAAGATGTCAACTAGTTACTTCTTACATCACTTCTGTCTTTAGACTGGAAACATGTTTCCTGAACTTTGCCCTATATAATATACTGCGTGGAATTTTAAAAAACAATTTCAAGATTTGAAAATAATAACCCTTAATTATAGGGGAATTTATAGATTATACACTAACTCAATTATTTTATGTATATATTTATATTTGTAAAATGATATTTAAATAGCATCCACAGATTATGTACTTGAACATCACTGTCTCAGTTTAATTCTTCTCTAAAATATCTTTAAACAATATACTGTATAGATATATAATACCATTTCCTTCATTGATTACTTGAACAAAGCCTTGAATAGAAAAGGCCTAAATTTCCTTACACAACGCTTAAAAAGAGAACCATTTGATAAACCATACAACTGCATTTAAAAGAATTTTAAAATATCCAGTTATTAAAAGGGCACAGCAATATGTGATCTGTAGTGCTGCTGTGCAGATGCATACTGTTATTCACATCACAGAATATAAAAAATTATGAACAAAGAACCTTACAAAGAACTCTAAAACTATTCCTCTAAGTATAAAAAGTCTTCACTTGCAGTTTTAGCACACATACTCCACATGCAAATTCAAGTCAGAACTATTTGTAAGTTATATGTTCAAGTTTTGTTGAGTTTTGTTTTCAATGTTTACAGTAAGAAATGGTATTTTCTTCGTCATTAGTGGGGCAAGAAATCATCACTCTGCTTCTCAATTTGTAAATACCTTTGAAAATAACAATGCATATAAAGATTCATCCTTCAATCAGGCCTCACAATTTTTAAAGAAGACATGGCTACCCATAATATTTCTTTAAATGGTTCAAACTGTCCTTTTAGAATAAAGGCCAAATTTTTACCATCTATTACTTTTTTGCCTTAAAAAAAAAAAAAAAAAAACAGTCTTAAATCTGAACAAAAAGCAAGGATCTCAGATTTGGTTTGCCAAGTTCCTTTATTGTGTAATCTTTAACATCTAGTATATTTGTTCTACATGGTTCTAATGCTGGAAATCTGCTGTACAAAAATAAAGGGATTTGATGTTTACCTAAACTGCACAATTTCACAATCTAAAACTAATACACTTAACATACAGTCTCCACTAAGCCAATACAATTATTTGGATAGATAACTAGATACAATAGAAATAAACACTGATGATAAGTTGAATCAATAATGGTTTCAGGTCTAAAAAACATTACCTTGAATCATCTATACTTGATGTATCTTACATCTCTTTTGTTAAAATATAAATTAGGATATTTTAACTGTGAAGAAAATTACAGGAAAACAAATTCTCATAAAAAAATAATGTAAAGTTTTAAAAACAGTTAATATCTCCTATTCCACGTGGGACAACACATTTAAACTACCTGAACATTCATACTATACTAGCCTTGCTTCTATCTGCTTTCAAAAAAGAAAAAGAAATGAATTTTAAGAAATATTCCTTTAATTTCTGTTATCTATATGTTTTACTTAGAATTATAAAGACTGAATGCTTCTTCTAAAGAATATTTATGTATAGAAGATCCATGTTTCACATACATATACACAAACACATTCTGCTCCTTTCCACTCCCCTCCACCAAGCTTCAGGGATTCTATCAGTTATCTCCAAATTAGCAACTTTAAAGCTAAGGTAGTCAGTAGCAAAGATTTTGAAAATATATACATAAAAGTATAATTTTAAATTGGCTTAGAAGGACCACAAAATTAATAGTAGTATAAATTATGAGCTGAATCTTTTCACACCCCCAGAGAGTCAAGTATTTAGAAGGGAACAAATAAGAGAAAAGGAGAGCTGGAAGGCCTTTCCTTTTCTATATTGTGGACAGAGAAGCCAAAAACGTTCCAAGCAAATAAAAAGAGGTTTAGTAGGTCACAGCAATCTAGTGAAGGCATGTATTTAAAGAAAGAGAGAGAGAGAAAAGAAAAAGGCATTCGGGTGCCTGCTTTGGAAGCTGAAGGCAGTATTTTTCACTGAGGACATACAACAACTTTTACAATACAAACAGTTACATTCTATGTTTTAAAATAGCAGCAATTTTAATATAGTATTTAATCTCTAGTTGCAGTCTCATCAAATCTGAGTAAAAAATACCATATTTAATTTATGACAATCTCCAACTGAATGGTACAAGTATAATAACACTTTAACATATCAAAAATATTGAGTATCAATGTAAATTTTGTCCAGGTGGCAACTCTTGCTTGATAAGAAATATGAAATTATTGTAACAAAATTACGTAAAGTGAGTATTTCATAATTCCATCTAAAACTTAAAGAGTACACATTAAAGAAAAAAGCAGCAATTCATTTCTAAAATTGGATCCCATTTCATAGTAAAAATATTAAAATACCTATTTCTTTAAACCAATAAAAAAACATATGTGCCCAAGTTAAAGTGCCAATACATTAAATATCAACTTATCCCTATACATATTATTCTTACGAATTTATATTTTCCCACTAATCAACAGTTTGAACCAATGATTGTAGCATTCTAAATATTTTAAAATGTTACTATAATATCTATAATTTATATTGAATGATTTAAAATATAAAAATTCCAAGACCCTTGGTAACAGTAAGGAGACAAATTCGTTGAACAGTACGTCCAATGAATGCAATACTAAATAGTACAAACACATACTAGATGTATGACTATCAAGTGGCGGACGGCAATAAAAACAAAAGAGTAGCCTCTAGACAGTACTAAAGAACAAAACCAATCATGATTCTAGTATCAGACTGATTATGATTGGTATCAAACAGTAAAAAGGGAAAAAACAAAATTAAAGTGAATAGTAATTTTAATAATGCAGGCACAGTGGGATGTAGGTGTGGCAGGTCAATGTTTGCATGCGATTAGAGAGGTCTTTAATGTGCAAATTAACGACATTAGGAACCTAAAATGCATTTTAACGCTACTTTTTAAATTTAATTTTTTTCTTACTTTTTTTCTACCCCAGCTCACCAGCATTTTCATGTTTTAACACTATAAAAGTCATGTCAAGTTTTTCTGCTTAGAGAAACTGCATAATATATACACTTACTGCATATATGCAATAAACTGGAAGTCTCTGCAGAATTATGAGAAATATACTCCAGAAATGCCCAACTTATTTCTTAATCTTACTCGGCAGTTACTTTTCTGCCAGGTGGAGAAATATTATGTCTTTTATTGAGGTCTATCTTGTTTAGGTGAGACAGTTTATGACTTAGGTAAGAAGCTCTGAAACAGTTTAAAGCAAGTTTTTTAAAGTTGTGTATATAAAGTTGCTAATGACAAGTCTGTGATTTTCAAGTTATAGAAAAAAGGCCCTAGAGATTAAAAATTAATATACACAGCTTTTCATAGAAAGATGGTATTCAAATTATCACCATCACAATCTCTTTGTAATTAAATAAACCACAAATCAGATTTTC
>NW_016820096.1:267582-303260 GCF_001698545.2 Rhinopithecus bieti | reverse complement strand
AAAAAAAAAAAAAAAAAAACAGTCTTAAATCTGAACAAAAAGCAAGGATCTCAGATTTGGTTTGCCAAGTTCCTTTATTGTGTAATCTTTAACATCTAGTATATTTGTTCTACATGGTTCTAATGCTGGAAATCTGCTGTACAAAATAAAGGGATTTGATGTTTACCTAAACTGCACAATTTCACAATCTAAAACTAATACACTTAACATACAGTCTCCACTAAGCCAATACAATTATTTGGATAGATAACTAGATACAATAGAAATAAACACTGATGATAAGTTGAATCAATAATGGTTTCAGGTCTAAAAAACATTACCTTGAATCATCTATACTTGATGTATCTTACATCTCTTTTGTTAAAATATAAATTAGGATATTTTAACTGTGAAGAAAATTACAGGAAAACAAATTCTCATAAAAAAATAATGTAAAGTTTTAAAACAGTTAATATCTCCTATTCCACGTGGGACAACACATTTAAACTACCTGAACATTCATACTATACTAGCCTTGCTTCTATCTGCTTTCAAAAAAGAAAAGAAATGAATTTTAAGAAATATTCCTTTAATTTCTGTTATCTATATGTTTTACTTAGAATTATAAAGACTGAATGCTTCTTCTAAAGAATATTTATGTATAGAAGATCCATGTTTCACATACATATACACAAACACATTCTGCTCCTTTCCACTCCCCTCCACCAAGCTTCAGGGATTCTATCAGTTATCTCCAAATTAGCAACTTTAAAGCTAAGGTAGTCAGTAGCAAAGATTTTGAAAATATATACATAAAAGTATAATTTTAAATTGGCTTAGAAGGACCACAAAATTAATAGTAGTATAAATTATGAGCTGAATCTTTTCACACCCCAGAGAGTCAAGTATTTAGAAGGGAACAAATAAGAGAAAAGGAGAGCTGGAAGGCCTTTCCTTTTCTATATTGTGGACAGAGAAGCCAAAACGTTCCAAGCAAATAAAAGAGGTTTAGTAGGTCACAGCAATCTAGTGAAGGCATGTATTTAAAGAAAGAGAGAGAGAGAAAAGAAAAGGCATTCGGGTGCCTGCTTTGGAAGCTGAAGGCAGTATTTTCACTGAGGACATACAACAACTTTTACAATACAAACAGTTACATTCTATGTTTTAAAATAGCAGCAATTTTAATATAGTATTTAATCTCTAGTTGCAGTCTCATCAAATCTGAGTAAAAAATACCATATTTAATTTATGACAATCTCCAACTGAATGGTACAAGTATAATAACACTTTAACATATCAAAATATTGAGTATCAATGTAAATTTTGTCCAGGTGGCAACTCTTGCTTGATAAGAAATATGAAATTATTGTAACAAAATTACGTAAAGTGAGTATTTCATAATTCCATCTAAAACTTAAAGAGTACACATTAAAGAAAAAAGCAGCAATTCATTTCTAAAATTGGATCCCATTTCATAGTAAAATATTAAAATACCTATTATTTCTTTAAACCAATAAAAAAACATATGTGCCCAAGTTAAAGTGCCAATACATTAAATATCAACTTATCCCTATACATATTATTCTTACGAATTTATATTTTCCCACTAATCAACAGTTTGAACCAATGATTGTAGCATTCTAAATATTTTAAAATGTTACTATAATATCTATAATTTATATTGAATGATTTAAAATATAAAATTCCAAGACCCTTGGTAACAGTAAGGAGACAAATTCGTTGAACAGTACGTCCAATGAATGCAATACTAAATAGTACAAACACATACTAGATGTATGACTATCAAGTGGCGGACGGCAATAAAACAAAAGAGTAGCCTCTAGACAGTACTAAAGAACAAAACCAATCATGATTCTAGTATCAGACTGATTATGATTGGTATCAAACAGTAAAAGGGAAAAAACAAAATTAAAGTGAATAGTAATTTTAATAATGCAGGCACAGTGGGATGTAGGTGTGGCAGGTCAATGTTTGCATGCGATTAGAGAGGTCTTTAATGTGCAAATTAACGACATTAGGAACCTAAAATGCATTTTAACGCTACTTTTAAATTTAATTTTTTTCTTACTTTTTTTCTACCCCAGCTCACCAGCATTTTCATGTTTTAACACTATAAAAGTCATGTCAAGTTTTCTGCTTAGAGAAACTGCATAATATATACACTTACTGCATATATGCAATAAACTGGAAGTCTCTGCAGAATTATGAGAAATATACTCCAGAAATGCCCAACTTATTTCTTAATCTTACTCGGCAGTTACTTTTCTGCCAGGTGGAGAAATATTATGTCTTTTATTGAGGTCTATCTTGTTTAGGTGAGACAGTTTATGACTTAGGTAAGAAGCTCTGAAACAGTTTAAAGCAAGTTTTTTAAAGTTGTGTATATAAAGTTGCTAATGACAAGTCTGTGATTTTCAAGTTATAGAAAAAAGGCCCTAGAGATTAAAATTAATATACACAGCTTTTCATAGAAAGATGGTATTCAAATTATCACCATCACAATCTCTTTGTAATTAAATAAACCACAAATCAGATTTTCCCGGCATAAAATTACTCATGCCAGTGAATTAAGAATTTTAGAGCGCATAAACATTTTAGCCTTTTAAAACAAAAGTATCCTGACCAGAATGTAAGTTACTTTCCACGCTAGTTGTTATTTCTAATATGACTGTGATAGGACAACTGCATACATCTTAACAGTTACTACAGAAATGTCCTTTTCCACTTTCGTACACTAGACACTAGATGTCAAAGACACATAAAAATCTAAAAACTAAAATGTTAAAAGTTTGATTGTGTTGAAGATTTTTCTTTAATAAAGCTACTTATTTTTTGTTAAATGATCCACCTTCTACTCTGCATTCCAGGTACTTGTCCAACTCTGCCTCCTTCTTCACTGCTTCTGGCGATACTTTGGGTGCATTTGGAAAACAGATCAAAATCACACTCATGTTGTCTCGACTTCCCTGGGAAGAAAAAAATTTGAGAAATCTGAGTTTTCTTTTTGCTCTTCAAAGCCTTGAGAACCTTTACAGCTGTGCCAATTAGCTATATTTGTTCTAGTGAAAATGTTACTTTTAGGGAGAAAAATTATATATATGCACGTGCACGCGCAAGCGTGTGTGTGTGTTGCAATGACTCCCACTCCCCTGAACAGTATAGAGAGAATACAGTATAACCAATACTCCAAAAGACAGCAGAGAAACATTACAGGTTAATCACACTGTAATAATAATTTTTTATAATTCTATAAGACAATACTATTTGTAAACATTTACTGGTGACTTAATTTGAAGTGATACCTAATACAAACATACAGGTACACACACATTCATTTCATACAACATGACAGAAAAGTTTAACGGCATTGTTTACAATAGGATTTGATCTGCAGTTACACGTACCTGATAAAATTACATTTAAAATAAATTATAAATTGTGGGGCTAATGCATTTGCTTCATAAGTAGAAATATGAAATAAGAGGTAAAACTACATATAAGGTTTATAAACTAGCTTTTAACTTGTATAATTAAAAAAACTGACAACTTTTAGGAACTACATTCATTTTTAAAGACATCTAAGTATTCAAATGCTGTAATTAAAATATTTGAGTATCAAATATATCTAAGAATTTTAAAAGTCAACATTTGTTTTAAAAAAAAATCAAAGAATAAGTTAATAAGCATTATTGACAAAACAGAAGAGAGTGTGGCAGAAAAAACACTGAACCCAAGTCAAGGGCTTGATTTTCTAGTCTTAATGCTGCTACCAATGTATAAAACCTTGTACAAGTCATTTATAATATCTCTAGGAAAGGGTGTAGCATGTATTATATGCTAAACTAGGCATTTTATATATATATATATACACACACACACACATATGCTTATTAATTCCTCAACAGTCCTATAAGATATTATTATCTCCATTTTAAAGCTGAGAGAGATTGAACAATTTCTTCAGGAATGTCGAGTACAAAAGTAATAGAGGTAAGCTTTGGTCTCAAGTCTGTCTGACTCGTTAAAGTTTGTAGAACCTTCTCTGGCTTCAGCTTCCTCATTTGTAAAATAAAGGGGCTGAGCTAGCTCACCTATGTATATTATCCCATTTGATCCTCCTGACAACCCCATCAGACAACATAATAATGTCTTACCCTTTTTATGATGAAAAAAACTGATTATTCAGAGTTTAAATAGCTTACCTAAAACCATACATTCTAAGTTCTTCTGACTCCATGTACAAGGCTATTTCTATTACATCACATCTAATGATCACTACATTCCTCTTTTAAGTGCTACAGACCCATTAAACCTTAGTTTCCAAGTATTAGGATATCATAAATGTACTGAGATATCACATGGTCAAAATACTAAAATTCTAAAATGCTTTTCATTTATAGACACTGAGGCCTAACCCTCCCCACCCTCTTTCTTTCAAAACATGCATTCTGATAAAATCTTTTTACCTTTGATAATCTTCCACATTATTGCAAAGCTCAAGTAGTAAGACTAAACATTCAGCTTATAACTCTTGCAGATATGGTAACTGGGTAATTTATTTCTGCATAGTGTTCCTATGATATATTTTCATAACCGGTGAACAGTATCCTACAGAATCCTACAATTGTGCCAAAAACTTAGTTTTCAGAATTATAGATTCTAAGAAGATTAAATACTAGAGTAGTGATTAATACGACATAAAATCATTTTATGTTTTTTTAAAAAGTCTAGCTACCTTATACAAACAGGTGTCGACTACTTCATTGCAAACTTTCTCAAGGTCATCAGTGACTTCAAGTCTGGATCTTACAAAATCACAGAGCTCTTCATTTCCCATAACATCCCAGATACCATCACATGCAAGGATAATGAACTGATCATCTTCTTCAGATCTTTCAATATCATGGACTTCAGGCTCTGGTGAGACAAGCTGCTCAGTAGGACCTTTTCCATGGACACATTTGTAATCAAAATCCCCAAGGGCCCTTGATACAGCCAGAGAGCCATTCACACGCTGAATCATTACAGAGCCACCTGCATTCTGAATTCGTTCTTTTTCCAGCGGATTACTTGGTTTGTGATCTTGTGTGAAGAAATGAACTTTCCTGTTCCTACAAAGTAAACCTCTTGAGTCTCCACAGTTAATGAAATAAGTATGTTGGGGAGAAATTAAGACACCTACAGCTGTTGACCCACTTCTATCTGCACCATGTTTCTTCTCTGACATAACTCTCATGTGTTCATCAATCTCCAGAAAACCTGTTCTGATTCCATTCTTTACATTTTCCACAGAAGGTGCTCCTGCAGACCCTTTAAAATCCTGGTTATTGGTGATGTGATCTAACAAATGCTCACAGCAGTATTTGGCAACCTGAGAACCAGCATGCCCATCATACACAGCAAAGAATGACCACGATTCAAGTCCACTTGGCAAACCGATCACAGCCGTATGTGCATCCTCCATTTCAACACGCCAACCTTGCATGCTGCTTAGCCCATATCGCAACCCATTACCCTGCCCCTGGGCATTATGCTTTTCCATCTTTGGCTTGTCTAAAAATGCTCCCATTATGTCTTGATCCTCTAGGTCTGCAAAGGAAGAGAAACAGGAAAGTCAATAACTGTCTTATCAACAAAATATGTACCAAACAATCTTTTTAATAAGTGAAAGAGATATGCAGGAATTCAAAACTCTTGTATTAAGCAGACATTCACTGTGTTGCCGACTTGGAATCTGGAGATTAACAAGGAGGAACTGGGGGAAAGCCTGATGAAGCACAGCGCACAACAGACAAAAAGGCAGAAAAAAACTAAAGCACTGGGATAAAGGGGAGAAGGCAGAAAGGAGACCTGGCAGTCGCCATCAACTTAAACGAACCAGGCCAAGTGTTTAAAGATACAATGAACATGTGTAAGCTAAGGATTAAGTTGTACATGTATCAATCAAGAAAAGCCAAACGAATTCATGACATACCCAAAAAACCTTCTAATTCAAATATCTTGGTTGAACATTCAGGGATTTTCAAGCTTGATTCCAAACTCGCTAGTTTTATTGTCACTTCATGAACTCTGAAAACCTAAAAAATAATCTACTCACAATGCTCCAAATTTGCATGCTCCTTCAAGCCTTTGCTCATGTCAGTTTCCTTAGCTAGAAACTCTTGCCTCATCCTTTCTATTTATAGAAAAAAGTACACCTATCCTCTTAAGTCTAGCTTACATTCTACCTTTTCCATGAGGTTTTTCAGTCTTTGATAAAGTCAGTAAGTTATTAAATTACTATAAATGCTCTAGCCTCAAATTTCAAGTTGCAAGCAATTATATATACAGATAACAAAGTGTACTATGTAATATATAACACAATTACTACTAGTAATCTATTAATCAAATAGTAATAACATGTACCATTATTATTATACTCTATGGCCATTAGGTATATAAAGAAAATCAAAGGGTCCAGTGACAGCCCTGCTGACAAGCCTGAAGGCTCAGCTAATCGAATCCTTTCCCAATACTCAAAATTTAACGCTCCCCGGTCTAGAATGGGCCCACACAAGGCAAAAAGACAGCTGGTCAGAATTTACCTTGGCCCTTACCTGAATAATGGCTTAGAAATGTAGAGACCTGGGTTCAAACAATCAAGTAAGTCACAATTGAACTAAAGGCAATCCGAAAGAAGGATAGCATGACGAACAGAAATTTAAGGGAGGTGAAGAGGAGTTAGGTAGTAGGGAATAATGGTGGAGAAAAGTATCTAGGTAAATCACTATGCAGCTTTGAGACTAGGGTATTGATGATGCTAATGACACTCAGCTCAGAGAGGAAACTTTGAGAAAAAGGGCAAGAAGAAAATCCTCCTAGGAAGGAAAGAAAAACATTTGTTTTCCCCTTCATTTTCCGTGTAGGTCCAAACTGATACATAAGCAGAAAAGACTGGTTGATTGGTATGATAAAACCATCTGCCTCTGCCTCCTAGTACAGTTCAACTAATGGAAGGTAAGTAATGAAAACTAGCTATCATTCATCCTTTATGGTGATATTTATCAGATTATTTTTCTGACATCAAGTTGATACACATTGCAAAGGCGAGCATTTTGATTGGATAAAGGATAACGTAATAATGACACCTTATTAGCAAGCAATGTTTAAGAAGTAGTCTAAGTCCCTCTGGTAAGTGTTTTACAAGCATTACTTCATTTAATCTCTTCAACAACTCTCTAAGGTAGGTAATAATATTATCTCCAATTTATAGATGAAGAACCTTAGCCAAGATTAAATAACTTGGCCAAGATCACTCAACTAATAAGTTTAATGGCATCAGGGCTCTGCTTCAAGTCTGTGTGACTCTAAAGCATCGTTAACCCCTAAGAAAATGGGTCTCTACCATGGCTGTGCAACAGAAAAATAAATATTTCCAAATCAGAATTTCCAGGGTAGGGTTGGAACCTAGGTATCTATGATTTTTAAATTTTCATATGTGATTCTGAAACACAGTAAGACTGCAAACTGCTGGAAAAGATTAGATGCAATGCCTAAGGCAGAAGATGGGGGCACGTTAAGGGCCAACAAGAAATAACCAAAATTGCAGTAATCAAGACCACTATCCTAGGTTACAAGACCACTATCCTAGACTAGAAATAAGGTGAAGCTTTACAGAGGAAAGACTCCACTATCTTGAGAAAAAGTAAGAAAAAAAGAGATGTGAGTGAAACCCAAAAACTTAAACACATTTAAGAGACAAACCAACAGAAGAGAACAGTAATGACAAACTTTCTTCCTCTAAGAATTCACCAATAGCATGAAGTACTGAAGAAAATAAGTTATAAAATTAGACTAACGTGAGTTTAAATTCTGGCTCTACTACTTAGTAATAGTGTGACTATTGAAACTTTCTGAATCTCTTTCTCCATCTGTTCCTCTATAAAATGTATATAAGAAGGTGGCCGGGTGTGGTGGCTCACGCCTATCATCCCACCACTTTGGGAGGCTGAGGTGAGCAGATCACAAAGTCAGGAATTCTAGGCCAGCCTGGCCAATATGGTGAAGCCCCGTCTCTACTAAAAATACAAAAATTAGCCAGGCATGGTGGTGCATGCCCATAATCCCAGCTACTTGGGAGGCTGAGGCAGAAGAATGGCTTGAACCTGGGAGGCAGAGGTTGCAGTGAGCCAAGCTGAAATCGCATCACTGCACTACAGCCTGGGTGATAGAGCGAGATTCCATCTCCAAAAAGAAAAAAAAGTATATAAGATGGCACTAACCTTACAAGATTCTTAAGAGGATTAAATGAAATAATGTATACAGTGCACAAATGATAGTGTCTAGCACATTATAAATAATATAGACATTATATGATTATTACACCATTTTTTCTGCCACAGGAGGCAATCAATCACAATATTTCCTCCTTGCTGCCAGCTCTGATTACCATTAAATTAAACTTCTACATGATATACTTTAAAAGACACTTTAAACACTTCATTAGTAAATAGGGGAAGGCACATTTAAAACAAATGCCATTTCTCATCCATCTGGCAAAATCAAGAGTTGATCAGAATGTGGAGAAATAGGAACTCCCCTAGAGTGCTGACAGGAGTTTAAATTTGTTCAACCACTCTGAAATGCAACTGGCAACAGCTAGTTGAAGAAGCTGAAGATACACTTAAGCAAATACTCAGCAATTCCACTTCTAATTGTAGATCTCAAAACAATGTTTTAAAAATAATGAACATGGGTGATAAAACCAGTTTAATCAGTATGGGTTACACACAACCCAATCAGCTGGGTTGTGTGTAAACTGCATTTTAAAAAGATAAAATAGGCCGGGCACTGTAGCTCACGCCTGTAATCTCAGCACTTTGGGAGGCTGAGGTGGGTGGATTAATTGAGGTCAGGAGTTCGAGACCAGCCTGGCCAAAACGGTGAAACCCTGTCTCTACTAATACAAAAAATGAGCTGGGTGTGGTGGCAGGCACCTGTAATCCCAACTACTCAGGAGGCTGAGGCAGGAGAACTGTTTGAACCTGGGAGGTGGAGGTTGCAGTGAGCCAAGATCATGCCATTGCACTCCAGCCTGAGCAGCAAGAGTGAAACAATGTCTCAAGAAAACAAAACAAAACAAAATAGAGTGCATCCCAGGTGATAAAAGTAAGTAAATACTGTTTCTTGAAGTCTTTTTCCAAGTGTATATTTGTATTTACTAAGCTGAGGTGTATATAATTCTTACTGTGGTCACAATAAAAAGTATAAAACATGCTGTCTTGAAGAAACTCTCCCATCCATCCATCCAAGGTGACATGTTCAATGATCTTTTTGGAGAACCATAATAGTCAATGCTGGAAATAACCTAACTGCTCATTAGAAGGTAGAATGAATAAATAACAGAATACAATTTATCAAAAACAGATCTAATTACATAAACACAGCTATTCCTAAAAAACAAAAGAAGACAATATGCTGAACAAGACAGCAAAACAATTCTATACACATATTTGGTGAAAGTATAAAAACAAGGATAGGACGAATACAGACAAACTTCAGAATACTGGCTGTAAGCTCCATGAGAGCAGGGACTTTTTGTTTTATTCACTGGTGTCTTCCCAGCACTTGGAGCACAGCCTAACTAACACACAGAAGTACTTCAGTTTTTGCTGAATGACTAGTTTCTCTCTGGGAAGACAAAGAAAAGAGAATGGCTTCAGGAAAGGGTGTAACACAATGGGATACAACTGTATCTGCAACTGGTGTTTCCCGGACTTTGAAGCAGTAACAGGGAATTTAGGAACACAGTATCTGCTTTAGTTTTTCTAAATTATCTCTGCTTTTAGCTTTTCTTTGGTTCATCTAAGGTAAGCTGAATTCCTTCAAAAGTTACCTGTACTAAGAAGTCAAAAAAAAAGAAAAGAAAAAAAGAAACTGGGAGCCAAAGAAAAGCAGACCATGAAATCTTTTAAAAGCACATAGGATTGTCTTAACTAAGATTCACTTCTATATTAGATTAGGAGCCTGGCTTTCCTCCTTATTCTTTTCTATAGCCTACATTTTTATCTCTGAACAATTACATGAGATAACCGGTGGTCACAGGCTTAACAATAACATCTAACATTGATGGAGAGATTACTACTGGTCAAGCACTGTTCTAAAGTTTTGTATATCTATTAACTTCTTTAATCTTCACACCAATCCTAAAAGATAGGTACCCTGTTTTACTCATGAAGAAACTGAGCCACAGATGAAACTGAGCCATCTGTTGAAGGTCAACAGCAAATTGCCTTATCTCTGTGTCTCAATTCCCTTAACTAGGATGAGGGAGGGAGGCTGAGGAGGGAGGTACTATGCTTAAGACACTTGACACCTACTAGTAAAGCATTCCTCAACTTCCTCATCTGTACAGTGGGCATATTAATACTTTCCTCTGAATGCTGCTGTAAGGTTTAAATGAGGCAATGCCTTGCAAGGCACCCATACAGAGCCTGGCAAAAATGAGGCACTCAGCAAACAGACACTGTTTAATTACTAATTTCTACATACACAGCCACATCTAGATTCCAACCTCAACTAGGGACCTTACTCTCACTTTTATAAAGAAGTACAGTAGTTATTTTTCAGATACACACACGAAACTACCAAATGATTAATTCTTTAAAGATAGAATATACTTTCTAAAAGCAAACCCCAGACTTTAAAAAATATATACAGTATATTAGAATATAAAAATGTAACAAACCAAGTAACCATCTGATAAAATTTTACGTTTAGTTCCATAGCAACTGTAAATACATAGTCAAGGGTAAATTAATAGTTCTGTGGTTGGACTTTTACATACTGAAAATAGGCAATATAAAAATCTTACCTCCTTGGGTTCTGAATAATTTGTAGAGTCCTGGTGAAGCAGCCAACTATAAGCTACATGGACACAAGAGCTGATTATATAAATATAATACCAAAAAGTACTTACTTGCAAATACTATGTTTACACAGTCATCTTCGTAAGTGGACTACTAAAGAATATTTTATTTAGTCCAATAATTAAATTGGCATATATCCATAAACAGTAAATCCCAAGGGAATTCAATTTGTCCATGAACGTTTTTAGTTTCTGAGAGAAATTTTAGTTCTCACCTAGTCATAAATCTATTCTTGACTACAAGCTGAGTCTCATCACAGCACTACTATTATCGGTTGATCTGAACTTTTCAAAACAAAGTACTATGACAAAAAATAAGACTGAATTAATATTTGACATAATCAGAAAATTTCGTGAATATTTTGTACCTTTTAAAACCAAACTAATCTCTAAATTGAAAATTCTAAGGCTGGGCCAAAAGTCATTAATTAATGTTCAGCCGCTGCCTTTTACTAAGCAAAGCTGAACTCATAGTAGAGTCTTGAACCTGATCATTTGGTTTAATCCACTCAGAATTATAGTGAATAATAATAATTTTTTAAATGCTCGATATATTTTGTTGTTAAAATCCCTAAGCAACATGTTACCCCAAAGTAACAAGAGTTATTCAATGACAATTTGAGCAGAATCCTTAAAAAGTTGAGTAATAAAACCTACATTATATTTTTCTATTTACCTAGGGACACATAGCCTAATAGAGAACCCCTCCAGGCTCTATAAACAAAGGACATAGATACATACAATGTGGAGAAAATTATATTCTCTTAGCAAATAACACCACAGTGATTCTTACTAATATAACAAAAGAACACTGCTAAACAGGCATTCCAAGAAGGGTGGATGCTGGTAACTAGAGGACCTTAGATGACCACTGAGATAATAGGTTTGGTTTT
This sequence comes from Rhinopithecus bieti, assembly GCF_001698545.2. Taxonomy (NCBI): domain Eukaryota; kingdom Metazoa; phylum Chordata; class Mammalia; order Primates; family Cercopithecidae; genus Rhinopithecus; species Rhinopithecus bieti. The sequence continues at coordinate 291,461 of NW_016820096.1, read as the reverse complement.
AAACATTTGGGAGAAAAATCTAGAGTAGACTTGCATTAGAGATAAGAAATCTAAAGGCTGAAGGGAAATCCAAAGAGAAAAAAATGTATAACAAGAGACTACAAGCTCCTTGGGGAAGGTGGGGAAAAGGAACGTTAACAAACAGCACAGGTCACAGTGTATAATATGGCAATATTCAAATTATTTGCAGTGAGATGTAGAGCATAAACTCTCTACTGCTACCAAATCTTTATAGTCTACATTGCTCACTAATGCTTACATATGTATGGACTTTGTCCTCAAAGATAAGGACAAATGGTCAGCTGATTTCTGGAATGCACATTTATTGAACAATAGAGTATTAAGCAATATACTGCATACCTGGGGTTCAAAGAAGAAATGCATAACCCTTGCAGCTACATCTCTATAAAGGATAATTTAGGCTACATAAACTACACTTAATTTCCCAAGCTATGTGAAACAGTAATAAATTCTAGTTTGTAATCCAAGGCAGCCATCTCAAAGTTACCTATGGTAATGAGAAATAAGCACATTAACAAAACTGTAGCAAATCTGGGGGAAAAAAAGGCTAATCTTTGGAAATTTTTCTCCCATTTGGAGCTGAAATTTCCCACTGATTGTTGCTTTAAAAATGATTAGAACCATGTGGCTCATGCCTGCAGTACCAGTGCTTTAAGAGACTGAGGCGGGAGGACCACTTGAGGGCAGTTCAAGACCAGCCTGGGCAACACAGCGTGACCCTGTCTCTGAAAAAAATAATTTTAAAAAAGATAAGCAGGGCATAGTGGTGAATGCCTGTAGTCCTAGCTACTCAGGAGGCTAAGGAAGGAGGACTGCCTGGGCCCACAAATTTGAGGCTACAGTGATTTATAATGGTGCCACTACACTCCAGCCTGGGCAACAGAGTAAGACACCGTCTCTAAAAAATAAAAATAATAAAAAATTACTCATATTTATAGTTACAAATTTGATTTTGATAATGTGTGTAATTAATCAGAGCCAAAATGTAGAAATGACTTGTCTAAACCTATTTTACAAATGAGAAGGTGCAGAGAAATAGAATAATTTGCCCAAGGTTACAAAGCTGGTTCAGCAGTAAGGTTAAGAATAAGACTTAGGTTTCTAGACTTAGACGCCAATTCTCCTACATGAGCTATCCTGTATACTTGCAAATGAGATAATGAAAATCTAAATGTGTAGGCTTTTTAAAGACAATGTACAAGATAAGGAAGACTGTCACAGAACAAAACTAAAACTTCCCTCGGCGCCGTATCTTCTTCTGCCTACAAGTCTATGTATTTTCTTTTCTAAATCTCTAAAACTGCCAAAGATAAATGACCTTTAAAAAAAAAAAAAAAGGAAGAAGAGAAAAGAAATCTAAAATTTTTCTTTTCTGTCTGGGACTGAAAGATAACAACAGTGAACTAATTACAATTTCTAGCAAAGCCAATTTCAGATACTTAGACTAAATAAAGTGTAAAAATGAACAGAGAAAATAAGATGACTTTTTTTTAATGCAGAAGTTAAAAGAGGGAGACTCAGTATTCATTAGCTCAAAATTAGAAACTACCCACCAAGATATGAGATGACACTGAATGAATAAAACAATTGCAGACTGTCAATTAAAAAAGAGGCACTCTGAAAATAGTTTCATGGAAATGAAAAGCAATTTACTGAATTGAAAATTGCAATAGAGACAATGAATGGCAGATTGGATGCTACAGGAAAAAAAAGGATCAATAAATGAGTGAATCATTTCAATGAATTCTTTCAGAACCCTCTCCTCCTACTTTTCTGCTGTAATAGGACTCTCCTCTCAATGATGATAAATCCTCTACTAGACTAGCTTTGGCACCCATGTTTCAAAGGAGTCTTAAATGACTTACAGTTTTTTCAGGGATCTTACACTATTTTCCTTTTTCTCCTTTGTATCAACCTTTCTCAGCTGCAGTGTGACTTTTAAAGCCACAAGTGTCACCCATGTTACCCATTTAAAATAAGTTTTCATGTGACTTATTCCGCTCGAGCTACCCACCTGCCTCTCTTCTCTTTACAGTTAAACTTCTTAAAAAAAATGTTGATGCTCCAAAAGGCTGTCTGGCCATTCTACCAAATCAAGTTCCTCCAAGTCACTTAATCTATGGGACACTTTTAGCCCTCCTCTAACTGGTTGCTCACAGAAGCATTCGACTTTAAACACTCCCTCCAGAAACACTCTTCCCATTGGCCTTTCAAGATGCTACACACACTCCCAGCTTTCTTTCTACCCCTAAGCTTTTTTGTAGTCTCCTATGCAGGCTCATTTTCATCTCCCAAGCCATTAAACACTGGCATTCCTCATGGCTTACATGTAGACCCTTTTCCCATTCTGTGCTGCCTCCTTGAGCACTCTCACATATCTGCAGCTTTTACCAGTGAATGGCACCATCATCCACCAAGGTGAATACAAGCCAAGAACATTCACTGGGTGCGGTGTTGCATACTTGTAGTCCCAACTACTTGGAGGCTGGGGTGGGACGATTGATTGAATTCAGGAGTTCAAGACCAGCCTACGCAATATAGCAAGACCCCAATTCAGAAAAAGAAACAGAAACTAAGGATATATTTGATAACTCTCTCTACCTCATCTCCCATCTGTCCATCATAATCCCATGGGTTATATGCTTCCTAAACATTCTCAAATCTGTCTACTTTTTTTCTACCAAAGCCCTGGTCTCAAGCTACCATCATTCTCACTGCAGAATACTAGCTTCTTTAGTCTCTTCACATGGATCCTGGCATCCCTCTAATTCATTCTCCAAACTGCAGCCTAAGGAAATCTTTCAAAATGCAAATTTCACCATATCACTTCTGTATTAAAAGTTTCTCCATGGCTTTCCACTGCTGGGGGTAGGAGGGATAAAGAACTGCTTAATATGGCTCACATGAAGGCCCTGGATAGTCAAGTCCCTACCTACCTTCTCCAGCCTCATCTCACTTCATACCATCCCTTCCCCTACATTCTCTACTCCAACCACAAGGGCTTTCTTACAGTACCTCGTACTCATCATACCTCCTTCCTCCAAATATATAAACAAATGCTACTTTCCCTACCTTAACAGCTATTCTCTCATGTCTTAGTTAATTCCTACTCATTCTTGAGATCTCAACTAAAGCATCAGTTCTTCAAAGGAGCCTCCTTTGAGTTCCCTAGGTCAACTCCCCTAGCACAGAGTATACAGTAGATTATTAATAAATATTTGCTGAATAAACTCAAAGAAAATCAGATGCAAATAAAAATTCAGTAACAAGGAGAGTGCACCCAAAAAGTAAATATGCATATAAAAAACAAGACTTTCTGAAGGAGAAACAGAGAAGCTATCATCAAAGAAATGAGAAGAAAGTGTTCCTCAGTTGAAGCCTTTTCAAAATTAACAAGCTCACTGAATTAACTGTTCAAAACCCACTCCTAGTTGTTCACAACTATAGAAATGCAAGGAAAAGAAAAAGAAATACTGCAATGCAAGGTTCTAGACAAAAACATGAGCAATCATAAAAGGAAAGAATATCAAATTGGTATTAGCCATCTCAACTGCAAAACTGAATCCAAAAGGTATTAGAGAATAAACCATGTTCTAAGAGTAAAGGTTCATGAAACTAGAATAACATATCACCAAACTGATAATGGGTATGGATATAAAGAGCGTATGAATGTATACTTTGTGTCCTCTTTTTTTTTTTTTTTTTTGAGACAGAGTCTCACTCTGTCGCCCAGGCTGGGGTGTGGCGGCATGATCTTGGCTCCTGGATTCAAGTGATTCTGTGCCTCAGCCTCCCAAGTACCTGGGATTACAGGCATGCGCCATCACGCCCAGTTAATTTTTTGTATTTTTAGTAGAGATGGGGATTCATCATGTTGGCCACGCTGGTCTCAAACTCCTGACCTCAAGTGATCCCCCTGCCTTGGCCTCTCAAAGTGCTGAAATTACAGGCATGAGCTACCACCGCCAGCCTCCTGTATGTCTTAAAATGTCTTCCACCCTCATCCCCCCAACACTCCCACTAGTGTACACACATTCCTGGATATAAAGTATACACTCATAACATCTTTACAAAAAATCTGTGAGAAAAAATTCCAGCCAAGCAAATATCTACTCATTATATTTCAAAAAACCAATTTCATCTCTATATGACTTTTCATTAGTTTAACTCTAATAACATGATAAAAAAAGAAGAAACTTGAATTCATAAAAATAACACACCTAGAAAAACAAAATCATGAACATAAAGTAAAAAGAACTTAGACTTGCCCAATTATCCAATAATTGGGAGACACTTCATGTCACGTGACACATCAACATCAAAACACATATGAAACATTAAAAAATGGAAATACCCGTCATCACAAGATTAAAGTTAAAAGTTATAGGTCTAGTGGCCGGGCGCAGTGGCTCAAGCCTGTAATCCCAGCACTTTGGGAGGCTGAGACAGGCGGATCACGAGGTCAGGAGATCGAGACCATCCTGGCTAACACTGTGAAACCCCGTCTCTACTAAAAAATACAAAAAAACCAGCCAGGTGAGGTGGCGGGCGCCTGTAGTCCCAGCTACTCGGGAGGCTGAGGCAGGAGAATGGCGTAAACCCGGGAGGCGGAGCTTGCAGTGAGCTGAGATCCGGCCACTGCACTCCAGCCTGGGCGACAGAGCGAGACTCCATCTCAAAAAAAAAGAAAAGAAAAAAAAATAAGTTATAGGTCTATCCAGTATGTGATGCTGGACAAGTCCTTTGGCTTAATGTCTAACTTTCCTCATCAATAAATAAGCAACTTTGATTATCTGTCAATTACCTTGTTCTGAGAAATGTATAAAACGTTAAATGAGAAGACTAAAGTTCTAGGAACACCTAAGTAAACATCATTAGTAAAGTAATACTTTAAAATCATGTGGATGGAATTCCCATTAAAAAAACTCTCATTCTCAATATCAAGATTATAAGAGACACACAAAATTATTTCACTACAGCAAGACCAGCTTGTAAGAAATGCAAAGAAAAAAGCAGCTACAAACTAGGACTACAAGCTGATAACCTGAATTTGACCTTCACATATTTCCTCTCCCCAGAACAACATGCATTCTCCATACTCCCTAGCAATCCTTATTGACCACATCCAATTCAATTCATGTACTTTTCCACCATGGCATCAGAGTTTGCATCATTCGGTAAAGAGGACAGTATCTGTGATTCTAACAAACAGCAGAATCTATGAGGCTTTACTCTAATCCAATTTTTGACTAATATGTCTGCCTCACTCTAAAGTAGCAAAACAAAATGATACCTAGTAGGCTGAATAATGACTCCCAAAGATATCAGTCCTAATCCTATAAATGTTACCTTATTTGGAAAAAAAGGTCTTTGCAGATGTGATTAAGAATCTTGAGATGGAGAGAGAATCCTGGATTATCCAGAGACCTCTAAATGAACTCACACGTCCTTAGAAGAGAGAGTCAGGGGAAGATATGAAACACACAGAGAAGGTGATGTGAAGACAGAGCAGAGATTTGAAGACGCTGGTCTTAAAGATTGGAGGGATGTGGCTACCAAGCAAGTGATGAGACTGACAGCCACTGGAAAGTGAAAAAAAGCAAGAAACAGATTCCTCCTTAAAGCCTCAGGAGTGAGCACATTCTTGGTGACACCTTGATTTTGGCCCCGTGAAAATGATTTTGAACTTGTGGCCTCCAGAACTGTAAGAGAATAAATTTGTATTGTTTTAAGCCACCCAGTTGGTGATAATTTGTTATAGCAGCCATGGAAATTAGCACAATGCCCAATAGTCAAGTTCAGAGAGTTGAGAAAGAAAACCCGCCAAACTTGTAAAGATGAAAATGTGCAGTAATTTCAACAAGCATCACGAGAAAAATCAAGAGAGACAAAAGTTTCTTACCTGTAACAGGTTAATAGAACCAAATCCCTATCATTTCTCTAAAAAATACTGAAATATGATAACAAATAATTTAATATAATTCAGCCTGTTAAATTCCAAGGGGGAAAGAGGTAATGGCATCCTAGTATACTGACAGAACAGGCAAGGAGTATCTAGTTATACTATTTTTGGGCAAACAACAGAGGAAACTGCCACCCTTTAAGTAAAAAAACAGAAACAAAATTTATGGAACTCATACAAAAATTCTGAAATAAAAAAGTACTCAAGAACATGATGTCACAGTCTAGAAGATTTGCCTTAGAAAACTAGGTGACAACTTACATATAAGAAAACTTTAAAAAACCTAATTTGTGAAATAGGAATGAAAAGAATCTAGAATATAAAAAGTATCAACAGAGGTTTAAAAAAAGATACTTGAGAGAAAAAATATCATTGCAATATTTTAAATGTCATGAAAAGTAATAATGAGGAATGAAGACTCCAGAGCAAACAATCTGCAAGGGGCAAAAATGAACAGGACAAAAACCATCGAGTATGCAAGTAAGCATAAAGAAACAAAAGCAAGTAGACTGGAGAAAAGATACACACAATGCAGATCCAACAGCTTAATTAGCACACTGTAAATAAGAAAACCAAATAATGGAGGAAAAATTACATTTCAAAGACAGAAGAAATAAATCATAAACTAAGGACTGAACTTGTTGATTGAATGGCATTTATCGAGTACTAGATACATCAAGCCAAAGAGGAAAAACCTCAGTACTTGAACAATTCCCAGGAAAGAAAAAAGAACAAGCACACCAACTCTTATTCCTGTAACTTAGCAATGTCTACAAATAATGGTTATTGAGATAAGCCAAGGCTAACAAAAAGAGGCATAAAATTATAAGATCAAATTATTATTTGCAGTTAATGACTACATGATGGCAAACTCAAAACCTGAAATGATAGGGAAAAAATACTCAGTAAGATTATCTGACTATAGAAAATCATATATGAAAATGATTAACAGTAATCACTTAAAAAGTTAAGAGAAAACAAATAAAAGTATATCAAATAAATAACAAGAAATAGAACCTTTTTAAGAAGAGGGCTTCAGAATAAAACACACTTCTTTTTCTTGGAGAGGAAGATTCAAAATTGTGAAGATGATTATCCTCCCTTTATTAATCTATAAATTCAATATAATCACAACTGGACTTTTTTGTTCCCAGACCTTGATTAAATCATTTCAAAATACATATGAATAAATGTGAATAGCCAAAACAATCTTAAAATCATGAGCATCTGCAATACCTGATACTTAAACTGTAATTTCAAAATTACAGTATTTAAGAGGCAATACTAATGCAGGAATAAACTGATGAGTGAAACAGAACTGAGAATATCTGGAAATTGCTTTAAAAGTAAGCTTTGCATTGAGTTTATACATTTCTCCAGTTTGCATTGAGTTTATATATTTCTACAATTATAGAATATTTAGAAACAATAATGAGAAAAATCCCCTATCAAATTCTGAGATGTGACCAAACCTTATTAAGAAAACTCACATTTAAGCCAGCAATAGTATGCTGAAAAATAGGAAAAACAGAACTGAGAATCCAGAAAGAGCTCTCTGGGAACAGAGATTCAATAATGGGTGTCCGAAAGCTGATCTTTTCCACTTCTGCCCTCCAGTGGTGGGTAGCTGAATCCCTACAACATCACACCTTAAAATAAATACCAAGAGATTAAAAGATTGAAGTCTGAAATATTAATAATAAAATGATACCAGTAGATGTAGGCAAATATTCCTGTAATCTTACAGTAGGAAAGGACTTTCTAAGGATGACAAGAAAAGACTGACTTCAAAGGAATAAGAAAATGTGACTCGAGAAAAAAACTTCTACACTATAAAATAAAGCTCATTAACCTGAAAAGCAAATGTATTTTAAGTATCCGCGATATATACATAAAAGTTAATATTACTACAATATACAAACAGCAATTTTAGAAGACAATAAAAATGAACACTTAAAGGAAAAGAAATGGGCAATGAATGTGAACAGGCAATTAAATAAACAAAAGAATATAAATGGCTAATAAATATATGGCGCAATGATCAATCCTGCTAGCTATTAAACACAAATTTTTTATACATTACCTTATCAAAGATTAAAAAATTGTAACACCCAATATTGGCAAAGGAATAAAAAATATACCTCTCATAAGTAGGAGAGTAAACTAGTATCTTTCTGAAGGGTATGTAGGATATACATTGATGTTAAACGTTGACTTCTGCTATGATTTGAATGTCACCTCCAAAACTCATGTTGAAATTGAATTGCCATTGTGACAGTAATAATCAGTAAGTCCATAAAAAAGTAACTGGGTGATGAAGGCTCTGCCCTCAAACGCCCTTATCTTAGGAGTGAGTTCCTGGTAAAATGAAGTCTGGCCCCATTTTGCCCTTGTTTGCTCTTGTGCTCTCTTGCATTCCACCACAGGATGATAGAGCAAAAAGGCCCTCACCAGATGCAGCCCCTCAATCTTAGACTTATACCAGCCTCCAGAACTGAGAGCTATATAAACTTCTATTATTAATAAATTACCCAGTCTGTGATCTTCTGCGATAGCAACACAAAAATGGACTAAGACAACTAACTTCCAACCAAATGGATCTGTATATTCACTTTCGAAATGTACTTCTGTTCCAAACATTTTAATATATGTTAAATATATATTAACTATACAAACAAAATACTAAACAAGACCAAGCCACTGAACTCTTTAAATACAAAGCAGTTTATGAAGCTACAACTGTGAGCCTTCTGGGCTCAAGCAACAGAGATGGCCAAAAGTCCACATCCTGTAGGGATAGTAACAGGCACTAAAAAGGTACCCATGCATGGCTGGGATAGAAGAACCTCAGGCTCACTGCTTGAAACCAATACCTAAGGTGGAGAGGCTCTTCCAACCTATGAAAGGAGCCAGAAAAAGCTACTACTAACCACTGCATGGGGCTATGGTTTAGATGAAACTATGTGTCCAGTGAGAAGAAATATAGATCTTAGTTTGTGTCTTATTCTTGGAAAGAGAAGCCTCATCCTGATGTTACCAAGAATCAAGGGAATCAAGCCTCCAATATAAAGATGTGGTTTTAGATGGAGATGTAGGTGCATGTAAAAACACTGGATAAGAAGAGTGAAAAAGAAAACAAAACAAAGAACTTTCCAGTCAACAGGAGACTGCAAAAGCAAACTCAAAACACACGAAGAAAACTAAACTAAGATGAACAGCCAATAAAATCAACAACTGTAATTCATTCTAGAAGAAAAAATGACAATCTGAAAATAATTTCAAATGTTAAAAGGAAGCCACAATAGCCACTAAGGGGAGAAAAATTAAAAACAGGCAGAAATCAAACCAGAATAGGTGGCTACTAGAGAGACAGCCTGAATATTTTTTAAAAATTCACTGAGAAATAAAAACTGAAGCCACATAAACTCTAGCTGGACAAAGTCAAAGTGTGAATTAGTAAATTAGAAAATGATACTGAGGATCCACCTAGAACATAATACAGAAACTAAGAAGGAATATTGGAAAACAAATATTCAAAGATATGAAGGCTAACGAATTTTCTAGAAACAAAGAAAGGTATGAGTCTTCCCATCAACAATATATTTCAAAGAGGAGCTATAGATAAAACAACAGTTAAGCATAATTTAGAAATGTGTTTGGAATATCAAGTATGTGGCAAAACAAACATTAACATGTCACACTTATAATATGCAAGGCTCTGTTCTAAGTGCTTTAAAACTCAATCCTCATTACAACCCTATGACACAGATACAATTTTATCTCCATTTTGAACTTGCCCAAGGTCACACAGTAAGTAGTGGTGAAAAAATAAAGAAATGCAATCTTTTAAAAAACTACCAGAAAAAAAAAATTACATACAGAAGCATAACAATTAGGCACAGACCAGACTTCTCAGAGATTCAAGTTTGCCAAGTTTCACAAGACAAATAAACAACATACTGAGGGTGCTGATGGGAGGAACCCTATCAACCAAGAATTCTCTATCCAGCTGAAAAACAAAGTAATGCATAAAACATACTTTCACACAAAAACTAAGGACATTTACAAGCCAGCCTCTTACTAAAAGGATTATTAAAGGAAGTACTTCAGCAAGAAAAGTGGACTCAGAGAACATGCAAGGAACAATAACTATAGAAACTGGTAAAATACTGGCTAATTAAACAATTTATTGAGTACAAAAAGGAAAATGAAACTCTTATGCTAAAAAAAAAAGTGGAAATTAAATTGTAAGCAATTATACAGAGGATGGAGAAATGTTCAGTTTAATCAAATATTAGCTCATAAAAAAAATCACCAAATACAGAAACAAACTGCCATAAGTACAACTTCCTAAGGACTTCTGATATTGGAATTAGCAAATATAAGATATTATATCTATGGACAAAATGCCCGACAAGGTATTTTTTGAAAAATAAGAAACTATGAAAAAATTATCATGCAGACCGAGAAAGAAATATTACTTTCAGAAATAAAAACAATTGGGTGGGAGAGGGTGAGGGTTGAAAAAGTACCTATTAGGTACAACCTTCACTATTTGGGTGATGGGTACACTAGAAGCCCAACCTCCACCATTATACATGCAATATCCATGTAACAAGCATATGCACACTTCTGAATCTAAAAAAATAAAATTTTAAATGTTGATATTAAAAACTCAAAGGGTGAGTTACATAGATTAGATACAAATGAAGTAAACTAGGCAACTGAGTTGAAGAAATAAAATAATAAAGTTGTCATTTGGGAAGTGCTCAATAAAAAAGTAAATACATAAAAGTATGTTCACTTCAGAAAACCTACAAAGGCCAAGGGAAAGGGGAAGATAAAAAAGAAAATCAAATTCTCCAACAACACATAAATGGTCCATAAAAGTAGGCTCTAAGTAAGACCTGCACAGCTATTATAGACTGCCAATTCCGAAGCATCCTCCGGAACTTTTTTATTTATATTTATATTTACTTTATATATTCTCTATGAGAATGGAGTCATTATGCTCTCGAGATCCACCAAAGCTTCAATACACGACTGAAAGTAGCAGTGGCTGGATCCCTCATGACACTACACCTGCAGACACCCGCCATCGGACTCGGGTTTCTAAACTGAACATTCTCATTCAAAGCTCAGCATATATACCAAACTCAATCCAAAAGAGAAATACCCCAACCAGAGCTCAAACAATGAGGAGAGCTCACAACAAGGACCGCCCCAACCCCAACAACACATCAACAGCAACAACCCGGCTAAAGTCATATTCATCTCCTGATAACCTTTTACTCCGGTTCATACAGAAACTCTCTCCTGACACAATTAGTGATATTCCATCGTCATAAAATCCGTATAACCATAACAAAAACATCCCGCCCATTCTCGGCCTCCCAAAGTGCTGGGATTACAGGCTTGAGCCACCGCGCCCGGCCATAGCAATCTTTAAATCCCCACATCTTGAAAGATAGAAGGGTTTTGTTTTGTTTGTTTGAGGCAGAGTGTTGCTCTGTCACCCAGGTTATAGTGCAGTGGCACATCACAACTCACAATTATAGCCTGGAGCTCCTGGGCTCAGGTGATCCTCTCACCGTAGCCTCCCAAGTAGCTGGGAGTATAGGTGTGCCACTACGTCCAGCTAATTTTAAAATATTTTTTTGTAGAGACAAGGTATCACTATGTTGCCCTGGCTGGTCTCAAACTCCTGGGCTTGAGCAATCCTCCCGCCTCGGATTCCCAAAATGCTGGGATTACAGGCTTGGGCCACCATGCCTGGCCAAAAGTTTTCTATTAGTTTGCGGTTCTAGAAAGTCCCTCCAATTTCCCTCAGCACTAAAAATATTTTCACAGACTTCTATGTTTAAATACTCCTCTAATAATACTCAGTCCTGTAGATTAGCCAGTTAAATCAACAAATACTCTTGTTTCTCCTATAATACAGATCATCTATAAAACAGGAAGATTTACATAGAGGAAACCTTTTATAAAGAAACAAAAACAAATTATATATCCACATTTTGTAAACTTGGTTTCTGCTACTATAAACATTCAGATAACACATTTTATCTATTAAATAATGAATATCAATTACTCTGAAGAAAATATAACCTATCTTTGTCACCTGTTCCTTAAAAAATTAAGTATAAGATATTGTAGGCAGTATTTCTGATAAGAAACTGAATATAGAATTTAAAATATATCATCATCCTAGTAGTCAAATAGAGGTACCAACAGTCTAACAACGTGTATTCCCCTCCCACTAAATTTCCAGTCTGCTTATTAAAGGACTTAATTGACTTTACACCTGTATGTGATTTATCACTCTTCTTGGGACACTTTAACTGAATGCCCCTAAAATCTCAGTAACAATCCTGATCTAATCAGAAAGCATTTGACCTATAAAATCAAGGTATGACTTTCTTTGGAAGCTGCGATTTCTCATTGAGTTCCATTTTCTGGCTAAAAAGTGAACAACGCAGCCCACTGAATCTGACAGCACCTAAAATAGGATTCTTCCCCTCCTACTTGGACCCGAGGGGGATGGTGCCATTTAATCCTCTGGAAGATTTATCTGAAAAATAATCCCAAGGTGATATGGGTATCCTACTCTGTACTGGTTCCAATCTGAAGATGTTAGAACAAACCAAAGAGAACACATCATTATCGTTCAGCTTCAAAATTCCTACACAAGGTTCTAGAAAGAAAGTATCCTAAGGGTACTAAAGCGCATCAGAAAAGGATGCTATCCTTTGTGCTTCACTGACACATGCCTAAAATTCAAAATTCAGTACTAAAAGTTTTAAATATTTTACCCATGTTTTACAACATCTTTGTCTTTTATTCCTTCCCCCTAGGTTTTATTCTCTCTTAAAACAGCCTCCAAGTTTTATTCTGATGCCCACAAACTCAGTATCCTTGAATTTTTAATGTCCCTTTTTAATCCTGCTCTTATCACTTTGCCCCTCCTCAGCCTGAGCAATCTCTTCTTCTGTATCTCCTTTCTTGCTTTTAATTCTTCCTCATTCTTGGACTTAGTAGGGGATTAAGAAGGTAGACTCTAGGCAAGCCAGATGCAAAGGTAAACATATCTCAGTAAACTCATGCAAGTCTGAGTTTAAGACTTAACTGGTATTTACGGGAAACTGAGAGGCTGCTGAACAATTCACAGTGAAAAGCACCACTAGGAGTAAGGGCTAATGGTACACATTCTTTTGAGTTATACTAGTCAGGAGTCTGGTTCTTGGTTTAAATTGGGATGCAGTCTCTCAATTACTTAATACTTTTTCCCAGTCAGACAAGAATTGTTATTTAAGTTGTAAAAGAAGGCTAACTTAATCATAGCTATCTCATGAGGCATACAACACACATGTAAGTGAAAAATCACTAATAAAGTTACCTGTATTCCATTTATATAAAATATCTAAACTAGACAAATCTATAGACAGAAAATAGATTAATGGCTGATAAAGGCTGAGAGACTGGTGAATGGGGGGTGACTGCTAATGAGTACAGGGTATCTTTTGGAGGTGATGAAAACGTTCTAAAATTAAATTGTGTTAATGGTTGCGTAAGTCTGAATATACTAAAGACTACTGAACTGTAAACTTTAAATGGATGAATGTTATGCTATGTGAAGTATAAAGCAATTTTAAAAGATTACTATGATTGTATGGTTTTTTATTCAATATTTTACATAAAAAGGTTAAAAAACATAACTATGGATTATACATAGCAGCATAAAAAATACTCATGCTGTAGTAAATTTTTTTTCAAAGGTTAAAAAAGTTATCTGAAAATTTCTCAGCTGACAAATATTTCACCTTATAGCCTTGAATATTTACTTCACTTTTTCGGTTAAATATTTACTTACCCTCCTCCAACAATAAACTTCACCCAAATGAATTCTAATGCAAATGAACTGTAACTTGAGTTCAATGTGCCCCAAATTAAGACAATACAAAATTTCAAAAAGCAAACCAAAATCAACCAACTGAACCAACTAAAGTAAACCGGGTAAAGCTCTTCTATGCTAAAGACCATTTTTTTTTACCCCAAAATTATTCAAAAAATAATTAGTCTTTGCTAAATCAGTTAAAATATAAAAGTACTCAAACCATACTCTGCACAGATACTGGCAGCAGTTTCAATCTCACAAAGTGCAAGTGAACACACCTTGTCACTTCTGATGTTCTTCATAGGTTTCCTGATTTTTTATCTAACGTATCAACATCTTCTAGTTGTGCTGTGATCTGAAGTACATAATCCATAAGCAGTCTTCTTAAATTTCTATAAAGGCATGTATTACACAAGTTTTTAAAAGTAAACTTTGTAAGTATATAGTTGCTAGAAAAATATCTAAGCTAAATTTAGTTGGAGGGCTCTAGTGACTATAAAATTAGATACTGACCTATTTTCACTACAATTATAGTACAAGCAAAATACTAAAAAGACTTACACGGCATAGAACTATTTAGTTTTTAAAGTTTTTAAGAATGCTTTAGCATTTACAATCTCAATTTGCCTCATCTGTTAACTAATTCAGATTTATCAGTTTCGGATAACTTGTCTTACTAGTTACGGATAACTTGTCTTACTAGTTTTGGATAACTTGTCTTATTCAAGTTATCCAAAACTGAAGAGGATTCAATTCCTAGTTTGCTACTTTTAAATCCCTGCATAGTTGAGGATTTGGACTCAGACTAACCCAGAAAACAATAACTGACTTCCTGATCCAATCTAACCTTTTTTCTCTCGCTTAAAACTAATAAACAAAACCCCTCACATAGAGCATTTACAAATGTTTGCTGGTAACCTTATATACTTAAGTTGAAAGAAAGGAAAAATATAACTTGTTAAACATTTAAGATGGTAAAACGTTCATTTATATACAAATACATGGGGATTCTAAATATTTTACATATATGAAATGTCCCTGCTGAAAAAAATGACCAAAAGCATTTGCCTCTAACAGACTTCTGTTGATATAATCTAACATTTTTCAAAATAGAGTCACTCACTGAGTTCATGAATTGTGACATGAGATGCTTTTTGTGTAGGGAGACAGATGCTGAGGAAAGTAAGAAAAAAACCTTTTCAAATGAAAGTTCTATTTAATAGCTTAAAAAATGTGTAACCACCTACCTCCTATACTTGAATAGCCACACCCCAAATCACATGGCCCAAAATGAACTTCTCAACTCCCGCCACTTCTTAGTTTCACGTCTCAGGAAACAGATCTATCCTTAGTCATAAGCTCAAAGAATCCTCTATTTCCCTTATCACAGCACTTACCTGTGAATTATCTCTCACTTTAGATTTTAAGATCCAGGAGGAGGAAAGAGATCATGTCTTTTTTGTTCATATTTACCACACGACACTTGACGAATACATGAGACAAATGAATAACAGCCATTATACCCTGGCTTCTCCCTTGTCAACACTGATTATCGTCTATCCAGGAAAAGGTATTTTCAGAGAAGCTGGCCTAACAAACTGTATCCTACCATTTTCCATCTATAGAACACATGGTTGTCTTTTATCCCTACAAAATATCATAATGGATTTCTAAAAGAAAATATTGGACCCTAAAAGAAATCCATGGCTTAATCAAAACTTGATTTTCAGACTACTGCTCATCAATGACTTTAAAAGTTTATCAACGACTTTAAAAGTTTATCAACATCATTAGAGACACACTCCCATTATTGAAAAATGCCACATAACGAAGGGAACAAAAGATAAAAAACGTAGTTATGACACATTTTCTTTCCCTGAGCTATTTATTTATTCATCTGCTCATTCATTCAACATTCATGGATGGATTTTTTCTAAAGTTTTCTCTACACAAGAAGCCAAGTATAAAGTAATTCAGACACAAATTTCTCAGAGCTGGGAAATCCATTTTCAATGTATTCTAGCCAAAAATATCTCTAACTTAATCTTGGAGTTTTACTACATAAAACAAGTAATACTATTTACACTTACAGAGCTACTTATTTTACTGACTGTAGCAAACCAAAAAAGATCACACTAGATGGCTGACTAGCTGAAACACCTGCTTACTGTATCAAGAAGCATTTATGCAGAAAGAGAAAATGAAGATGGCAGATATGGACTAACAGGGTAAGCTGTGGGTTGGTCACAAAACAAAAGCTGCCACTTCTAAGATTGGCCCTTTGGCATCCAAAAGGGCCTTACAGGCTCTCAGAAAGGATAATACCCTACTGCTTTACAAAAAATGAAAATTTTATTTACTATCTACTTAACATTCTGAGGCATGATGGTATACTGCAAAGATGTTTTTCTACAGCCTGGTAAGTTACGAGATTCTGTTTGGAAAACGAAAACAAAAAAATATATAGCCATACCTTATCTTTTAACATTCACATTTTCATTTCTGAATTTTGGTAATAAAGGTAAGCACACTTCATCTTTATACACACAGTACCACATTTGATGTTATCCTACCAGTCACGCTAAAGAAAAAGGTAGTACTAAGAATCCAAGACATTCAAAGTTGGTAATGAATTATATTCTTATTCTTTGAAACAGTACAATACACAATTATTAAATAACATATTCTTTAAAATAATTAAGCCACCTAAAGTATAATTAAAAAAAGAATGCTTACTTACATCCCTGCCTGAGGTGGTCATATCATAGATGAATACAAAACACCAGCCTAAATTTAAAGTGAATTATACATGACCCATGCTTTCTCATAGTCTGTTATATTTCCAGCTCACATTCAATTTTCTGTCATGTGTTCATCAGAAAATGAACAGGGAGACTACAAAAATTTAACAGTCATATATTGATAATCTCTTTAAAATGAATGAAACAAGACCTGTTTTTAAGAAATTTATTTTCAATAAACACTGAAGTTTCCATTTATAGTATAATCTCTATTGTAAACTCAGGTAGCTTGTGTTTAAGACTATCTTAGACTCGCTATTTCATTTGAATAAAGGATCAGTGAAATAATTTATATTAGTGGGTTACAAAGTAGTAAACATGAATAAATTTTAAGTCGTAAGAAAAAAGTGTGTATGGCTCGTAGAACTAATTGTATTACAGCCATATCACATACTTTTTTAATATTAAAAAATGTAATAGCTCTTCTTGGGGAAAATTTTTAAAGGGAGCTAACATATGATAATATACTTTTCAAACTTAGTGTACAATGCCACCTCAAATCCCAACTGAATCACAAGATTCACTCTCTGGGTACAATGGAACAATAGTCATATCCTTCATGTACAAAGATTTTCTGACCCATCCCAATGGCCAAGAAACTTACTTTCAGCAGTAGCAATGAAACTGCATGGATCAACCAATTATTTTTTAAAAGTCCAAGGACATGTATTAGGCTTCTGTTACTAGCTCTGAAACTCTTGGCAAATAACTGCTCTGTTTCAATTTCCTCATCTGCTAAGATATAGGTAGTAACAGCATCTAGCTCATAGGGCTGCTGTGAAGATTTAATGAGATAATAATTGAAAATTTATTATAAAAGTCCTTGGCACATAAGTGCTCAATAATGACAGTTATCATTGTTAGTTGCCAATGTCAAGGTTAGGAAAACATAAAAGGCACACAAAGAATCAAGAGGTCTCATTAGCATTGTTCTCCAACAAATGGATCTAAGCAGGCACTGACTGAGTATATGAAATTATCCATTTAAAAAGCCAATAAATTTTACTATGTATTTTCTTTATTTTTTCTTTTTTTGAGATGGTGTCTTGCTCTGTTGCCAGGCTAGAATGCAGTGATGCGATCTCGGCTCACTGCAACCTGTGCCTCCCGGGTTCAAGCAATTCCCCTGCCTCAGCCTCCTGGGTAGCTAGGACTACAGGCGCATGGCCACCATGCCCGCGCCACCACGCCAGGATGGTCTCGATTTCCTGACCTTGTGATTCGCCTGCCTTGGCCTCGCAAAGTGCTGGGATTACAGGCGTGAGCCACCACACCCGGCTTGTATTTTCCAAACAGTGAAAATAGTCTAGCATTTTGATAAGCTTGAAAGTCTAGCTTAGAGGTTTATTTGAACACAGAGTATGCATATTATTAGATACTTGTTGGGTTCAAATTAGGTCAGCTGATAGTTATCTCTCTTTAACACATCATCTAATTCCTGTGATTCCAAAATTCCTCTCTGGTTAAAAGGACACAAAGTTCATGATAATATTTGCAAATGTAAAATACTCTGAAAAGAGATATGTGATTATAAATGTCCTGTTAACCCTCAAAGCCAAAATGCAGGAAGTTAAAATGATGCCTGCAGGTCCAGAATCAGTCACCCTACTCTTCTACATCAATATAAGAACACTGCCACACTTCAGATTCGTATTATCTTCACACTTAAATATCCAGGTTCGGAAAAAATAACATACAGGAAGCGAGTCAGAAACGTCTGCTACAATAAAGCTTGTAACTACTGCTACTACCTCCTCCTACAACAATCACTTCCACTCCAGGTAGATTTTGCTTAATATTTACCAAATATATGAATGTCTACTATCCATAAAGCACTGTGATAGCCGCTAGCCTTTGGGTAAAGTAAAAATTTATTTTTCCCTTTAGAATTAACTAAATGCAATTATAATTTAAACACAAATACCTAAAGGTAAAACATATGACAGAAATAATACGCAGACATTGCTTTAAGTACAGAGAAAGGAGAGATTAAACACTCTGGGGGTCAGAGACGACTTTGTGGAAGAAGAAATACTAGAAATGAGCTTTGCTTAAAGAGAAAATCATAGCTGGAGAAAGAAAGAAAAGAATTCCAGACTGCACATTAGTAACAACAAAGATCCATGGAGAGAAAAGAGTGTGTTCCAGAGATAGCAAGTGTATTAGTTTGGTTAAAACAGATTAGTCTTGAGGTCCAATCATGGAAAGTGTCAAAAGCCAAACCAAAAATTCTGAACTTTATTCCAGAGGTAAAAGGGAGTCACCGAAGTATACTGAGAGAAACAATATAATGAAAAACCATATTTTAGAAAGAATGTTGATGGTTAATAGAATGGGGGAGGAGATGCAGTACAAGATGGTAGCAGGAAAGAGACCAGCTAGAATGCTAATATCTTGGTTTGGGTCTGCAGTAGTAAGACCTGCAGTATTCCAAGACAATTTTTCAAACTTAACCTAGGACTCACATATAAAGCCTTAATGTCTTTTATAAAGACTCCATTTTTAAAAAATGGTAATAACTGAGTTAATCAGAATGATTTAGTTTCCTTACTCTCTTGCATCCTTTCCTGTAGCAATGATATCTTCCTGCTCATTTCTCACCATAAACTGTAACTCCTCTTCAAGATACCAACCCTTGTCCTTCCTTACTGACTGATCATTCGAGCCTGAACATTCACCTTTGCTTTATTACTGTTACTCTTTATCCGCAATTTAACCATCTATTCCCACCTAATCATTAACTCCAAACCCTTGACGTCCTGCCAGTTTTGCAGAGCCAAATAAAGCTACTCATACTCAACTTTCTCTTTCTTCTATTACCTCTTAACTTTTAGTCTATTCAAATGCAAGTGCTCTAAATTCCCAGAGTTTACAATGTCTTCTAAATTTTCTACTCAATCTCTAGTTTGGCTTCCAGGCTCACTGCAAAAGCTATACTGAAAGACAACCCTCTCATACTAAGCAAGTCTCTATACTCCTAAGTATCTCAAGATTTCATATACTCAATAATAACAGCTACCATTTATTTGGCACTTTCTTCATAGTAGAAAATATCTCAAGTGATTTATATAATTATTTTTTAAATCTTTAAGATAACCTTACGACAAAAGTATTTCCATTTGACATAAAAAACAAACAAAAACAGGTTTAAAGAAATCAAGTAGCTTACCCAGGAACACCTGGCTAGGAAGCAGGAGAACAGGGACTCAATCTCTGTCCTAACTTTCAAAGGTTAGTTTTATCACCATGTCCACCATGGGGCCCTTCAATGTGGCTCTACTGATTACATCTGTTCAGAAACATTTCCCTAGATCCTTCATTAAGGATAACAACCACTGGAGAATTAACATGGGTTCCATTCCTTAATCTAAACAATGGTAGTTGAGGACATAAAATGTTTAGCTTTGTTAACTTCTGAAACTTTGGGAATGAGAAAATGAACTTAATTTCTTAAATCTTTTCCGAATGTTTTAGAAGAAAACATTAAAGTCTTGCACTGGAAGACTTTACATAAACTTACATGGACTTGCTTAACTCTAGGAATCTATGAATCGTAAGTGTTAATGTTTAGCTTTTGAAATTTTGGTTCCTGGTAATAAGGAGGTTCATCTAATTATGAAAAATCCACTCAGTAATATCTTGAAAAATACTTTTATATCTACCCAGATCTGATCCTGGCATGTTATTTAGGGTCTCTGACCCTGTATTTCCTTATTTATAAAATGAAGATAACATCATATATTTTAGAGGGTTACGGCAAAAAAATTAAAGCCTAACACAAATAAATGACCAAGAAAGTATGGCTTTCATTACTTTCTTCTGTATCTAAAAGTAGTTTAGCCTCAAAAGATTTTAATTTTAAATCTTATCAGCCACAAACACTAATCGCGTTTAATCCAGATCTTAAATATGGATACTACATACACTTGGTCAATGGATTCCAAATGAACAAATTAAGAATTATAAAAACTAAAGATCCCTCTTTTATCACACATTTACTCAAGGAAAGCTTAAAACATCTCTAATATTATAAAAACAGTATCAGAGTCTAGTTTATTGATACACATTAAAAGCCTGTACCTTTCCTCAGTTTCTTAAAAAATTATAAAGTCTATTACATTTCAGACAAAGGTATACAGAAACTTGCCTCTCTCAATTGTTTACTTTCTCTAGCTCTGACCTGCCACAGCAAAAGAAAAGCCAGGTTACGAGATTATCTAGGTAGTACATGGATAGCTAGGACATTCAAAGGTCAAAATCATCAAAGAATATATTCTGGAGACTCAGAATGAAGTATAAAATTGTTATGTAATATGGAGAACATAAGACATTAGAAAGAGTGAAGAGTAAAGAATATAATCTTTTGATTTTGATATAGGTTAACCCAAGTTTATTTCATATATGAATGGCTAATAATCCCGGGTCAGTTAATTTATGTATCTTGGCTAATAGCAAAATAATAAACACAACTTAATTTTAAAATTTGTTATTTGAGATGGAAGACAGGACACATTGTGACATAAAATTACTACCCAACATAGAAAACGACACAACTCTTACCCAGTTGCCTCACCATACCTTCTCCCCTTCTCCAAGGTTTATATATTTCACAGGGCCATGCCTTATTTTATCTTCTTGCTTAACTCTTACAAAACCCTGCCAGGGTCAATTTTCTTACATGGCCGTCTCTTTCTCCTGATTTAAGGATGGAAAGTATTCAAGAGTATAGTGACTCAGAGTCAGGTGCCCAGGCAAGAGTTAGATAACCATTTGAGAGGATCATCAAAATACCACCTTGTTACATTATTTCTACATGACCATAGATTTACATCTTAAAAAATTAATCCAGTTCTCATGGGCATTTCAGAGATAACAAGTTCCTTGTGGATATATGCCACTCTTTGATTAAAAATCACAAATAAGCACACACACACAGTTAAAGCAAAATCAGCTGTACATTCTACTAGCTATTAGAGTAAACAAATGGCCTAGGTATAATCTGAACAAACTCAAAGACTATAGGTATTTAGTAACTGCTTAGCAATATTTACCACATGACAAAATGATGTTGCCACAGAGTTCTTTCAAAAACAAATGAGGTATTACAGAATTTTCAAAGGTTTAACAAGATAAGACTCAGCTTGAAGTGACAGAAAAAACCTTCATAATGTGTTTTTATAATGTCCTCCACATCAGACTACCAAGGGTCCTGTGCTTGTTCAAACCTGTAGTCTCAACCACCCTTTGTCTCCCATGAAATCTCCATCCTCCTCCCTCTCAAGAGTTTCTCTACACATCCCAATCCCAAAAGAAAAATCAAGAATAGCTTACAAGAATACAAGAACAGCTTTTCTAAAGAACCATCACCAACTTAGAATTTGTTAAATAAAACAGAACCGAGAAAGAAATCCAGCCTTAGAACACTGAAACATCTAAGTGCCTGACACATAACAGGTATTTATTTGGCAAAGGTATGTTGACTAGTCACACAATATTGATAAGAAAATTTAAAAATGTAATAACTGGACAGTACATGTGATAATCTAATCTGCCCAACTGGCTTTACTGATTTGGAAGCTGAAACTCAAAAGGTTAAAGGACTTGTCCATGGACACAGATATTTTGGAGCATAGCCATGACTAAACAATCCTTGTCTCCTACTGCACTGTTCCCTTCAACAGGTCATATACCTCAGTCCTTCATGTAAAAATATACAATATGTACACAAAATACATAAAAGATACAAACAAAATAAAAGGAATTGGATGACTATTATTTCTCAAATATAATCGAGGTAGCTAACTTCAAATATTATCAGTCTTAATATACCTTTCCCATAATGTAATTACTTCACTGATCTAAAAATGTTTTATGATATCAAATTAAAATGTCTTAAGCAACTGCCATGTGGTGCAGGAAGTTCATTATAGTTTCAATAATGTGGTACTGCTGTAAACTTCCAGGTTAAAAGTAATCATCCTTACATGACTGAAAGTTTAATCAGATACATGTAAGTTACACATAACAAGAACAAAACTGTAACACTTGGAAATGTTACTTTGTGCTTCAAATTATTTATTGGAAAAGAAAGCATTAAGTCAATAAAAGTAACATCTAAGAACAGAAAATCTCCTTATTTCAATTTTCTCATTTGTAAAATAAGGAGTTACAGAAATACAATCTTTGGAAAAGGCCCAATATGTAGCAAGATAAAAGTATAAAAGTGAAGTATTCAAAGAGAGTTGGGGACCAAGCTCTGCTAAATTCCTGAGTGCTCTGGAACCCTAAGTCTCAGCAGAGTGGTGTTTCAATAAATCCCTCCACTTTTCGGAGGGAAACACACTTAGTAAAGTGGTTGTGTTTAAAACCCCAACGTGCAAGTTTGAAAGACTGTTTTACCCAACAATGTCTAAAAATTTCTAATTTCTCTCAATAATGTCAAAATCATTTCCTTTGAGAAAATGATACCTATCTCTCACACTCTTCCAACCACTTCTTGAAACACATTCACCTCATTATTCCAATTAGCAGGAAACTCGGGGTGAGGCGGGGGTAGCACACAGATCCCATGGCTTGGACAACTGAAGCATGACCTTTGTGGATTTGTAAGTACCATGTGGTGTTTGAGGAGAGAGAGGAAAAATACCTCCGGTGATGAACTTTTCAAAACGTATCTAAAACTGCAGTTGGTAGAAAGCTCTCCACAGCCAGCTGTCTTTCAAGAAAAGGATCCAAGTTTAATTAAAATCTACAAGCAGAACAGAACCATACCTCAACCAAGCTCTAACATCAAGAAGTTTTACCCAATTTACGTAGTTAAAAGGATGAGAAATCCGAATTTGCTTCAATGGATTTGTTCGATGCCTTAATAATGAATGAACTGGAGGCATCACTCACTGACTTGAGTTCTGAAGGAGCTTCTCAGCCCTGCCCCCTGTAAACCCTTAAGCAATTTCTACAGAATTAGGTTTTTCGAGGCTAAGCCCGATTCAAAAGAAATCTCCCCGCCTCCCTCCCAGGGGCCAAAGCCCAGGACAGAAGGGGCGGCGCGCCCGGGAGGGTAGGGGCGGGAAGACGCCCCCTCCCCGCTCGGGAAAAGTTCCGCAGGCCGCTCTCCGGCCAGGCCGGCCCGCGGCCCTCGCCCGCTTCGCCGCCACCAACACCCCTCCCGGCCGCGGACGGCCAGGGGTCGCGCCCCTCC
>NW_016820096.1:214235-267041 GCF_001698545.2 Rhinopithecus bieti | reverse complement strand
CGACGCCTCTAGCGCGGCCCCGCGCAGGCGCGCTCACGACCGCGTCGCCCCTCCCCCACCCCTCCGCTCGCCCCGCCCCGCTGGCTCCGCCGCCGCTACAGCTGCGGCGCGGCGAGCAGCTACAGAGACCCGGATGTCTTTGGGCAGGAACTGCGGCGAAGGCTGGCGGGCGGGGGAGGGGCCGCCACAGATGACGTCACTGCCCTACCCAGCCTCTTTCTCCGCTGCTGCCGCCGCTGTCGCCTTGCTACCCGGAGCACGAGGCTGAAGCCGAAAGGAGCGTCCGGATCCCGGATAGCAGCGAAGACTCGGGCCTTCACGTTCTGGCGCCAGGGACTGGACAGAATGTGCGACAATTCGGTGCCCAGTAGATGGACAGCCCCTCCATGCCTGGCCCTTGGCCAAGTAGGGACTTGGAAACTACCCCTACGGCGTCCGCGCCCCTAGCCTTCTACCTGCCTGCAGATACAAACCCCACTCCCTGCGAAGATGGTGTACACGCAGCCCCGATCACAGACCCGGAGCTGTCCACCCTTCTTGGGCGCCGTCGCGGTCTGGCCGCTGCCCTTCGAACCCATGATGGATCCCAGGCAGCTGCCGGACCCCCCTACCCCAGAGTCCCACGCCTCCAGAGCCTTCCTCTCCCAGTGACCCCAGGAAGCCCAAGCAGGTGCCACGGCCACACACCTCGCGTCCCGAAGGGCAGAGACAGGCACACTACCACCGCCCACCCACGTGCGAGTGCAACTGATTCACGCACGGGGCACATGCTCTTTCTGGCAGGTTTTCCCTCTGTAGCTCAGGGGATTCCACATTGTATTTATTTGCACATGTTAGATAATTACGTGATTCTGTCCCAGGGGACCTCCAGCGACCTCCAATGAGGTAGGTGAAGGAAATAGGATTTTTCAAAATCAAGAGAATAATCAGAAACATAACAGCTGCTTCTATTAAGAGGTAGAGATGAGCTAAAGTTAATAGAAACTGCACGTGCCGGCTGCCAAAATCCAGTTCAGCTAGCTAGAAAACCCGACCCACGCTGCTTGCAGACGCCGGGTATAGAATGACAAACCCTAGGCAGCCAATGAATCGCAGCCTAGGAGCAGTACATCACCAGCATGGGTTCCCATTGGCTGGGGTGCCCTTCCCTCTCTTGTCAGCGGCTTAACCAGTTCACAAATTTAACCTACACATTCACAAGAAAAGAAGTTATAAGAAAAGTCCGTATTTTTAAAAGATGTTCTGATGCACACACAAAACAAAGACTTCACTGTAGAACGTGGTTCTTCTACTGGCTAAATTGAGTTCTGGCCAGTAAAAAAGGTAAATTTATGTTGAAGGCCTCTCTGTTTTACTTGAGGAACTTACTACAGCAATTTGCACCCTTCTACTTTCTATCTCCTAAACCATTTTGTTGCCCCAACTCTTAGATCAAAAGCAAACTATTCATTCTTTCTGGCATTCAGCAAGCATTTAGCTGCTTTTAAAGTTGTAAAAAGCCATCTCCAATTTTCTCAACATGACTTTGGGGAAGGTTCTGTTTCCTTCACTTTTAGACCTAGAACCTAACAACAGGATCAAATATATAATCGCCAGTCACTGGCAAAACAAATCTTCAAGGAACGCAAAAATTAGTATCTTTGGGGTTAGAATTTCTCAGAAGAAGATGAATATGGATCATTTCCAGATATACAAAATAAAAATAAAATTCACTATGCATTTGGTCTCAGTATCATCTGAGACCATTTCCTAATTCTCCACATACCTCCCCACACCTCCCCAAAAAAGAAATTAGATCAAAGATCTTTGAAACGCTACCTTCTTGGAATCCTTAATAGTCCAGACAAGTAACAGCATGAGTAGCGTGCTGGTGGACTCATTAACATTCTGAACTAGAAAAGCTCATGTGGCAACCATTTGGAGCGCTCTTAAAAGACAAATTTTCTTATTCGTAAGCAGAAGCTGGGTCACTAGTGACAGTAGTGGACCGTAGAAAACTTGAAAAGCCTGCCTATCTTTCTGCTTCCTTCCTTTGGGCTTCCACACCTTTCTTCTCTCTGTTCTGCACTTGGAGAATCTGGGTTAATTGTAGCAGAAGAGGGAGAGAAATAGAAAATATGAACAGAAAGAGATTTGTAAGGAGTCTACACAGTGTACAGTCTGCCGATGAAGCGGCACCTTCCTACTATTTTTTATTTCTGAATACAGCTTGCTGGGACATTTTGGTATGAACTGGGAAACTCATGGGCAACAAGATTAACATTTTAACATTTGAAACAAAGATATAAATATTGTCTGATTACCTATGTTTAATATCATATCCCCTTTTATTAAACCTTATGCTAAGGTTGGGGGACTAATAGAAGGGAAAAAGAACATTGAAAAAACAGGATTGAAAGTTCTCTTCTGAGCTGTAAGACTTTGCCAGGCCTCCTACACATATTTGGGATGTTCATAGTAAGATTTTAGTGGGAATATATTGCCATGATAACATTTTAGTAATTTTTATAGGTATATTATAAAATTATCCTGCTCTGCTTTGGAAATCTGTTTATATTTCAATTAACAAAGAAAAATATTATCTACAAGACTGGCTTTAAAGTCCTGAATTTAGCGTGTGTTGATAGCCTAGTAATTGGGAGGCTTGGGGTGAGGACAGGGGTTGTAGTGTGGAGTCTAAAGTTCAATCTGGTCAGCAATACTTTCTTTCCCTTTCCTCCATAATTGTGACTTAAAAAAAAAAAAGGTTTACATTCCTGCTCCCAAATTACTCTCCAGGAGAGTCACCCTTGAGGCAGACTTACCTGGACCTCTCAAAATATATGTCAGTAATGTGAGTGACTCCCTCAGGAGGCTAGTATTTGAGAATACCCCTCACTATCCTTTTACACTGAAGCCAGTCACTACTTGAGAGTTAGAAAGCCAACCAGAACATAGGTTCAACAATTCCTTCCTCCCTCACTACCTGTTTTGTATTTTTTTCTCTCACACATCCTCTTCATTTGGTTTCTTCTTTTCTCATTTCTCATTCTCTCTCTTCTCTTTTTCTTCTCTTCTCTTTTTGCCTTCTTCGCCCTTCTCTTCCCCATTCTTGTCTTCTCTCTTTTCATTAGCTTAGTACAAATTGTAGCTTCTGCTACCCATTTTGTCCCAGAGCAGAACATGCAAGCAGACAGTGCCCCAAATGAATTTCATTCAGGGAGAGGGTGTACCCCCTACTTCGGCCCTCCTTCCTCCCTCCCCTACATCGTAATATGTTATGAGAAACTTAGCTGCGTAGAGGACTGTTACAGAATGAAAAGGATTAGAGAATCCTGTCCTGTGTGACATCACTGGGGCAGCCCTGTTAGGGCGGGGCAGAGGGGAGCAGCCACCAGTCTTAGGCTACCACTGTGGCTCATCCTGGGGCCTGAGAGAAACCTGGGCAACTGTGAACACTACAGGCCAAGCCTTGGATCGTCTTTAGGGTAGGCTTTTACTTCAAGATAGCCATATATGGCCACAGCCTTACAATACTAGCGTGGATCTTGTCAGATAAGTTCATCTGTTCATCAGACAGCTATTGTGCACCAAGCACTATGTGGGACACTGGAGGTAGATAATGACATCAATGGGCAAGACCTGCCCACAAAGAGCTGACATAATAATAAGAGGCATAGACAAATAAGTCAACAGATAGGCAGGAAATTACATACTGTGATCCACGCTGTGAAGAAAATAAATAAGGAAACAGATCGGGGAGATGACTTGAGACAGGTGTTCAGTGCAAACCTTTCTTTTTTTTTTTCTTTTTTTTTTTTTTTGAAACGGAGTCTCGCTCTGTCGCCTAAGCTGGAGTGCAGTGGCCGGATCTCAGCTCACTGCAAGCTCCGCCTCCCGGGTTCACGCCATTCTCCTGCCTCAGCCTCCCGAGTAGCTGGGACTACAGGTGCCCACCACGTTGCCCGGCTAGTTTTTTGTATTTTAGTAGAGACGGGGTTTCACCATGTTAGCCAGGATGGTCTCGATCTCCTGACCTCGTGATCCACCCGTCTCGGCCTCCCAAAGTGCTGGGATTACAGGCTTGAGCCACCGTGCCCGGCCCAGTGCAAACCTTTCTAAGAAGGCAGCATTTGATCTAAAGGATGAGAAGGAGTCAGCTTCCTAATCAGGGGAGAACTTTCCAGGTAGAGGGGTCAGCATGGGCAAAGGGTCTGATGTGGAAAAGAGCTTGGCAGAGAAGAGTTTTCTACAGCCCAAAGACAAGTTCAGCAAACTCAAGGCAAATAGTTTATAGTCATTTAAGTTTCGAGAGTGTTTCAATGTGGACATTAGGAATATTTAATTTATAATCAGGAAACCACATTTTATGGAGGGGTATAATCCATAGCAAATAACTTGGTGAGTTGATTTGGTACAAAAAGCAAAGCAACTTTTAAAAAAATAAAAATTAAAATAGTCTGGGTGCAGTGGCTCACACCTGTAATCCCAGGACTTTGGGAGGCCAAAGCAAGTGGATCACTTGAGGCCAGGAGTTCAAGACCAGCGTGGCCAACATGGGGAACGCCCGTCTCTACTGAAAATACAAAATTAGCCAGGCCTGGTGGTGCACACCTGTAATCCCAGCTACTTGGGAGGCTGAGGCAGGAGAATCGCAGGCAGGAGAATCGCTGGAACTTGGGAGGTGGAGGTTGCAGTGGGCTGAGATCACGCCCCTGGACCCCAGGCTGGGTGACAGAAAAAAAAGCACCTTTATTCAACTATTGAAATTGAGAAGCATTCCATAACCCCAGGAAAGACCCGTCGGACAATCCAGCAGCAGCTAGAAAAGAGTGAATTATAAGCTTCAAATAAAGAGTTTTCCTCGCAATGTAGGTAGCTGTTTGTTTGAGTGGTCTTCTTCAGAACAATTCTTCTGGGTGTTTTCCGTCTATTCTGGGCATTACAGAAGATCTCAATCTAAATCATACCTTTGAAAGTAGCCACACACTGCATCCTTAACAATGGTGGCCTGGTTGAAAACAGTGATGAAATGGTCATCATAATAAAGCCTTTTATCTGTACCTGACTCTGCAGTTTACAAAGCACTATCATACAGACTAACCAGTTTAATCCTCTCAAAAACCCTTGCAGGTAGACAAGGCAAGGACTCTTAATCTCCTCCTTTACAGAAGAGAAAACAGGTCACAGAAATTCATGACAGGTACCCAGGTTTGTCCCCTGTATGATACTGAGCATCATCGCTTTTACATGCTGGTAGTAAAGGCAGCAGGAGAGGAAAGAGTGCTGAACTTAATTCCGGTCAGTGGTATGGAGAGCTGGTCTGTACTGGCTCATGACAGCAGATTATTAAATTTTCAGGACTTTTCCTGCTGTTTGTTAAATACTCTTTATTAAAAATTAAATGATATAGGCTGGGTGCAGTGGCTCATGCCTATAATCCCAGCATTTTGGGAGGCTGAGGTGGGCAGATCACCTGAGGTCTGGAGTTTGAGATCAGCCTGGCCAACATGATGAAACCCCATCTCTACTAAAAATACAAAAATTAGCCAGGCGTGGTGGCAGGAGCCTGTAATCCCAGCTACTTGGTAGGCTGAGGCAGGATAATTGCTTGAACCCAGGAGGCAGAGGTTGCAGTGAGCTGAGATTGTGCCATTACACTCCAGCCTGGGCGACAGAGTGAGACCCCGTCTCAAAAATAAATAAATAAATAAAAATAAAAGTAGAAATAAAAATTAAATTATATAAACTTCCAATGAAATAAATTTTAAACAAAGGTACTATGTGATAAAAACATCACTTCCAAATTATGTTAATACATTTTACTATTGTCTTTGTTCTTTAGGCAATTTACATGCATTGTGTCTGCATGGTAGAAATTCCCTATAATATGTGATTGTACATCTCTTCCCAATGCCACATTTAGTGAGTTTCATTTGGTAGCTTGATCAGCAGACACCACAGATGAGGGCTTCACTTATTGCTTTGTTGGTTGTGGGCTAGACCAGGGGTGTCCAACTTTTGCTTTCCTTGGCCATATTGGCAGAAGAAAAATAGTCCTGGGCCACACATAGGATACACTAACATTAATGATACCTGGTGAGCTAATACAAAACAAAACGAAACAAAATCACACGCACACACAAAATCTCATAATGTTTTAAGAAAATTTACGAATTTGTGTTGGGTTGCATTCAAAGCCATCCTGGACTGTGTGCGGCCCACAGTCCCAGAGTTGGACAAGCTTGGTCGAGGCTTAAGTGACAGAGAAAATGTTTTATGAAGATTAAATGTTAAAGACATGTTGTGTCTATAACTGTTACATTGTGAATAGCACAAAAACATTCAATTTAGCAATGAAGTCACTCACATCATTGACTAATAAGCTCTAACATACATATTTGTTGTTTTATTTTTATCTTAAATGAAAATATTAACCAATAGCCGTGTTGGAACTACATTTGGAAGGTGGTTGTTAAACATTTCCCAGCACACACCTGGATCTACATCTGCTGTGTCAATTGAACCACTCACTGGTTCTGTGACCTCAGGCAAGTCATTTAAATTATTAGCCTTGGTTTTATCCTCCATGAAATACTTCCTCCTAAACTGTGTTGTGAAAATTAGAATAGATGAGGCACCCTTGGAAAGATGACTGACGCGGTTGGTTGCCCCACCACTTCCTACTACTTGGCAGAGCCTCCTCGTTTGCAGATCCTTCTCACACTACAGCCTGGATATGGATGCATGCTCTCTCACCCTCCTTTGTAGCTTAGAGCAGAGCATACCAATCTATGTGCCAGCATACCCTGGTATGTCTCAGATGGGTCATAGATGTGATAAGGTATTGATCCCTTAAACCCTTGGGACATTCAAGTGAGGCTGAGCTGCTAAAGCCATGGGATGGTATGACTGGCCACAAGCAACATTACCCAGGTACCCCTCTGTGTCACAAAAACTTTATCTCTCTATTTGTGTCATGGTGTGAAAAAATTGAGAAGCACTGCCTGTGGACATAGAGAGGTAGCCCAATTCTGGATAAAGGGACTTGAGAAGTCTTGAGGGGATAGAGGGGTTTTCTTCCCTGATAAGAAGAATCACAGGAGAGAAAATGCCTTCCTCAGCCATGTGTTGTTACGTCTGTATGTAAGCCTGGAATTTCAGAGTTATCTTGCAAAGAACCAAGGTAATGTAGAGAAAAGAATTGATAGCAAGTGGCTGGGTCTTTCACATTGTAAAGCCATTGAGCCATCCCTGCAATTGCCCACCTTGGGAATTTATTTTTAAGAATGGTAATAAATGCTCCTCATTGTTTAAACTACTTTGATTTTTGTATTTGGTTATTCATAATTAAAACACCCAAATACAATAGAAGAACTGGTACATCCCTGACACCTAATGAGTGCTCAGTGTGGTTAGTTAATCACCAAATTAGATCTTTTGCCTTTAGAAAAGCTGCCATGGTCAAATGTGTGTTGATCCTATTTTTCTTAAATATTTAAGAAATGTGTTCAGTAACTAGATTAACTTTTAATATTTATCTTGATTCTCTTCTAAATGTGTTTTTACTGTATAATAAAAGCAATTAATTGAACAATGACATCATTTTAAGCCTAAGAGCAACTAGATACAAAGATATTGATATGCGTTTTCTCTTCTTGAAGGATCTAGACAAACTGGAGCACCATTACATGGAAAAGGTTAAAGAATCAATGTTCTGCAGAATAGAACTGGAATCAATTCATGGGAATTGATCCAGAGAAGATCATTTTAGTTCAATATAAAAAGAGGGCCTAGAATGTGCCAAGCTCCATACAATGTCCCTCATGAGTGTTATTTAATTCTCACAACAACTTTGCAAAAAAGAAACTATTTTTTTCCCCCATTTTACAAAGGAGGAAGCTAAAGCTGTGAAAAAGAGCTATTTTGCAAGCCTAGGACCATCTGATTCCAAAATTCCCACTCTTTCTGTTGCAAATTCTGGCTAAGCTTTCCAGAGATGACTTGCTTTCCCCTTGAGGCCCTTTCAGTGCATTGTCCCATGGAAAACAAAAAGCCCAACAATGACATCTTTACCAAAGATGCCTTGGGGAGATGGGAGAAGAGTTATAATGCACATTACACAGCAAAATATTTCTTAAGCTCCATGTAAAATTGTTTTTATCTTAGAGTTTTGCTTCCAGCAGTCACTTCCTCCATTCTCCTGCTCTCTTCACATAAAGAAAACTTCTATCCTGCCTTCTCCTAATACACTTTCCTGCTTTTTTTTTTTTTTTTTTTCCTGCACATTTCTTAAAAATCCCACAGAAGGCAAAAGCTAAGGCAATATCCATCCACACCTCCACCCCCACCGCATGTCAGTGGAGAGCATCAAGTCATCCTGCCACTGGTAGAAACACGGCAGAGGCCTCTTTGTAGAGAAGTGGCAGGTAGAATTCAGGTTAGCACCAGAACCTAAAAACTCCAGCTCCTTTGGTAGGTAGGGGCCAGGCTGGTAATATAAATGTTAGATCAGGCTGGGTCTGACACAATAGGGATCAGTAGAGCATACTTGTCACATCTGAAGGCATTCAGAAAAATAATAACCTTAAAACATTTTAAACATGTTGGAGTCAAAGAGGATACCGCTTGACCACTGTATGAATTTGAGTTCAAAGACCATCTCTCTTTTGCCTAGGCTGTGGGCTAGTTATTTAGCCTCTCTCAGACTTGATTTCCTCTTCTGGAACAGGGAATATCAACTACCCTGCAGTAATAAATGAGATCCTGTACATAATGCCCCTACCACATTGCCTGACCCAATAATGTGTACATAAATAAGAAAATGTTCATGCCCTTTGCCCACTTAAAATTTTTTTTTTCTTGTAAATTTGTTTGAGTTCTTTGTAGACTCTGGAATGGAGCTGGAAGCTGTCATCCTCAGCACACTAATGCAGGAACAGAAAATCAAACACTGCATGTTCCCATTTATAAGTGGGAGCTGAACGATGAGAACACATGGACATATGAAGGGGAACAACACACTGGGGCCTGTGAGGTGCGGGGAGAGCATCAAGAAGAACAGCTAATGGATGCCGGGCTTAATACCTGAGCAATGGGTTGATCTGTACAGCAAACCACCATGGCACACATTTACCTATGTAGCAAACCTGGACATCCTGCACATGTACCCTGGAAGTTAAAAATAAAAGTTGAGAGAAAGAAAACATAACTACTTTTAAGCACATAGTGTAATTTTTTTTTTTTTTTTAGACGGAGTCTCCTTCTGTCGCCAGGCTGGAGTGCAGTGGCGTGATCTCGGCTCACTGCAACCTCCGCCTCTCGGATTCAAGCGATTTTCCTGCCTCAGCCTCCCCAGTAGCTCGGATTATAGGTGCCCACCACCACTCCCCGGCTACGTTTTGTATTTTTTTAATACAGACGGGGTTTCATGATGTTGGCCAGGATGGTCTCAATCTCCTGACCTCATAATCCGCTCGCCTTGGCCTCCCAAAATGCTGGGATTACAGACATGAGCCACTGCCCCCGGTCCATGTATTTTTAATAATACATTGTAAATGATTTTACATTATCCATTCCATGTTTTATACAGGCTTAGTTATAGATTCACTCTACAATTGCTGGTTATAGGGCAAAAACTCATTGTTTTCAAGACTTATTTTAACTTCTACTCCTTCAGTTTTGTGAGTGGAATATGTACATATGACCTATAAGGGATCTAGGGAAGACAAGGATCCTCTGCTGGAAAGATCTGCCTCCCTTAGCATTGCTCGACCCCTTTTGTGTGAGTTTTCTCCTTCATGCCATCTGTACCAGAGGTGACCATTTGGTTCTGAATCCAAACTCTACATTGTTCTTCCTATAGTGGTTCAAAAGAAAGACTGTAAGCCCTATTTCTATATTTTATACAGTATTTATAATTTTATGTTATAGAACTTGAGTCACCATGTATTTTATTCGTTCAGTAGATGTTGAGCCTCTGGAATATGCCAGGCACAGCTGTAGATGCGGGAGACACTGTGGTGAAGAGGAGAGGCAGCTTTCATGGTGTTTACCTGAGATCAACAGAAAGCAAACAAGGTCAATACAGAGAGGGATAAGTACTGTAAAGATTGCAAAGCAGAGTATGACATGGGTGGGCAGCGTGAGAGAGGGGCTGAAGGAGAGGTTACTTTAGATGCTCAGGGAAAGCCTATGAGAGGAGGTGGCAGCTGGGCAGACCTGAATGACAGGAAGAAGCCACCTTAGAGTATCTGGGGGAAGAATGTCCCAGGAACGGGCAGAGGCCCTGTGGTGGAAGTGAGCTTGGCATGTCCAGGAAAGACAATTCTGAGATGTCTGGGCATGCTGAGGAAAGGAAGGTATGATATAGGCAGCGTGCCTATAGGCCACAGTAAGGATTTTTAAAAATCTTATTCTAAGTGTGATGGAAAACCACTGGAGGTTTTTATGCAGAGTAATGACATGATCCGATCTGTGCATTGCTCTTGCTGCACTGTAAAGAAGAGATTTTAGGAAAGCAAAAGTGGAGGCAGAAAAATCCTTTCATGTCAGTTTAATAAATCCTTAAAGAGAAGGCGAAATTTGCTTTTAGCTTTAAATGACATAGAGAGATTACATTTTGGTGGTAGGAATGTGGTCTTTTACAGAGCTTTTGTTACTGGGGTTCATGTTTCCATTTTCTGGGAACTATTAATATATATGGATATTTTTGCCTGTAACTCAAGTAACCTTGGTTGGTAAATTTCGTAAAATGTTGCAAGAAGTATCTTGTGGGAAGGCCGGGTTAAGTGTGGGTAAAATAGAAGCTCACTTAAGTAGTTCAATTTCAGGTCAATACTTGTTACCCCCCAAAATATTCTCCAGGAACCACTCAGTACTCTCCCAAACACATCTAATATTCCGTAAATTAATTTATGCCTTGTGCTATCCAGTGAAGATGATAGTCAAGATGATAGTCAAAGTCTTGAGATCCTTTGCAGAGACAAGTTTTAATAGCTGGGAAGCAAGCTGCCTTGACATGTATTGATGAGATGGGGTAAAATAAATTAAGAAAGGATTTAGTAAAGACCTCAATAATGCCAAAGATGAATTCAACTTCTTACACACTGTGTTCAGATTTGTTGTTGCTCATGGACCTATGGAACAAATACATACACTTCATATGTTGAGTCTTTGTTGCTATTAGATTTTTTTTTTTTTTTTTTTTTTTTTGAGATGGAATCTCACTGTTGTCAGCCCGGGCTGGAGTGCAATGGCACGATCTTGGCTCACTGCAACCTCTACCTCCCAGGTTCCAGCAATTCTCCTGCCTCAGCCTCCCAAGTAGCTGAGATTATAGGCGCCCACCACCACACCCTGCTAATTTTTTTGTATTTTTAGTAGAGACGGGGTTTCGCCATGTAGGCCATGCTGGTCTCAAACTCCTGACCTCAGGTGATCCACCCGCCTTGGCCTCCCAAAGTAGTGGGATTACTGGCATGAGCCACTGCTCCCAGCCTAGATTTTCTTTATTTCATTTAATGGTCTTAGTCAGGGTTCTCTAGAGGGACAGAACTAATGGAACAGATATACACATAAAGGGGAGTTTATTAAGTATTAACTCACACTATCACAAGGTCCCACAATAGGCCATGTGCAGGCTGAGGAGCAAGGAGAGCCAGTATGAGTTTCAAAACTGAAGAACTTGGAGTCTGACGTTTGAGGGCAGAAAGCATCCAACACGGGAGAAAGATGTAGGCTGGGAGGTTAGGTCAGTCTCTCTTTTCACATTTTTCTCCCTGCTTATATTCTAGCTGCGTCAGCAGCTGATTAGATGGTGCCCACCCAGATTAAGGGTAGGTCTGCCTTTCACAGCCCACTGACTCAAATGTTAATCTCCTTTGGCAACACTCTCACAGACACACCCAGGATCAATACTTTGTATCCTTCAATCCAATCAAGTTGACAGTATTAACCATCACAGTCTATATTGGTAGTCTTCAAAGTAAACCCAGAATAGCCCTTTGGAAAAGAACTATAACTAATTTTATTTTTAATTTTATAACTAGTACATTTTAGCCACCCAATAAATATTTCATAATAAAAATTATTATGGCCATTATATTACAGCTGCAGAATCTGTAGACTCTATATGAATGAACCAAAACAGCAACTTCCATAACACTGTCAAATTCAGCCTATGCATTAGATGGTGTAAATCATAAGCCACCAGAAAGAATAATCCATCAAACCAAGTATTAGTTAAGAATCTACTATGTGTCAGTGGGCGTGGTGGCTCATGCTTGTCATCCCAGCACTTTGGGAGGCTGAGGTGGGCGGATCACTTGAAGTAAGGAGTTCGAGACCAACCTGGCCAACATGGTGAAACCCCATCTCTACTAAAAAAAAAATAGCCGGGTATGGTGATGGGCACCTGTAATCCCAGATACCTGGGAGACTGAGGCAGGAGAATCACTTGAATCCAGGAAGTGGAGGTTGCAGTGAGCTGAGATCATGCCAGTGCACTGAAGCCTGGGTCACAGAGCAAGACTCCATCTCAAAAGAAAAATAAAAAAGAATCTACTATGTGTCAAACATCATCAAACGTAGATGGGAATGTAAAAAATAGACAGTAGTGCCCCCTTTATCTGCAGGGATCTGTTCCAAGACCCTCA
The DNA here is from genome assembly GCF_001698545.2 of Rhinopithecus bieti. Taxonomy (NCBI): domain Eukaryota; kingdom Metazoa; phylum Chordata; class Mammalia; order Primates; family Cercopithecidae; genus Rhinopithecus; species Rhinopithecus bieti. The sequence goes on along the minus strand of NW_016820096.1, from coordinate 254,406 downwards.
GTGGATGTTTGAAACCGTGGATAGTACTGAACCTTATATGAACTATGTTTTTACCTATATACACATACCTATAACAAAGTTTAATTTACAAATTAGGCATAGTAAGAGATTAACAACAGTAACATAAGAAAGTCGAACATTTATAACAACATCCTGTAATAAAAGCTATATGAATTTGGTCTCTCTCTCTCCCTGTCTCTCAAAATATCATATTGTACTGTACTCACCGTTCTCTTGTGATGATGTGAGATGATAAAATGCCTACATGAGAAGATGAAGTGAGGTGAATAACACAGCATTAGGCTACTATTGACCTTCTCATGATACATTAGAAGGAGGATTGTCTGTTTTGGGTGATTCTAAATCATCAAGCTATGAAACGTCAATGGTTGAATATCAGGAGCCGATGATGTCTGGAAATTTCTCTTTAATATTTTTGAACCACAGTTGACCACAAGTAACAGAAACTATGGAAAATGAAACTCCAAAGGGGGGACTACTATATTGCAAACTATTTACCAGGCTCTAATATATATCATATAAATGCTATTATAAATATCTGTTGGAAATAATTTGTTGTTCAAATGATACTTTATGACCATTCTAGGTTCTTAAAAGAAATAATAAGATATATGCATCTGAACTTTTAAAGAACTGTGTGTACATTTCTTGGGGGACATAAAAGTACTGACCTTTGTTCAAGTAGGCAAGATACACAAAACTCTCATGTGTTGTCAGTCACAATAAAAGCATGGAAAGGTTAAAGGGAACAATGTGAGTACTTGAAACATGCGATGCCAAAAGAAAAATCTTGGCCTGATATAAAATACCAGTGACTTATATGGCCTGGTGAGTCATGTGTATCATATCTGGGTTATGTACCCATAAATATTGGCTTGAAGGCAGTCAGACTATTTAGACTGTCATCACTAAAATCATCACGTCACTTCTGCCTAAATTGAAAAGCAAAAACTGAAATACAGTAGCACACTGAATTGACAACATATAAAATTTCTGCTGTCCTACACTTAAATTCCCAAAGGCAATATTACAAGAGGGTGTTTAAAAGCCCATGAAGTACTCCTTGTAATTCTATCTCATTTGGATGTATCTTTCTTAGTTATTTAATGTTAGTTGGAAACCTCTAGGGGCAAGAATTTTCACTGACTTCTCAATACAATTCTTTAGATGATGTAAATCATAACCCACCACATCTGAAAAGAGCCAAGTTAATCAAATACCACATATACAAAGAAAACATAGTGTGTCAAACCCTATTAAAAATGGCAAGAAATGTAAATAATAGCTACAATTTATTGACCAATTGCCATTTCTTAGAATCTTTATCAATCCTGACGATATCCCTTCAAGGTAGGTGTTATTGCCTATATTTTACAGATGAGAAACAAAAGCTCACAGAGGTTAAGCCACCTGTCCAAATTTGTAGAGAAAATGAGTAGATAGAATTTGAACCCTGTCTGATTCCAATTTTTGCTGTTTTTTTAATAAATATATAAAGCAGATAAGATTTTAGAGGTTCTTTAGAGTTGGGAATTTTGCCTATGGGAGAGTTGTAAATTATTATGGCTAGAGGGAAGACTGTGACAAACTTATTTTCTCAAAATAGCCACAACAATATTTCTAGTCCTGTATGCTCTTCTAGAACACATGTGTTCTAGAACATACATGTTCTAGAAGAGCAATTCCATTTCCCCATGATGAGTTGGAATAGATGCCCATTTTCCTTAAAGTTAGGTATGCATTTGTAACTGCTTTAACGATAGAATAAGGCAGAAGTGGCACTACAGGACAACTGAGGTTAGGTGTTAGAAGGTGTTAACTAACAGAAGACAGAGAAAATTGCAGACTAAGGACCTTAGAAAATCTACTTCATAAAAGCTATTAGAACACTGGCAAAATGGTCACAATCAGTTTTTTTTTAGAACTCTGAAAATTAGATTATGGGCTTGTGGCAATATCAGAAACATTTATTCAAGAAAAATCATTGAATAATGGTAAGAACAGTGAGTTTTGTTGTGTTTTAACTTGCCTTATTTCCGTACTCCGCACACTCCCTCTCCCAGTTTCATAGTATGCTTAAAATGAGCAGCCTGCAATTACAGCAAAATTAGCAGCCTGACAACCATTGGAAGATGCAGAATAGGAATGGGGCTCCTTTAAAGCCCCATCTCCAGAGAATTGTCATTGTTTGACCTGCCCGGTGGTTCCCTAGAAGACCCCATTCTCAAGGCTGCCTTTATTGACATGACTCAGAGCTTGCTCAGCACAAACAGCCTTTACCTTCCAAATATTTATCAAAAATGTTTAACGATTGTTTAATGTCATGGAAACCTGAAGCAATGGATAACAGCTGAAGCAAACAATAGGCTAACCAAAAAGCTTAAAAATAAAAGTTGGAGAATAATGTGTCCATAGGGGGCTTTGAAAAGTGCCAGGCATATTCCTGAGAATCTAGAAGGCTATGTGAATGTTTAAAGCTGTGTGTATGCCCAGGGATGTGTACATGGTCGTGAAAGACCTGAGAAAGCCCTAAGCTGTCACCTCTGGCTAACTTTAAGGGTCCACACAAGCAGGCAATAAAACCTAAGGCAGAGTTGTATACTGCCTGATTGAGTGTGTCCCAATATGTACACAGAGCTCCTTAACAAGCACCGGGAGACTTATTGTTTCTGAGCGTTCAAGGAAGTTTCTGTCCCAGGATTAGCACTACTAAGCTAACTAAGCAGAGACTTCAGTAGTCACACATGACAAAGAATGCAGACTTTATAGAATTTGTTCAGAGAAGTTGCTAAACAAACAACAATAACAAACCCCTGGGAAGAGAAGAGAATCTGATTCCTAGAGTTGCCATGTTACATTATTTAAAACATTTATTTTCAACAAAAAGTTACAAGACATGGTGTATTAGGGTTTTCCAGAGAAACAACCAATAGGACGTGTGTGTGTGTGTGTGTGTGTGTGTGTGTGTGTGTGTGTGTGTTTAGCCTAAGAAAATGGCTCATGCTATGATGCAGGCTGAGAAATCCCATGATTTCTGCCATCTACAAGCTGGAGGTCCAGGAAAGCTGATGCTGTAGCTCCAGTCTGAGTCCAAAGGCCTAGTAGTACTGATGGTATAAGTCCCAATTTGAAAACAGCAGAAGACCAATGTTCTAGCTCAAGCAGTCAATCAGAGAGAAAACGCTCTCTTCATCTGTCTTTTTGTTCTATTCAGGACCTTGACAGATTGGACGATACCTACCCATATCAAGAAGGCAATGTGCTTTACTCAGTCTACTGATTCAAATGCTAACCTTATCCAGAAATATCCTCACAGACACACCCAGAAATAATGTTTACTAAATACCTGAGCATCTCATGATCCAGTCAAGTTGATGCATAAAATTAACCATCACCTATGAAATAAAACCAGAAGGTATAATTCATACATCAGAAGAAAAAACTGCAGATAGAAACTATCCTGAGGGAAAATCAGGTATTGGACTTACTAGACAAAGGCTTTAAATCAGCTCTTTAAAATATGTTCAAAGAATCAAGGAAACTCATGTCTAAAGAACTGAAAGAAAGCGTGAGAACAATGATTCACCAAAAAAAGAATATTAATGGAGTTAGTGATTATAAAAAAAAGAAACAAATTGAAATCCTGGAGTTGAAAGTATAGTAGCTGAAATTAAAAATTGACTGGAGGGCTCCAGCAGTATATTTGAGAATCAGTGAACTTGAAGATAGATCAGTTGATATCACCCAGTCTAAGGAACAGAAATAAAAAAGAGTAAAGATAAATGAATAGAGCCTCAGAGATCTATAGGACACCATCAAGTGGACCAGTATATTCTTAATAAAAGTCCCATTAAAAAATGAGAGAAAAGTATGAAAGAACATTTGAAAAAAAGCCTAAAACCTCCAAAATTTGATGAAAAACTTTAATGTTCACAGTTAATAAGATTAATAAACTCCAAGTAGAAAAAAACTCAGAGACAGACACAACATAATCAAACTGCCAAAAACCAAAAGCAAAGAAGGACTATTGAAAGCAGCAAGAGAGAAATGACTTACCACATACAGAAATGCTCAGTAAGATTTACTGCTGATTTCTTTTCTAAAAATATACAAGCCAGAAGTCAGTGGGATGGCATGTTCAAAGTGCTGAAAGGAAAAGATTGTTAACCAAGAGTTCTATATCCAGCAAAACCGTACTTCAAAAATAAAGGAAAAACGAAGGCATTCTCAGATAAAAAGAAACAAAACTTGAGAGAAGTTTTTGCTAGAAAACCATCTCTACAAGAAATGCTAAAGGGAGATCTTCAGACTGAAACAAAAGGACACTAGAAAGTAACTTGAGTCCATGTGAAGGAATAAACAGCATGAGTACCTGTAAAAGTAACTGCATAAGTAAATATAAAAGACAGTATAAATGTATTTTTTGCATATAATGCTTTTTATCCTATCTGATTTAAAGAACAATCGCATAATGCAATAATTATGAGCCAGTGCTGATCAGAATACAATGTATAAGGATTTGATTTGTATAATAATAACAGTACAAAGGAGAAAGGGTAAATCACTGTCTTCCACCATGGTTGAACTAATGTAAATTAGTGTAAAAGTGTTTCTATTCCTCCACAGCCTCACCAGCATCTATTGTTTCTTGACTTTTTAATAACCACCATTCTGACTGGCATGAGATGGTATCTCATGGTGATTTTGATTTCCCTTTCTCTAATGATTGGTGATGCTGAGCCTTTTTTCACATGTTTGTTGGCCACATAAATGTCTTCTTTTGGGAAGTGTCTGTTCATATCCTTTGCCCACTTTATGATGGGGTTGTTTGTTCTTTTTCTTGTAAATTTGTTTACATTCCTTGTAGATTCTGGATATTCAACCTTTGCCAGAGGGGTAGATTGCAAAATTTTTTTTCCCATTTTGTAGGTTGCCTGTTCATTCTGATGATAGTTTCTTTTGTTGTGCAGAAGCTCTTTAGTTTAATTAGATCCCATTTGTCGATTTTAGCTTTCACTGCAATGAAGCAAAGATTTTCTATACAATTAAAAGTGAGATGCTATTAATCTGAATCAGATTGTTATAATTAAGATCTCAATTGTAACTTCTGAGACGATCACTAAGAAAATAACTCAAATAACATATGTAGTAAATGAAATGACAAAGGAATCAAAATAGTATACTAGAAAGTATCTCTTTAATATTAAAGAAGGCAATGATGAAGGAATATAGAAATAAAAGAGACATAAGACATGTAGGAACCAAATAGCAAAATGGTTGGCATAAATTCCATCTTTTCAGTAATTACATTAAATAAGGCAGAGATTAGTAGCATGGGTAAAAAACCAACAGAATCAAATCGTATTCACTTAACAAGAGAGACATCTAAGATTCAAAGACACGAAGAATGTTGAAGTTAAAGAGATGGAAAAAGGTATACTGTTCAATCAGTAAGGAAATGAGACTTGGGGAGGGTATATTAATATCAGAGAAAATAGACTTCAAGACAAAGATTATTATTCAGACAAAGGAACGTTTTATAATGATAAAAGAGTCAATTCATCAATAGGATATAACAGTTATAAACATATTTTCACTTAACAACAAATCCCTAAAATATATGAAGGAAAAACAGACAGAATGTAAGGGGAAAATTAACAGTTCAACAGCAATATTTGGGTACTTCAATACTCCACTTCCAATAATGCATAAAACAACTAGACAGAAGATCATTCAAATAAACGTAAATAACACTATAAATTAAGCCTAGAAGACTTGAACAAGAAGATAAACCAAGTAGACTCAACAAATATTTATAGAACACCCTACCCAACAATGGCAAAATAGATATTCTTCTCAAGTACACATGAAACATTGTCCAGGATAGAACATATGTTAGGCCATAAAGCAAGTCTCAATAAGTTTAAAAGGATTAAAATCATGCAAAGGATGTTCTCTGACCACAATATAATGAAATTAGGGGTCAATAACAGAAGAAAATATTTAAAAATTTCAAATATGTAGAACTCAAACAACATGCTGTTAGTCAATGGTTCAAATAATAAATCACAAGATAAATTATAAAATACTTTGAGATTATTGAAAACAAAAATACAACATGCCAAAGCTTATGGGATACAGCTCAAGCAGTGCTTAGAAATTTGTAGCTCGAAGCCTATATTAAAAATTAAGAAAAATCTCAAATCAGTAACCTCCTTTTCCTCTTAAGACTCTAAAATGAGAAGAGTAAACAAAGCCACAAACAAGCAGAAGTAAGGAAATACAAAGACTAGAATGGAAATCAGCGAATAGGGAATAGAAGAACAAAGAAGAAAAAATTTTTTAAAACCTAAAAATGGTTCGTCAAACAGATCAACAAAATTGAAAACCTTTAGTTTGACTGGCAAAAAAAAAAATGAGAAGACTCAAATTACTAAAATCTGAAATGAAATAGAGGACATTACTAGCAATTTTACAGAAATAAAGAGGATTATAAAGGAACACTATGAACATTTGTATGCCAACAAATTAAGTAGTTTAGATGAAATGGACAAATTTTTAGAAAATGTAAACTATTGAAACTTATCTAAGGAGAAATATGAAATCTGAATAGATCTAGATCGAATAAAATATTGATTTAGCAATCAAAAAACATCCTATAAAGAAAAACCTAGGAACAAATGACTTCAAGGTTGAATTCTACCAAATATTTAAGTAAGAATTAACACCAATCATTCACAAACTCTTCCAAAAAGTAGAACATTTGGAACACTTTTTTCCAAGTCATTCCATAAGCCAGTATCACTGTGATACCAAAACCAGACAAATATATCACAAGGAAAGAAAATTACAAACATATATTCCTTATGAATGGAGATGTAAAACCCTAAAAAATACAGCCATGTGCCACCTAACAATGTTTCTATCAACAATGGACTGCATATATGACCGTGGTCTTAGCTGAAAAATTGTTATTGCCTAGTGACCATGTAGCCATCATAATGTAGTACAATGCATTACTCACATGTTTGTGGTGATGCTGGTGCAAACAAACCTATCGTGCAGCCAGTCACATAAAAGTATACCACATGTATACTATATAATAATTGATAATGATAATTGTTACTGGTTTATGTATTTACTATACTATAAGTTTTATCATTATTTTGGAGTGCTCTCTTTCTACTCATGAAAAACAAAAATGACAAAGTTAGCTATGAAAACAGCCTCAGGCAGGTCCTTCAGGAGGTATTCCAAAAGAAGGCATTGTTATCATAGGAGATAACAGCTCCATGCATGTTATTGCCCCTGAAGACCTTCCAGTGGGACAAGATAGGGAGGTGGAAGACAGTGATTTTGATGATCCTGTGTAGGCCCAGGCTAACGTGTGTGTTTGTGTCTTAGTTTTTAACAACAACAAAAAAAAGTGTAAAAGTAAAAAATAAAAGAATTTAAAATAGAAAAGCTTACAGAATAAGGATATAAAGAGAAAACATTTTGTCTGTACGATGTGTTTGTGTTTTAAGCTAAGCATTATTACAAAATAGTCAAAAAGTCAAAAAAATGTATAATGTAAAAATGTTACAGCAAGCTAAGGTTAATTTATTATTAAAGAAACACATATTTTAAAATAAATTTAGTATGGCCTAAGTGTACAGTGTTTATAGTCTACAGTACTGTATAGCAATGTCCTAGGCTTTCACATTCACCCACCACTCACTCATTGACTCACCCAGAGCAACTTCCAGTCCTGCAAACTCCATTCATAACAAATGCCCTATACAGGTGTACACTTTTTTGTCTCTTACTGTATTTTTGCTATACCTTTTCTTTTTTCTTTTTTTTTTTTTTTTTTTGAGAAGGAGTCTCGCTCTGTCACCCAGGCTGGAGTGCAGTGGCCAGATCTCAGCTCACTGCAAACTCCGCCTCCCGGGTTTACGCCATTCTCCTGCCTCAGCCTCCTGAGTAGCTGGGACTACAGGCGCCCACCACCTCCCCAGCTAGTTTTTTGTATTTTTTTAGTAGAGACGGGGTTTCACCGTGTTAGCCAGGATGGTCTCGATCTCCTGACCTCGTGATCCGCCCGCCTTGGCCTCCCAAAGTGCTGGGATTACAGGCTTGAGCCACCGCGCCCGGCCGCTATACCTTTTCTATGTTTATATATGTGTAGATACTTACAGTTGTGTTACAGTTGCCTACAGTATTCAGTACAGTAACATGTTGTACAAGTTTGTAGCCTACGAATAATGGACTATTTCATATACCCTAGGCATGCAGTAGGCTATGCCGTCTAGGTTTGTGTGTATATACTCTATGATGTTCACACAACTAGGAAATCGCCGAATGATGCATTTCTCAGAACATATCCCTGTTGCTGAGTGACACGTGACCGTGCTAACAAGCCAAATCCAGCAGCATGCAAAAATGGTTAGAGTCATAATCATTATAGCTATAATTATTTGGAATTTGTCAAAGGAATGCAAGTTTGTTTTAACATCTTAAAACCCATCAATGTATGACACCATGTGAATAGATTAAAGGACCAGAATCATATGGATTTTATTCATTTGTTTGTTCAATCATTTGGTCACAAATATTTATTGAATTCCTACCACATGTCAAGGCCAGAAAACAATCAAGAACAAGACAGACATGGTTCTAGCCCAAAAGAGTTTACAATTTAATGTAGCACTTTTCAAACTTTCTTTACTGTAACCTAGCCCAAACAAATATGTTTGGTGGCGGGGGGGGGGGGGGGGGGGAATTGCTTCACTTTACACATACATAATATTTTATATATTAATTTGTATATTTATATGCTTATATACACAAAAAGTTGAAAATGAAACTACATAGACATCCTTACTACATGGTGTACACTCTGCTGTTTTATATTATTTCACTCTTTTTAAAACTTTTGGTTATAATTTACAGTTTGATTTTACAACTCACTAACAAGTCACAACCCACAGTTTGAAGAACTCTTCTGTAGAGGAGAAAATGATGAATCCATGAGCAATTACAATGTAGTGTGATAAGACGAGAAAGAGTCGAGTGCTAAGAGAGCATTGTGAAGTAAACATACAGAATCCTCCGAGATCAGAATAAGTCAAACAGTCACAAAGCATACAATTATTATATAAAGTCCTATGATATAAATATGCATATATGACTTTGAATTGAATCAAAGTTAACAGGGAGGAGAAAGTTGGTGCTTGTGTCCGCACATAGATTTCAAGCAGAAACAGCATATTGTACAAAGGATTGGGAAAGAACTTATGAAGTCCCAGAGCAACTTCAAATAACTCAATAATCCCTTGTTATTTTATGTGGGAATGGGAGGTAAAGTAATAAAAAAATTATGGGAGATAGGTGGGCCTTAGTAACTGAGATTCTTGCTTGCCATGTCAAGGTTTTACTGAAGACAGTCAGTAGGTTATTTCAAGAGTAAACCAGGAAATGATAGAATTAGATAGGCATTTTAGAAAGATTACACTGATGGAAATGTGGATTTGGACTAGAAGGCAGGAGTCATAGAGGCATAACATTGTGCACACAGTAGGAATTCATTGCAGAGTATATCAGCATCTAAAAACGTATTAGAAATGACAGGGTCAGAAAGCTAGCTGCATCCATTCCTGTAGCAATAATGACAAACCCAGTGTGATGGACAGCTAGAATTTAGGAAAAAGAGGGGAAAGTGTCATGAAGTAATAGAATAGGAGGCACCCAAGAGGTCGTCTGGAGTAGACCCTTGCCTTTCTATTTAGCATCTGTAGTAGACAGTTTTCTAAGATGGCCATGACTATCCTCACCTCCTGGTATTCACATCTTTGTGTAATTCCCCTCCGCACTGAGTGTGTACTGGACTTAGTGACTCCTTTCTAACAGATAGAATATTGTGAACGTGATGGTACATTACCTCCAAGATTAGATTACAAAAGACAGTGGTTTCTGTGTTGCTGAAACTCTCTCTGCCCTCTAGCTTGTTTGCACTGATGAAGCAAGCAGGCATGATGTGAACTGTCCTATGGAGAGGTCCATTTGGCAAGAACTAAGGGTCGCCTCTGGCTAACAGCCCGTGAGAAACCCGGCGCTTGGTGCAACAACATGGGAGAAACGGAAGCCTGCCAACAACCACCTGAATGAGCTTGGAAGTGGATCCATCCCCAGTCGAGCCTTGAGATGACTGTAAGCAGTGGCCAACACCTTGATTGCAGTTTCATGAGAGCTCTGGAGGCAGAGGAGCAAGCTAAGCCACACCCAGATTCCTGACGCATAGAAACTGTGATGTAAGACACATTTGCTTGGCAATATTATAACATATTGATGCTTGAAAATTTTTTTGCAACACAGTTCTTGCTACCCCCAAAATATATAAGTAAAAATAAGTTTCATCATAATATATTTTGAAAATTTAACAGCATCCTTCGAAATAGTTAGAAAATTCCTGTAGCGTTAGAAACTCAGGTTCTGTAATTCTGAAAACAAAAATGGACTAAAAGATTCTGCTCTCTTCTTTTCCAAAGACATCCAAATACTAGTAAGTTTATTCCAAAATCATTACTTTAAAAATGCTAGTTCTTAATTAAAAATTAGAAAAGTAGAGAGGATGGGCCTATAAATGACCAAAGGCCCAAGAGTTCAGAATTGCAAAAAGGATGTAAACCTCAAAACAAGAGTAATCCTTCTTTAACTAAAAAAAATAAAAAATTTAAAAAAACAACTTTCTTGTACCATGGTAAACAGAATAATGATCCCGCCTAAATGTTCTCATTCTAATCCCTGGAACCCGTAAATATGTTACCTTATATGGCAAAAGGAATTTTGCACATGTCGTGAAGTTAAGGATATTGAGACAGGAAGATTATAATGGATTGTCTGGGTGGGCCCAAGATAATCACAAGTGTCCTTATAAGATGAAGGCAGGAGGATCAGAGTCAGAGAAGGAGGCATAATGATGGAAGCAGAGGTCGGAGAAATGTCGGGGTTGTGGGCTAGTCAAAAGCCGAGGAGTGCAGGGGGCCTCTAGTAGCTGGAAAAAGCAAAGAAGTTGATTCCTCCCTAAAAGAGCAGAATCTTTTAGTCCATTTTTGTTTTCAGAAGCCTCACAGGAACAGAGTGCTGCAGACAGATACTACTACTTCCATCCTCTGGAACTGTAAGATAAAAATTTCTGTTGTTTTAAGCCACTAAATTTGTGGTCATTTGTGATAGCAGCAGTAGGAAACGAATCCATACACTTTAGTTCTCGAGGGTCTTGGTTTGCTGTTTATTGCAATCAGGTGATATTTTCAAATGTAATTAAATAATGTTATTTTTATTCTAGAAAACCAGCTGATCATGAAAATCACTTGCTTTCTAAAAATACATTTTCCTGAGCTTCATTCCTGAATATTCTACATTGAGAATTATTGCTCCAGAGTAAGCACCGATAGAAGGGAGAGCCCACTCTGAAAAGGTGGACCATTAAAGCGCAAATGGCAACTTTAAGCTCACTTCTGAGTAAGGTATATTTTTAATTAGATCATTATAATCAGATTGATATTTTTGAAACCTAGGATTTGGACTTCTCCAGCACACATGAATTTCCATTTTGAGGACCTTTCTCTGCTCAATAAAGTTGGATGAAAGAAAGGGTCATAGAGGGCAGCTGATTGCAGTGGTAAAACTTCGGTGGATCTGTGAGTAGGCACTGACATCACCAGTGCCACACTGAGTAGGGGATTGTATTAGCCCACTGGAGCAGCTATAACAAAGTACTGCAAGCTAGGTGACATAAACAACAAAAATTTGTTGTATCACAGTTCTGGAGGCCTCATTTTAACCTAATTACATTTGCAAAGACCTTATTTCCAAATAAGGTCACATTCTGAGGTGGGAATTAGGGCTTTAACAAATAAATTTTGGGGGGCACAATTTAACCTGCAATGTGGATCCAACCTGACCTGGAGACTAAAAGCAAGGCTTGTCAAGGGCATGGGTGGGGTAATAATAATAACAGTTACCTTTTATTCTTGTAGGGACTGTCCAAGCTAGGTGTTTTTATCCCCACCTGACAGATGAGGTAACGGAAGTTGAGAGGGGTTAAGCGATTTCTCCAAGTTCACACAATTAAGAAGTGGCAGAGCTGAGTGCACACCCAGGTTTGTCTGGCTCCAAATCCCAAGCTTTCAACCACTTTGCTCTGCCACCTCCAGGAATAGTCAAAAGAACAGAAGACCTGGTTCATCCACATAATAAACATGAGACATTCAACAAATCATTTAGGTTCTCTAGGGCTTAATTTTCTCTCTAGTAAAATGAGCCTAATAATAATATATGAGCAAGTACAAGTACTTCATAAACCACAAAGCACCCTGGCACCATAAGGAATGTTATTAAGAGCAACATCAGCATAAAGCAAAGACAATTAACATACTCAGTGGAGAATGACAATGTATTTGTGCTCCCTAGGTTTTTTAGGAGTTTGTGTCCCTCCACTTTCCATGCGTGGATCTCTCATCAGTCCACACACCTATCTTCTGATCTTTCCCCCAATTCAAATCTCCTGCCCTAGGTGGACACATGACTTTTGGGTTACCTTTAAATTTTTAGAAAATTCAGTTTCCTAAGTTAAAACCATTGTTTTATTGAGACAGTTCTTTGGGTCGTTGTGAAAAAGGTACAGCAAATCTTCCCTTTCCTTTGCCAGTTGAAGATCCATTGCTGAACTGGGAAAAGCAAACATGCAACTAAACAAAAAACCAATTAGTCCACTTGACAGTTTCAGATAAATCTATTTTTTCTAATATAGCTTTTGTTTACTTTCTTGATAAAGGTAAAAAAAATACATGTTCATTATGGAGGATTAGGAGATACAAAATAATTATAAAGAAAATAAAACTTACCAGTATACCCATATTCAAGAGAAAGCGACCATCAGCATTTTGGTTATTTATGAAAAATTAGATGATTGTTGAACATTTTCCTCTTTAATTTAATATCATATGAGTATGTTAACATGTCTTTTAGTATCCTTTAAGAAGAAGCTTTTAATCTATATAATATTCCGTATTATAATCCATTTAATCAATTTCTTATAGGACATTCAGATTTTTTCCTTGTTCTTGCTGCTCTCAACAGGGTTTTGAAAAATATCCTTTTATTTAAACATGTACATTTCACACTATTCAGGGAATGGGTACACTAAAAGCCCAGACTTCACCATGATACAATTCATCCATGCAACCAAAAACCACTTGTACTTCTAAATCTACTGAAATAAAAATAAGAATAAATGTGTACATTTCTAATGATTTACGTAGGATATGTCCCAAGAAGTAAAATTACTAGGTTGGAGAGCTTTCTCTTTATATTGCTTTATCAATCAAGCAACAGAAACCACCACAAGAATTTATTTATGCAAGGTGTTGGGCAGCCCACAGGTTTGTCAAGAAAGCTAGAGCCTCAGGCTTAGAAAATGGCAGGAACATGGGAAGGCTGTGCAGCCAGAGCCCCAGTCAAGTCTTTGCTGCAGATCCAGTTCAGCGAGGACTCCTCTGCCATTGCCACTGAGGCCTAACGAGAGCCTGACATTGTTGGCACTGGGCCTGGTTATTGGACACTGGACACCATACACCACGCTGGCAGCTCTGCCCTGGCAGCTCCTGGAAACTGTATGTTGCTGCTGCAGACAGAAAGAGTTCTGCTGTCTTCTAGTTTCTTGGCATGACTAGCAATAGACACACAATCTTAGGTTGTCACATCTGAGTGCCCAAGCCCAGGAGGTGGGAATGAAAGTATCTGGTGTGTTTGTCTCTCCAGGGACATGAGGCCTGTCTATCTTACCACCAAGACTCACAAGGTAGGAAAGCCCACTCACTGCTGGTTTGATAGGCAAAAATAGTGCCTTATTCTTACTTTAATTTGCATGTATTTGTTTGCTAGAGAGGATGAACATTTTGCATAGGCCTATTGGTAATTTGTGATTCTTTTGTAAATTACCTAATCATATATTAGAATGACTTTCCTATTGGAATAGTGAGCTTTCTATTGGGGCATTTATCTTTATATTTTTGGTAAGAGCTCTTTTAACAGTAAGGCTAGAAACACTTTGACAGATATATATGTTTCATCTTTTCCCCAATTTGACCTTTAACTTCACGTAAGGATTTTTAATTTTGGCCTGCAGAAGTTTACCTATTACAAAATAGGTAAGCTTTATGTTTTCTCATTTTGCTTTTAAAATTAGGCCTTCTCTAGTCTGAAGTTAGATAAATAAACACCTAGATTTTCTGACTAATCTAAATAAATCTAATCTTCTAATCATCAGGTGAACTGATTAAATGGTCATAAAGTTGCAGAAGGAAGATCTACATCCTAAAAAATGGGAGGAATCCACTACAGTTCAGTTGATGCAACACAGGAAGGATGTTCTTTTCCCTTCATGGCTCCTGAGGTCATGTTAAGGCCTACTGCAGAAACTGAAAATTAGAGGTAGATTGATCAGGCCGGGTGCGGTGGCTCATGCCTGTAATCTCAGCACTTTGGGAGGCCGAGGCGGGTGGATCACCTGAGGTCAGGAGTTTGAAACCAGTCTGGTCAACATGGTGAAACCCCGTCTCTACTAAAAATACAAAAATTTAGCAAGGCATGGTGGCATGCGCCTGTAGTTCCAGCTACTGGGGAGGCTGAGGCAGCAGAATCGCCTGAACCTGGGAGGTGGAGGTTGCAGTGAGCTAAGATTGCACCACTGCACTCCAACTTGGGCAACAAGAGCGAGACTCTGTCTCAAAAAAAAGAAAAAAAAAAAGTAGATCGACCAGTTGGTAATGTACTCTACTATGAGCACATTTTAGTCAGCTTAAGTGTTGCAAGAAAGTGAAAAAAGTAAGTGGCCTCTCAGAGTAGTGATTTTTTGTTTTGTTTTGTTTTGTTAAGAGCTACTACTAGCTGACTATCCTTTTGACAGACAGTTGAGTCTCCACAGCAAAAACTCCCTTTACTCTCAGAATATGTGTGGATAACCCTCAGAGTGACAGGGTAAATGCAGTAAAATATTAAAGAGGACTGGGAGAACATTAATGTTGCTAGAGAAGGAAAGTGAAATCATTTTTTTTTTCTTTTACTGACATTGAAGAAGTTGTTTCTGAAGCTTCCCCTCGCTGTCAGTGTTGGTAGAGTAAGAGGTGGTGGTCACTTGCTAAGCATGAAGAACTAGAGGTGGGAAAGTATGGGACATGCAGCACCTAGCACTCCAGAAGGGCAGCAGAAGCAGTGAAAAATCTGCAGGGAGCAGATGCAGCTTAGGGGTGCTAAAGAAGGGGCACAAGAACTAATACCCACATGATTCACTTTAGGAACAGTGTTTTAATTGCCTCCTCCTCACCTCATTGACGAGGGAGGGTTTTTTGCTCTAGGATCGTGGGAATGAGAAACACCCAACCCCCAACACTGGCCCGATGAGATCAACAGCAGTGTGTTAGTCACATATGCTTACAGCCCGGGAGGACACCTAATGCCATGCAGGGCCGCATGGGGGTTGCACTTGGGAGTGGAGTGAACAGAGAGGGGATGTTGGAGGCAAGCTTTGTAGGATCAAGAGGATATGGTGCCTCTGGATTCCCACAGGAGGACGTGATTGGCTTTCTTGAATACTGTGGACTGAACCCCACTACTCAGGGATAAGCAGGAACGGTTCTTGGTCACTTTAACCAAGGTTGTTTAGATAGAAGACTTCATCTACAAGAGCAGAGTGAGGAGGGGAACTTGCAGTTAGGCCATTCAAGGACCTCCAGATTTTACAGGATGTCAAGGTAGAACATAATATCGAGTGCCTTGATTTTTGGCCTTGCACCACAATGACACTTAAGGGATTGGTTTATGTTGGGTTTCAGGGGCTGTAAGGAGAGAAACTCAGGTCTTGGGCAGAAGTAACTTTCTTCCTCCAGAAACCAGGGATCTCAAAACAAAATGGCAGAGGCAAAATAAATGATTAAGACAAGTTCGCGTTCGAAGGATTGCTCTGAGAAGGATCCTGCCAACAGACTACTTATTGCCCCAGATCTATACCCGGTCGACTGAGTAAATAGAGTCACCACCTATCTGCTATTTAACTCACCCTTTATAAAAAGTATTTTTTCAACCAATGTTGTACATGTTGCACTGCAAGGGAAACGAAAAGAGAAAGTAAATCCCATGAACCTTGTCTCTAGAGACCCACATATCCTGTCACTTAGGTAATGGGAGTGGGAAGTTACCTTGGTAAGCAGAAAGAGAAACTTGGTAAGCAGCCAGAGAAATTTTGGGGGCTTCCCAGGGTTGTTTTGTCACAGTGTGAAGAAAGGAGCTGGGGTGGTATCTTCTAAACAATCCAGCCCTATCTTGGATCTAGGTTTAGCACGATAAAGTACAAGATTCCACGATATTTAATATTTCATCACGTGTTTGATGAGTACCTTCCAAATACTCAGAATGCTGTATAAGTTTGCATCAGGACTGATCCCTTCCCTCAAGGAGCTCCCAATCTCCTCGGAGAAATAACATCATTTTATATAAAATGGCAATGTGTAAATATGTTCCAAGATGAAAAGCATGGAAAAAGAATGTTGTAATAGAAGTCAGTATATTTTCCTTATAATTGTATTGTTTACATTTTATGCTTTAAATAACTTACTGTACAAAACACATTACAGGGCAAAACACTTTCTTGACCTATGAGCTGAATCTCTTATGTACCCACAAACTAAATAGTGGTTAAAGTTTCTTTCTGCTTTAAAATGTGCCCATTTTAGTGCAAGTACTTGCAGATATCAGTTAAGGTGTGTGTGGGGGTACAGGAGGGAAGTCTCCTCATTCACTCTTTACTATGTTTGACACTGTTTGACAGCCCCTGAGTCTGAAGGTATACAGTCTCTCTAATCCTTCAGCCAGTCTTTCTGTGGTCATTCTCCCTCTTTCATTTCAAGTCACTTAGGAGATACCTGGGGGTGACAATTGGAGGAATAAATTAAAGTGTGATCATTTGGAGAAGTCAGACAAATACAGAAAGTCTAAGCTATTTGGAGATTTTCCTAATAAACTTTCCTAAGTGGGACATTTCCCACTTTAGCCAAACTTCTATTTAAGCCTACAGTTTGAATCAGGTTATGTTTCTGTCCCTGCCATCCATAGAACTTGGTCATATTAGTGTTAGCCCTGGAGAGTTCTGCCCCAACTCCAGGTCATTCTTGGTCCATAATCTGGTGGTGGGCAGTCTTGGCTTGTCAGTTAAAACTGTGGGGCTTTTAACTCTACAAGTTCAGGTCCTGTCCCTCAGAAATTCTAATTTAGGGATCTGGAGTTTGTCCTATGAAATCCACTGTGTCAAGGTTGAAATGAACTGATACCCATTTAATGTAAAGGGAAAACCTTAAACAATTATAACTGAATAACAATGTAATCACCTTTCTGTGAATTCATTGTTGCTGGAAGTTTTCCAGCAGAGGCTACACTTTTGAACTATCAGTCCTCTTTCTCCAGCATAAAATATAACTATACCCTAAGCACCCTTTCTACATTATCTCATTAATCTGTACACATTTCCTGTAGGGAGGATGTCATTACTATTCTCATTTTACAAATGAGAAAAGTGAGATGCAGAGTGTAAATGATTTGCCTAAGATCAAACAGCCAAGAAAAGATGAAGACAGGACTACCGTGAAGATAATTGCTGATCTACTACCCCATGTGTTCTCAATCCTGTAGATATGCCCTGGCCCAAGGAGATGGCAGAAAGCCTAGGCCACTTGTCAGTTTATTCGAGGACCCTTAGATTTGATTGTACATCAGGGTGGGAAGGGGTGGGGTGGCCAGAGCCAGAGATTACACTGCTGCAGGTTTTCCTGCTAGTCCCACCTGCTTATGTACCTTGAGCCTGTGAGTTCTGCTGGGCAATCTATATAGAAATAACTGCTATTATTTACTGAGAGTTTACCATGTGCCCAGCACTGTGTGAACTGTTTTACTTGTAAGAGCTTATTTAGTTGCTGCAGCAACCCTATGAAGAGGGAATTAGATCTTCATTTTGTAGATGTGGAAACTGAGGCTGAATGTCTTGCCAGGGTCATACAGCAAGGCCATGAATCAAACTCAGGTATATGTGTGCTCAAAGCCTGTGCCCTACAAAGGGGCTGTTTTGGAGACAGTGATATTCTGAGGGGCAGGGAGGACCTACTGAGATTAGTTGTCCCCTCGGAGTCTCTCAGTGTAGACCAGTGAATATTCACTTGGTTAGCCTGAGAACGTACCCTGGGAGCTATTTCAGCCCCGCAAATGACATTTCACTGGGACATAGCCACTCCGAACCGTTATCAGATATAAGAGACTCCAGGATTTCTGAAGTGAAGACACAAGTTATAATATGCTTTGTGTGGAGATGGAAATAATACTATGTGTGTGTTATGTGTGTGTGTGGACACCTGTATGTATGCACATGTACATACATACATGTAAGTGTATGGTATAGAGAATGTCAGGGGAATGGGGTTCTAGCCCTGTCTGCCACTCTATATTCAAGAAAGCCCAGAGAGGAAGTAGGGCAGACCTAGGGCTTTTTGAGGACATGCTTTCACTCTGCACATGAAACAGGCTGCCAGACTCTAAGAGCTTCTAAAAGGCCTTGAAAACAACTCCCAGGCTTCCAACCTCCAGCTCAAGTACTCTTTGGCAGCTGTGAATTTCTCAGGCCTCATTGGTACCACCAACCCATCTCCCTGGGGGTCCCGGAACTTCTCAGGAGTCTGGGGTCTGGGGTGCTGGCACAGAGGCCCATGGGAGTCACAGGCTTGTGCTCCTGGGGTATCTAAAATCCGCTACCACATCTCAGGACTCAGAGCCCCAGGAAACCAGGACTTCCAAAGGCCGCGCTGGCTTTCCCTGCTGTGCTTAGGACAACAGGCTAGTTTAAAGCATGAAAAGGATACTTGTGTCCACACTTGGTACTCAGAATGGCTACCTTTTTGTCCTACTGCTATACTTTCTGACACAGAACATTACACCTGCGTCTTTCATTTCCCTGCTACACCCTCCACCAGGGTCTGGAATCCCACAGAAGCTCCAGGAACCAGGTGCTTTCGGGAGGGAATGGGTAATGGCAGACAGCAGTCTTCAGCAGCTTGTTAGTTTGGCACATGACTTTGGACTCAGACAGACTTGAATTTAAATCCTGACTCTGCCTCGGAGGAGCTTGATGGTCTTGGCAGGCCACATGCTTCCTTGACCTTTGTTTCCTCCTCTGAAAACCAAAGGCACTAATGCCTGTCTGTGTGGTGACCTGGCACAGCCCCTACCTTGGCCATGGCAAGTGCCCAACACGCAGACTTGCTGCGATTTCAGCCACACTGAGAAAAGACCCTTGGGCCAAAACAAATCCTTACCCAACAATTTTCTGACATGATCTGGCTTTTATGCACCTCTTTAGCCTCAAACAGGAATGATGCCTGCACTCTGCTTCCTTGAGTACCACCATGATCTTTGTCACTGCTGTTCCCTCTTCCTAGAATGCTATTCCCCTCAGACCTCCACTCTGTTCATCCAGTTAGCACTGGCTTCCAGGTCTCCTCAGTCACCTGGAAGAGAATCTTTAAGGGCTCCCCTGGCTCAGCTTTGTCCTCACTTGTATGATTATTTTAATGACGTTTGTTAATTAATTAAACGACAAATTGTGGATGAAAAAAACGTTAAACAATGTAAACTCCATGAAGGTGCCTGTTTTACTCACCAGTGCCTGGTACATACTAGGTCTCAGTAACTATTTGTTTAAAGAATTAATGGATGAGAAATGCAATCATTTAACTGAAAGGAATACAGTTGTCACAATGCTAGTGCTCCTTCAAAATGTTAGTAGTTATTCTGAGGTCAAAAAGAGGTCCATGGTCAAATTGGACACTTTGAGTAAAGCAAAGTTAGACAGGTTTCTTCTCAGTAGAACTTCTCAACATCTTAATACGCTAACGTGCATTATGAATTTCTAGTGGGAGGAGGCTTAACACCAAACAAGGAACCTCCTTTGTCATTTGCACCTTACTGTGAATGAGTTTAATCAAAGCTTAGCCAGAGAGTAAGTGATGGAGAAGTAGAAGTTCCAGGCTCTGAAGGTGAGGAACTCTGCCTGTCTTCAGCCTGCCCCCAAATGCAGAGCCTCTGGGCTTCTGGGAACAAAATCCACTTGAATATATGAGGCAGCTGGCCTCCTCACAACTCACCCCCACAACTGAATCTTGGCACAACAGTCTAAACCTGGACCTAAGTTGTCATTACTGCTATTTTTACCAAAAGACCTCTTTCTTACATCAGCCATGGAGGGATTTAATCTAAAAAAAAAAAAATTTGCTGTTTATCTTCTTCAATAAAAAGTGACTTTGAGAATGTGGTGTAAGGTTGATGTGTCCCAAGAAACAGACCTGTTCCCTGTCTGGATTTGTTTTCTTTTATTGCTTTTTAAATCCAGCATTCCTCTTTTCATTTCTGGCTTAGGCTACAGGGCAGTACTGGTTTTGCTCAAGTGGAGTCTCTATTTGGAGTTGATTGAAAAAACAAAACTGGCTAAAAGAAGGATCAGGACAGTCCTAAATGTAATTAAAATAGAAATAAAAGGGAGACACATAAACCAGATGGGTATCCAAACCTGGATGGTTTCTGTGTTCCAAACATTGACTTCTGAGAAGCTGTATTTGAATGCAAGAATGGACCAATGTCTGATGCCTCACAATGGATGGAGCATATGAATGAGGTTGGATAGAACAGAGCTGACAATGTTGACTGCTGTGATTCATGGTGCTTCCAAGATGGCACCACTGTAACAGAGTTAGTATGTACAGGCAGTGCAAACTGCAAAGCAGGGAGAGTTTATGTCTAGTTTTTCTTTCTCCAGGTTCAGCAGGGAAAGTCAGATTGCCCTCTCACTAAGGGTGCCGTTGCTGTCTCTCGGTTTTCTTTGGCCTAGCATGTCAATTTTTTCATCTCACTCGTTCGAGATCCTGATCCTGGTTTTAAAACTAATCCAATAAACCAATTCACTAGCTAATGGATGATGGTTTAAAAATGTGACTTCCTCCTTTTGCCTAAGATATTTGTATTTCAATGTGGGTCATCTGGTTGATATCAAACAAGGCACTCTAATGGTGAAAAGTCAGGTAGTAGGGAGATGCCACGTAGATTGTCCTGCAGTTCCCTTCAAGTTCTACAGAGAGGCAGCTGTCTGCTCTGGCTAGGTAGGGTTGGCTCTGTTACAGATCTTTGCTGTGCAGTAAAGGTAGGTTAAAGGGCAGCACCAAATGGAACGAGAATAGAAAACGGCACATGGAGATGGTATTTTGTCCATGGATTGGGGATTACTATCCTAAGCAGCCAGGATTTTTCCAGTAGAGTTTTATACAATAAAATAAATGTGTTCTGCACTTTTAGTGTTTAAATAAACATGGAGGATTTATTTCTAGCTGTAATGTAAATTGGTGATGTAGAAAGTTATGAAAAGAGAATGCATCCAAAAACTTGAGACCTCCTGGTTTCTGTCACTGCTCTGTGAGCTTAAACAACACTGATTTCTACATAAATAACTCACCCCTTATAAAATATATGTAAAATAATTTACTGTAAGAATTTTCCCCTTAAAAAAGTACCTTTAGTGTGAACAAAAGTTTATGGAAACTAGCATGAGTAAACCAAGAGCAAAGGGCAATATATGTATGTATAAATATATAATATATTATCTGGATCTTCTAATTTTCTATATTTGTGTTTGAAATTATAATCAAAGGCCATGACCCAAGATAGCCATTCCTATAATATACCCTGAAATGTGGCTTTCCAACCTTCTTCTACTTTGACCTGCAGTAATAAATCCATTTTACCTTGTGATCCAATACACACACACACCCTGAAATAAAATTTCATAAAACAAAGCTAATGCTTGTTACATGCAATAGCTCTGGTATTTTTATTCTATCTTCTTCAATTTCTTTTATCCTTCTTGTTTTCTTAAAAATTGATATTACTAGTTCACCAGCAAATTGGTACCCACAGTTTGAAAAGCACTGCCCCAGAAATTCTCACACACATAAAATGTGTATAGCAGCACTGTTTGAAATAGCAAAGAAGTGGGGAAATGTGTATGACTAATGATAAACATTGTGTATCAAAATGGAGTATGACTTGGATTGGGAGGTTAGAAAAGGACTTTTGAGGAAATGACACTTACATTTAGACTAGAGGGTAAAGCCTGGCAAAGAGTATTGGACACTGAGCAGGCTTTGAGTAAGCAAAACCTTGGCACCCTGCAGGAACTGAAGAAGGCTAACATGGTGGGGCTGTAGCCAAGGAGAGAGATATGTCATAAGATTGGGATAGTGGGAATAAATTGTGCAATGTTTTGTAGGCAATATTAAGGATGGAAGATTTTTATTTATCTAAGTGCAGTGGGTAGTCATCGAGGGGTTTTAAGCTGGGAAATAACACAATCAAATTTATCTTTTTAACCATTGCCCTGGCTCCTATGTGAAGAATGGATTCACATAGAACGGAATAAAAAGGATCAAGGGACCAGGTACAGTGGCTTCTGACTGTAGTCCCAGCACTTTGGGAGGCTGAGGTGGGAGGATCACTTGAGCCTGGGTGTTCAAGACCAGCCTGGTCAGCATAGTGAGACTCTGTCTCTCCAAAAAAATTAAAATATTTCCTGGGTGTGGTGGTGTGCACCTGTAGTCCCCTCTACTCCAGATGCTGAGGCAGGAGGAGTGTTTGAGTCCAGAAGTTTGAGATTATGGTGAGTTATGATCATGCCACTGTATACCAACCTGGTTGACAGAGCAAGACCCCGTTAAAAAAAAAGAAAGAAAGAAAGAGAAAGAAAGAAAGAGAGAGAGAGAGAGAGAGAGAGAGAGAAAGAAAGAAAGAAAGAAAGAAAGAAAGAAAGAAAGAAAGAAAGAAAGAAAGAAAGAAAGAAAGAAAGAAAGAAAAGACAAGACAAAACATGGAGGAAAAACAGTTAAGAAGCTATTGTAAAAGTCTGATGGCTTGGATTGTGGTGAGAGCAGAAATAAAGATAAGTGGATTCCAGGGAATATTTTAGAGAGATATATCTATGGGACTCAGTGATGGCTTAGTTAGAATTGAAGGTGGGATTGAAGGAGGGAGGTGAGACTGAAGGTAAGGGCTATATCAAGGATGACACACCGAGTATTCATGCTAGAGCATCTGAGTAGATGAAAATGTTATTTATTGATGTAGAAGACCAAAGGAAAGCACATTTGAGCAGGCAAGGATTAAGAATTTGGTTTTGTAAATCTTAAATCTGAGATGCCTGTGAGACCTCCAAATAGAGAATTCAGGTTATCAATTAGCTATGCAAACCTGGAGCTCCGCAAGGAGACTAGATTAGAGATATATATTTGAATCAGCAGCCTATGTAAATGCGATCATCCTGGAATGACAAAACAGAGCACGAGGAAAGGATTGAGCTCAGGACAGAGCCATGAGGAGCCCCAACATTCAGATGTGGCTTGAGAAGAAGGGATCAGAACAGGAGTCTGAGGCCACAGAGTGGTAGGAAACTTATAGTGCATGGTCTCATAGGGTCCAAAGGAAGAGAGTGGTTTGATAATTGGTTAGTAGTTAACAGTGTCAAGTACTGCTAAGAAGTTAAATATGATGAGATTGCTCTTCCCCTAAGTGACCTGAGGTGATCTGTGAAAATAGTTCACTATTCACTTGACCCAGAAAATCCCACAAAATTATGCAAATCAAGAGGTTCAAATCTTTGTGTTCACTTTCAGAACACTCATGAAATTGCCCAGGCCATCAGGCATATGCACATACAAAAAGCCACCCAGCATCTGAAAGATGTCACTTTACAGAAGCAGAGTGTACCATTCCGTCATTTCGGTGGGGGAGTTGTTGGGTGTGCCCAGGCCAAGCAGTGGGGCTGAACATGGAGTCAGTGGCCCAAAAAGCGTGCTGAATTTTTGCTGCACATACTTAAAAGTAAACAGAGATTAATGCTGAGCTTAATGGTTTAGATATAGATTCTCTGGTCATTGAGCATATCTAGGTGAACAAAGCACATAAAATGTGTTACCGGACTTACAGAGCACATAGTTAGATTAACTCATACATGAGCTCTCCCTGCCACATTGAGATGATCCTTACTGAAACAAATTTTTCTTCTTATTCAACAAGAAAAATAATGAGTGAAGTATCCAATTATTAAAGAAGAACCTGTTTATTTTTTAAATGAATAACAGTGGGTATTAAATCACTACGGTATTTTTGTTCTACTAGCTACATTTGAAAGAGTGGTACAAGAGTTTTATTATTTAATAGTAATTTAAATTTTATCAGTAATTACGTTTTTATTAACCATTCAAACTTTTGATAAAAGTGGTTAGATGTTGATTTAAAAATATGTGAGGAGGTGCCTAACTTTCCCAATTCTTCTCTGCTATCAATAGTTAGAAATATCCCTTGATTTAGGCCAAATGCAGTGGCTCATATTTGTCATCCCAACACTTTGGGAGGCTCAGGTGGGCAGATCACTTGCACTCAGGAGTTCGAGACCAGCCTGAGCAACATGGGAAACCATACGTATGCAAAAAATACAAACAATAAGCCAGGCGTGGCGACACATGCCTATGATCCCAGCTACTCAGGAGGCTGAGGTGGAAACATTGCTTAAGCCCAGAAGGTCGAGGCTGCAGTGAGCCAAGATCACATCATTGCACTCCAGCCTGGGTAACAGAGTGAGACCCTGTCATACACACACACACACACACACACACACACACACACACACACACAGACTCCCTTGATTTAGTACATCAGAGCTTTACATTAATGTACAATGTACCACAGTAAGATTTAAGAAGGGAGAAATGTATGAATTTCTTCTGTAAGGTGGAAGAGGGTAATTGTGAAAAGGAAGATAAGAACCAAAAACTGGCAGGTGCATTTTCAGGTGGATAGGTTTATAAAAATGTACTAAATTGTTTTAAATTTTGCAAAAGGTAGTTGAGTATTTGTGCCCATATTCCCTTGGAAAGTCTTTGTGTTCCACTGGGAGTTCACATAACACAGGTTAAAAACTGCTGGTTTAGCCCAAACTTCATTCTGCATCACTCAAATAAAATTAGGATTCTGTAAACAAAGACAATTTTACAGTATCTGCAGTAGGTAGTCTTCTCAGGGTGAGTCAGAGAAATAGCAGTGGCAGAGAATGGGAGCTCAAGCTTTCTAGAGAACAAAGGTAAGATTGCTGGGCCATGTAGACCACCTGCTGATACCTATAATTAAGATTTTATTGTGATACAGATCTGGATTGGTTTTGTGATTTTTACGGCCATGCTCAGCTGCTTAGGCATTAACACAGGGGAGGACTGGGGGTTCTGTAGGCAGATGCTGTGAAAAGAGAAAACGTCAATTAAGCCTAGCATATTTGTGATAGGATGATTGTAATGATGAGCTCAGGAATCTAAGCTTGTGTGGGAGAAGGGAAGGCAAAAGGGCATGATGGCAAAAAAGTGGAAAGGATCATAGATCAAAAAACCTGAGCCAGGCGCAGTGGCTCATGCCTGTAATGCCAGCGCTTTGGAAGGGTGAGGTAGGAAGATCATTTGAGCCTGGGAGTTTAAAACCAGCTTGGGAGTTATGGCAATACCTCCATCTCTACCAAAAAAAAAAAAAAAAAAAAAATAGTTGTCATGATGGCATGCACCTGTAGTCCCAGTTGCTTGTGAGGCTGAGGTGGGAGGATAGCTTGAGCCCAGGAGTTGAAGATTGCAGTGAGTCATGATGACATCACTGCACTCTACCCTGAGCAACAAAGTGAGACCTTCTCTCAAAAAAAGAAAAAAAAAAAATCTAACAAAACTAAGCAGGAAAGCTGGAAGGAAGAGATAATGGATGACTGATATGGTTTGGCTGTGTCCACACCTAAATTTCATCTTGAATTGTAGCTCCCATAATTCCCGCATGTTGTAGGAGTGACCCTGTTGTGGGAGATAATTGAATCATGGAGGTGGTTTCCCCCATACTGTTCTCCTGGTAGTGAATAACTCCTACAAGATCTGATGATTTTATAAGGGGTTTACCGTTTCGCTTGGCTCTCACTATTCTCCCTTGCCTGCTGCCATGTGAGACATGACTTTGCTCCTCCTTGCCTTCTATCGGGATTGCGAGGCCTCCCTAGCCATGTGGAACGGTGAGTCCATTAAACCTCTTTTTCTTTATAAATTACCCAGTCTCGGGTATGTCTTTATCAGCAGCATGAAGACAGACTAGTACAATGACAAATGGGATGTTTGAATTTATGATTTGTTTTAAAAAAGTCTGTTCCTGCCCTTTGCCTACTTTTTAATGGAATTATTTGTATTTGTTGTTGTTGAGTTGTTTGAGTTCCTTGCAAATTCTGGATATTAGTCCCCTGTCAGATGCATAGTTTGCAAATATTTTCTCCCATTCTGCAAGTTGTCTGTTCACTTTGTTGATTATTTCTTTTGCTGTGCAGAAGAAACTTAAACCTTTTAGTTTAAGTCCCATTTGCCTATTTTTGATTTTCTTGCCTGTGCTTTTTAGGTCTTAGTCATGAATTCTTTGACTAATGTCCAGAAGAGTTTTCTCTAGGTATTTTTCCAATATTTTTAAAGTTTCAGGTCTTACATTTAAGTTTTTAACATATCTTGAGCTGATTTTTTTATTTGGTGAGAGATGGGAGTCCAGTTTCATTCTTCTATATATTGGAATCCAATTTTACCAGCACCATTCAGTGAAAAGGATGTTCTTTTCCCAGTGTACATTCTTGTCACCATTATCTTCAGTGAAACAAGACACAGAATAATAAATATCACATGTTCTCACTCATATGTGGGAGCTAAATAATGTTTACACATGGACTTAAGAGTGTGGAATGATAGACAATGGAGACTCAGAAGAGAATCGCAGTGGGAGGAAGATGAATGATGAGAAATTCCCTAATGGGTACAATTTATGTGAATTGGGTGATGGATACCCGAAGGCCCTGACTGCACCACTATGCAATCTATGCATGTAACAATATTGCACTTGTACTCCATAAATTTAACAAAAAAATCCCTTTGGGTTTTGATGTGATGAATTTCTGGTGGTGAAAATCACAAGGGGGTGACCATGGCCATGGGTAGCTGTGTAGGAATGGAGATAATCACGAATTAGAAGGGTAGGGAACTGAGATGCAAGGCTGCTGGATGAGCTTCAAGGGTAATATCAGGAGCCATGTGGAGAAGATGGCTGTCAATCAGGCTCTTCAGTGAGTTTGAGTAGGAAGAAAAATGGTGATCAGCAATTTGTTATTCCGTGGTGGATGGGGCGTGGTGTAGTCCATACAGTGCAAGCCTAAGAGGAGAAGAGGCTTTTATAAGAAAGTGGAATGAGGAGGAATGTCTGAAAGTGGCTCTGCAGAACAACAAACAGAACACTTCTACTTCTCAACCCTGAGGGGTATGGTGCTTATCAGATTTCGAAGCTCTTTGTGCTGAGAGAATACCACTTTCCTTTCTACACATGAAGTACACTGTGATTATAGCTCTTATGTGTGGGTGAGTATAACCCTGAAGCTTTACATACACAACACTGAGAAATATAATCAAACTGGAAAAGACATTTTAAAATTTATATTTTCCAAATATATGGAAATGTATAGATTCTTGTTTTCAGAGACAACACGAAGAATTTCCAACATTTTTCAGTTTTCTGCCACTTCTTTGGTATCCTTATTTTCCTGAATTTAGGCCTTTTTACTCTATGGAAAGATACTGAGATACAATTTATTTGCTTCAAATTCTATCAACAGAGTAATTTTTGGTCCAGTAGCCTGTACCGCTATTTATTTTTCCACTGCTTTCTGTACTTACGTGAACACCTGGTAAGTGTCAGGCACTATGTTAGGCACAGATGCAGTAGTTAACAAGACCTATCCCCTCCCCCCAAGGAGCCTAATCTAATGGGGAAGATAATGTAGATTATCATTAGATACCTCATTCATTTATTTATTTATCCACTCCTGCATTGGCTTTTCCATTCATTCATCCATCCATCCATCCATCCATCCATCCATCCATCCATCCATCCATCTATTCTTCAGTAGACATTTATTAGACACTCAACTTGGGCATAGCACTACCTTAGCAACCTTGACCACTGTGCATTTGTGGAGATCAATAACTCATAATTATGGGTCTGATCAGTAAAAATAAATCTGGAATTCCTTAAGGTAAAAAGTACATTTTACTAGTACTTGCCATTGGATAAAGGGCATGTGGACGATCACAAAAAATACTCTAACTGTCAATATAATATGTCTACAAGCCTGGACTCTGAAGTCCGATCAACTTGAATTCAAATTCTGGTTCTATCACTTTTTAGCTGTTTGCCTTCAGGCAAGTTTAATCTCCATGCTCCTCAGTTTTCTCAACTGTAGTATGGAAATAATACTTATTTCATAGAAATGTTGAAATTGAGCAAGATAATATCTATATAGCTTAGAAAATAAGTGCCTATTAAGTGACATGATGCCATCAAAAAATTATTAAGGCAAATAGAAACAGACAACACTACATGGCCACACTCCATCACCTCTTCCTTTTTTGGGTCAAATTTGGTAATAACCACTTCGAAAAGAAAGGACATGAAAACACACACACACACATGCAAGCACACATACATGTGCGCACACACACAACTGTGACACAAGAATCTGGACAGTGGAGAGCCCTGACAGCCCAAGGGGTCCATGTAACTTCTGTGACACAAGACCTTTTCCACTTTAGCAGGGAATAAGCTGTTTACAGCACCGGCGGTAAAATCCAGTTGTCTAACAGAATTAGGTTTACATTGGCAAGATGCTTTACCTGGGGCTGAGAAAGCCACTGGTTCAGATCCAGCAGTGTCGGAATTTTACCACATTTCTATTGGTGGGGGCTTTGGCATAAACCATCAAGGCTCCCATCTGATAATGATAACAATGAGTGAGAGGTTGTTAATTCTAGCAGGTTAACTAATACATTAACTTCTCCTAGAGAAGAGGCTTTCAACTTGCTTGCACCTTGGAATTGCTATGGAGCTGTTAAAAAGGACTGATTCCAGGTCCCACACCCAGAGATTCTGATTTAATTGGTGTGGGATTCAGTCTGAGCACGGGGATTTTTAAAAACTGCTCTAGTGATTCTAATGAGCAGCTGGGGCTGAGAACCCCTGCCTTAGAGCCTAAGGTCCCATTTCGAGTCATAGGGAAGTTCCCATCTATATTGCGTAAAGCCAATGGTTCCTGTACACACATGCACTCATTCTCTCTCTCACACACACACTCATACACATACACTCTAGCCACCTTCTAATCTTTGAAACCTCACTGAGAAACAAGAGTGATAAAGTGAGTAGATACTAAGACCGTTTTAACTAGAACATAGTTGAAGGAAGAAATACTTCAGACAGTTTGTAGGCAACAGAGAAGGCATTCTTTCTTTGGATATAGGTCTCATTTGCCAATGGATTTCCAGCAACTGGGATGAGGGGAATGAAGGGAGGAAAGGGAAGAAGCAAGAGAAAAGAGAAACGGGGGAAGGGAAGAGAGAGAGAGAGAACAAGAACACAAAGATGTGCAGATTTGGAGCCTCAGGGGGGTTGGAGAAGGTCTAAGAAAGTCCCTGACAGGAATTCTGTGGAAAGCCCACAGGATATAAGCACAAGTTCTGCTGAGGAAGAGAAAAGATTCAGTCGATGCTGGACACATATTTTATTGAGGTCCCATCAGTTGAATTTGTGCTTTCTTCGGCAGCGACACCCCAATCTTGTCACGCATGACCATGACCCCAGTTTAGGAGATTCGGAAGACCCTTCTGCCCTGACTCAGCAATAGAAATTTTCTATTTCTATCCTTCTTTTTATTTCTTTTCCCATTGACCTTCCAATAGGCACTATGGCCCGATTCTCAGTGCAGCCTGCAGTCTACGCACTAAGTGTAATGAGTTCTAATCTGCGCGAGCGCTGTGCTCCGCCCTTTGAGTGGTGCCAATAGATCTGCCCTGATGTCATGCACATGGTCTTGGTTGGGCTTCTCATAATCTCAGCTCTCATGTATTAATTCTGGCAGGGAACAATATGTGCTGAGGAAGAAAAATGCAGCTAAGTGGCCCAGGAAGAGATTACACCCAAGCTTTGATCTTTTTATATATTGTTTGGTTCAAAGGGTAGTCATTGGTCTCAGCAACTCCTTCCCAGGTACTCTCATGTGATCCTAGGTAATCAAGCCTAAAACAGTACACTTTTCTCCCTGACTCATTTTTACCAGAACAATCATCATGAAAGTGTAATTATATGACAGAACACCGAGGACATAGAACTTTACTCCTTTGTTGAGGTAGTCTTTTCACATAGAATTTTCATTTGCCAGTAGCTTGATATCTGCTACTCCTAGAAAGATTTCTTTAAGGTCTAAAGATTACACGATGCCCCAAATTTGAGAATCTTTGAGCTCCCTATCGACCCGTGTTCTACCAATTGTGAAGTGGAACAAAGAACAAAGGACAAGTTTAAGAGGTTTCTACAAAAGAGCTGGATACCAGCAAGAGACATGACAAAAGGTATAAACAAACCGTAGAAACAGGAAAATGTATAGTAAAATTTTATGCATGTGTCATTTAGTTCCTCTTCTCTTAGGAAATTATGATACATTGGGAACAATTAATACAATGATGATATATAATAAAAAAATTATCATGACCTAAATGTTTATCAGCTTGGTTTGTTGAATAAATTATGGTATATAAATATAATGGAATATTATGGACATTAATAAATAAGAAGGAATACTACATTTATTGTATATGTTAAGTTAAAATGCCAAATGCAGAACAGTGTCATCCAATTTTGAAAAAAAACCTGGAAGAGACACACTACAATGTGGTAGGGTGACAGAATTTCTCTTCTTTGTGTCATTGTTTTTTTTTTTCACAGTAAGCATTCATAGCATCTATAATCAGTAAAAATACAGAAACTTTTCCACCCACACCCCATAAAACAAAAAAATGAAAGTATTTGTTGAACAAGTAAGAATTTACAAAAAAGTGATACTACTGCCCTCCTCCCCCCACCACACACACATCTTTTTCCCCTGGTACTGGAATTGAA
This sequence comes from Rhinopithecus bieti, assembly GCF_001698545.2. Classification (NCBI taxonomy): domain Eukaryota; kingdom Metazoa; phylum Chordata; class Mammalia; order Primates; family Cercopithecidae; genus Rhinopithecus; species Rhinopithecus bieti. Next base: position 223,212 of record NW_016820096.1, on the reverse strand, counting down.
AGTCAGCATCACTGTGTCAATGACAAATAGGCAAAGGTTTGGTAGAGCTATGATGTTCTGAGATTTTTGTTAAAGAAATTCACAAGCCTGATGATTTGAGGAAAGCCTAAAAAGCTTTCTCCTTTTATGGTGTTGTGTGTATATGTTTGCATACCCTTAGACACAGCGTCTCATGCATCTTTTCCAATGACTCGCGGAGACTCTGGGTCAGTGTCAAGGGGGCAGAGACTTTTCATATTCCCTCTCTCCCTTCCTGATCCCCAGAGGAAGGCCTTCTTTTAGAATCCTTGGCTGCACCCAGCACCAGCCCTGGGAAAACTTCAAGTAGAGGAGGCTCTACCTATATTCCCTCTGCAGGACCATCTTCCTCCTCTCAGCTTCCCCTCTCACCACTCTCTGTCACCTGAGATACCCAAGCTACTCCCCAGAGCCAGTTTCTGTCAGCTGTGGTCCCTCACCACACATACCTCTCACAGCCTTTCAGGCTCCGGAATAACATTGCTTTCTATTCCCGGCTCCCTGCTGAACCATGACAACTCCTATCGTTGCAGGGCAAGGTTCCTGGTTAAGAGGAATTAAAATCTCAAAACAGTGCAAATAATCAATACCCTGACAAGTAGTCACATCTCAGAAAGAGTTAACCTGGAGAAATGAATCTGTAATACTGTAATTTTAGCCAGGATTACAGACTAATAAGGACAATATTTTGGTGAGTGTATGTGTTGGAGTGGGGATGGAAGCAGCAAGCTAGTTAGCAATAAAACAAGGACCAGAACTTTTGTTTCCCTGTTGCTCAATCCAGGGCTCTTCTGGCAATAGTTTTTTGCCTTTTTTTGCTTCTTCATTGGAATTTAACAATCTTAGTAGTATTTTATAATTTGAAGAAAATTTCATCCTTCAATACTTTAAAGAGAAAAAGTACTATATTGCTACAGAATGTGTGTAAAAAGCTGATTTGAACAGTGCTTGTAGTCACTTTGGCATATCAAAGGATTATTAAATCACAGTATCTCCAGTTTAAAGCAAAAAATCAAAATAGTATTAACCCCTGCCATACTGCTTGAGAGACAGTGAGCTCTGGAATCAGATTGCCTGGGTTGAGTGGGCAGGCAGTCTAATTTACATGCAACGGCTAGCTTAGCCACACGCCAGCTGTGTGACCTTGGGCAAATTAACCTTGCTTCTCCATGCCTGCGTTTCCTCTTTCATAAAACATGAGCAATAAAGGTATCCACCTTATAGGATTGCTTCTAGCATTAAATGAGTTGATGCATATAAAACATTTAGAACAGAGACTGGCACAAAGTAAATACCCGATAGGTGTCCCTCATGTAATTAGCAGTTGAAGAAATGAAACTATAGGTCACAGCTACATATTTATTTTGTTGGATGCTCACGTCAGTAAAAAATATGTTAAATGTATCGGTGAGAATAGTCAGGAAAACTTAAAAAGAACAATGATAAAATGAAGACTTGCATTTCCAGGCATTACTATCTTTTATACCACCCATCAGTACAATCAGTGAAATAAAATGAGACTGTAGCCAACAGTCAACAGAACAATGGAACAGAATAGAAATCTCTAAAAGCAACCCCAAACACACACATGAATTTAGTACTAACAAGATTGACATTTGAAATTTGGGGAAAAAAATTGAGCCACCCAATAAATAGTGGTAAGACAAATGGTGAAACATTTGGAAAAGTCATCAGATCTGTTTTTTTATAATTTATACCAAACTAAGTTACAGGTGGAAAAGGCTAAATGTAAAACATAATAAAATTATGAAAGGATGAAAAGTAAGGATAGAGCATAAAGATAACTATAATCAGCTATCAGGGAAAGGAAGGACTTAACTTGAAATCAAAGGAGAAGCCATAAAGAAACAGCTAAGTAGACTTTAATATGTAAAATTATTAAAATTCTGTATATTAAAAAGTAAAAGAACTGGGGAAAAATTGCATATGGGGTCAAGAGCATTACTTGATAAAGCTCATTTATAAATCAGTTAGAAAATATGATGCCCACTGAGACAGGGAAATGGGTAAAGAACATGGAAGGTAAATTCCCAAAAGACATTTAATGACCAAAATCAAATAAGAAATTTCAGTTAGATTAATATTTAAAGGAATGCAGTTTAAAAATGAGATACTATATCTCTCTTAACTAATTTACAACTTTTAGTGAATTATAATCCTCAGTATTAGTGAGAGTTTGGGGAATGGATATTTTCAGGTACTGTTAATAGTGTGTTTTGCTACAACATTTCTTCAGAGTATTTTAGTGGTGTGTCAAAAGTCTTAAAAATGCTTATAGCCTTTGAATAATAATTCCACTTCTTAAAATTAGTTGGAAGAAAATAATCGGGAATCTGGCCAAAGGCTTATCTGTAAAGATACTCACTGAACATTTCTCATAGTAGGAAAAAATACAACAAAACAAAGGATTGGGTAAATAGATTGAATTTTCCATATGAAGGAATAATATACAGTCACTAAAACAATGTTTTGGTTGGGAATGGTGGCTCATGCCTGTAATCCCTGCATTTTTGGAGGCCAAAGCAGGAGGAGAGCTTTAGGCCAGGAGTTCAAGACCAACCTAGGCAACATAGTGAGACCCCCATCTCTACCAAAAAAAAAAAAAGCCAGACTACATGGTGGTGCACACCTGTAGTCTCAGATACTTGGGAGGCTGAGGCAGAAGGATTTCTTAAGCCTAGGAGTTTGATGCTGCAGTGAGCTGTGGTCATGACAATGCACTCCAGCCTGAGTGGCAGTGCTAGACCTTGCTTCTAAAAAAAAAGTTTATTTAATGACGTGGAAAACTTATCAGAGTATACGATGTTAAAAAACAAACTGGCGTATAAAACAGTTCAATACCAGTATTTTAAAATATGAATTCTTAAAGGGATGAAAGAATAAGTCTTAGCAGTTGCTTATTTCTAAGTGGTGAAATTGAGGATTATTTTGATTTTCTTCATTTTTTTCTTTATTATTATTATTTTTTTACAGACAGCATGTATTATCATTTCAGTTAAAATTTTAATTGAGATAATTATAGATTTACATGTAATTGTAAACAATAATAGAGATCTGTGTACCCATTATCTGGGTTCCCCCAATGGTTATATCTTGCAAAACTATACTATGATATCACAACCACGATATTGGCATTGATACAATCTGTAGGTCTTATTCAGATTTCCCAAGTTTTACTTGTACTCATTTGTGTATGAGTGTGTGTTTAGTTCTGTACAATTTTATCACATCTGTAGGTTTGGGTATTCACCAGCATAGGCAAGATACAGAGCAGTTAGTTCCTTTACCATAAGAAAGACCTCTCCTGTTGCCTTTATACCCTCACCTACCTCCCACTTCTTTAAATTTTTAATTTTTATGGATACACATTAATAGAAGTTACACGTATTTATGGGGTACATGAGATATTTTGCAACAGGCATACAATGCATAATAATCACATCAGGGTAAATGGAATATCCATCACCAAACATTTATCATTTCTTTGTGTTACAATCATTCCAATTATATCCTTTTAGTTATTTAAAAATGTACAATAAATTATTGTTGACTGTAATCACTCTGTCATGTTATCAAATAGCTCTTATTCATTCCACCTAACTATATTTTTACACTCATTAACCATCCTGACTTCAATGATCCTTCCCCGCCTCTGGTAACCATCATCCTACTCTCTATCTCCATGGGTTCAGGTGTTTTAATTTTTAACTCCCACAAATGGGAGATAACATGTGAAGTTTGTCTTTCTGTGCCTGGCTCATATCACTTAACATAATTACTTCCAGTTCCATCCATGTTGTTGCAAATGACGGGATCTCATTATTTTTTATGGCAGAATAGTAGTCCATTATGTATATATACCACATTTTCTTTATCTGTATGCCTGTTGTTGAACACTTAGGTTGCTTCCAAATCTTGGCTATTGTGAATAGTGCTGCAATAGACATGGGAGTTTATTTCTTCAGACTTTTCTTCAGTATACTGATTTCCTTCCTTGTGGATGTATACCTAGCAGTGGGATTGCTGAATCACATGGTAGTTCTATTTTTAGTTATTGAGGAAACACCATACTGTTCTCCACAGTGGTTATGCTAAATTACGTTACCACCAACAGCATATGAAGGTTCCTTTTTCCCCACGTCCTCTCCAGCATTCATATTGCCTGCATTTTGGATAAAAGCCATTTTTAACTGGGGTGAGATGATATCTCATTGTAGTTTTGATTTGCATTTCTCTGATGATCAATAATGTTGAGCATCTTTTCATATACCTGTTTGCCATTTGTATGCCTTCTTTTGAGAAATATCTTTTCAGAGCTTCTGCCTATTTTTGTCATGTTTAGATTATTACCACATTTTTTCCTACTGAGGCGTTTGAACTCCTTATATATTCTGGGTATCAATCCCTTGTGAAATGAAGGGATAAATATTTGTTTGCAGCTGTTTAATCCCATTCTGTGGGTTGTCTCTTTGTTGATTGTTTTCTTTGCTGTGTAGAAGCTTTTAACCTGATGTGACCCTATTTTTCCATTTTTGCTTTGGTTGCCTGGGCTGATGGGATATTACCCAAGAAATCTTTGCCAAGACCAATGTCCTGGAGAGTCTCCCTGAAGTTTTCTTTTAGTAGTTTCATAGCTTGAGGTTTTAGATTTGTCTTTAATTCATTTTGATTTGATTTTTGTATATGACAAGAGATAGGAGTCTAGTTTCCTTCTTTTGCATATGGATATCCAGCTTGCCAGTACCATTTATTAAAGAGACTGTCCTTTCCCAGCATATGCTCTTGGCACCTTTGTTGAATAAGTTGACTGTAGATACATGAACTTATTTTTGGGTTCTCTATTATTTCACTTTGGTCTTTGTGTCTGTTTTTATGTCAGTACCATGCTGTTGTGGTTACTATAGCTTTGTAGTATAACTTGAAACCAGGTAAAGTGATTCTTCAAATTTTGCACTTTATGCTTAGGATGGCTTTGGCTATTCTGGGTCTTTTGTGGTTCAATATAAGTTTTAGGATTGCTTTTCTCTTTCTGTAGAGAGCATCATTGGTATTTTGGTAGGGATTGCATTGAATCTGTAGATTGCTTTGGGTAGTATGGACGTTTTAACAATATTGATTCTTTCAATCCATGAACATGGAACATCTTTTCATTTTTTGTGTGTGTCCTCTTCAATTTCTTTTATCAATGTTTTATAGTTTTCATTGTAGAGATCTTTCACTTCTTTGGTTAATTACTAGGTATTTTATTTTATTTGTAGTTATCATAAATGTGATTACTTTCTTGATTTCTTTTTCAGATTGTTCGATGTTGGCATATAGAAATGCTACTGATTTTTGTATGTTTATTTTGTATCTGGCAACTTTACTGAATTTGGTAATCAGTTTGAATAGTTTTTTGGTGGAGTCTTTAGGTTTTCCAAATGTAAGATTATATAATCTGCAAACAGGAATAATTTGACTTCCTTTCTGATTTGGATGCACTTTATTTCTTTCCCTTACCTGATTGCTCTAGCTAGGACTCTGGTATTATGTTGAATAACATTGGTGAAAGTGGGCATCCTTACCGTGTTCCAGGTCTTAGAGAAAAGCTTTCAGTTTTCCCCATTCAATGTTATACTGTGAGTCTGTTGTATATAACTTACATTGTGTTGAGATATATTCCTTCTATATCCAGTTTTTTTGGAGTTTTTTTATTATGAAGGAATGTTGATTTTTATCAAGTTCTTTTTAGCATCAATTGAAATGATCATATGTTTTTGTCTTTCATTCTGTTGAGAAGATGTATAGTGTTGATTGATTAGAATATGTTGAACCATTCTTGCATCCCTGGGATAAATCCCATATGGTCATGATCTTTTTAATGTGTTGTGGAACTCAGTTTGATAGTATTTTGTTGAGGATTTTTGCATCAATGCTCATCAGGGATATTGGCTTGTAGTTTTTTTTTTTTTTTTTTTTTGTTTTTTTTTTTTTGATGTGTCTTTGCCTGGTTTTGGTATCAGCATAGTACTGCCCTTGTAGAATGAGTTTAGAAGTATTCTCACATTCTCTATTTTTTGGATTAGTTTGATTGGGATTGGTATTAGTTCCTCTCTAAATCTTTGGTAAAATTCAGCAGTGAAGCCACTGGGTCCTGGAATTTTCTTTGCTGGGAGACTTTTTATTACTTGATCTCATTACTTGTTATTCATCTATTCAGGTTTTGGATTTCTTTGTAGTTAAATCTTGGTAGGTATAATTTATCCTTTTTTTAGGTTTTCCTATTTATTGGCATGTAGTTACTCATGGTAGTCTCTAATGATCCTTTGAATTTCTGCAGTATCCATTGTAATGTATCCTTTTTCATTTCTCATTTTATTTATTTGTGTTTTCTCTTTTTTTCTTAGTCTGTTTAAAGGTTCACCAATTTTGTTTTCTTTTCAAAACCCAATTTTCACTTCATTTATCTTTTATATATTTTCATTTCAATTTCACTTATTTTTGCTCTGATCTTTATTATTTCTTCTGCTAATTTTGAGTTTGTTTTGCTCTTGCTTTTCTACATCTTTAAACAGAATCATTATGTTGTTTATTTGAAGTTTTTCTACTTCAATGTAGGTGCTTATCACTAAAAACTTACCACTTAGTAGTGCTTTTACTGTATACCTTAGGTTTTGGAATATTGTGTTTACATTATCATTTGTTTCAAGAAATATTTCAATTTCCTTCTTAATTTCTTCATGGACCTACTGATCATTCAGAGTATATTGTTTAATTTCCATATGTTTGTATAGTTTCCAATTCAAATTTCTCTTGTTATTGATTTCTAGTTTTATTCCATTGTGGTCAGAGAAGGTACTTGATATTATTTCAATTTTTTGACTGTTTTAACACTTGTTTTGTGATTTCATATTTGACCTATTCTAGAGAATAATCCATGTATTGAGGAGAAGAATGTGCTATTGGATGAAATATTCTGTATATATCTTTAGGTTCATTTGATCTATAGCACAGACTAAGTCCAATGTTTCTTTGTTGACTTTCTGTCTGAATGATCTGTCCAATGTTCAAAGTGGAGTGTCGAAGTCCCCATCTATTATTGTATTGGGACGTATCTCTTTCTTTAACTCTGATAATATTTGCTTTATATCTGGGTGCTCCAGTGTTGTGTGCATATATATTTACAATTGTTATATCCTATTGCTGAACTGACCCCTTTGTAATTACACAGTGACCTTCTTTGTCTCTTTTATAGTTTTGTCTTGAAATCTCTTTTGTCTCAAAAGAGTAGCTACTCCTACTCTTTTTTCATTTCCCTTTGCATGGAATAACTTCTTTCATCCTTTCATTTGTTTATGTGTGTCTTTACAGGTGAAGTGTGTTTTTGCAGGCAACAGATCATTGGATCTTATTTTTTAAAAATCCATTCGGCCACTCTGTCTTTTTATTAGAGTATTTAGTCCATTTACATTCAATATTATTGTTGATAAGTAGGGACTTACTCCTCCCATTTTGTTATTTGTTTTCTGGTCACTTTATAGTCTTCTCTTTCTTCCATTTTGTCTTCCTTTAGTGAAAATGATTTTCTCTGGTGGTATGTTTTAATTTCTTGCTTTTCATTTTGATGTATCTGTTGTAGGTTTTTTGACTTGAGGCTACCATGAGCCTTGCAAATCACATCTTATAACCCAATATTTTAAACTGATGACAGCTTAACTCTCATTGCAAAGATAAACAAACAAGTGAGGAGAAAACTAATAAAACTCTACATTTTAATTTCATTCCTTCACTTGTTAACATTTTGCTGTTTCTATTTATATCTTATTATAGTGTCTATGTTTTGAAAAGTTGTTGTAGTTATTTTTGATAGGTTCATCTTTTAGTCTTTATACTCAATATAGGAGTAGTTTCCACACGACAATTAGTGACATAATATTCTGTGTTTTTGTCTTTTTACTAACCATTGCAAGTTACTATTGTATCTTCAGGTGATTTCTGTTTTTGTTGCTGTTGAGACAGCGTCTACTTATGTTGCCCAGGCTGCAGTGCAGTGGTGCAGTCTAGGCTCACTGCAACCTCTGCCTCCTGGGTTTGAGTGATTCTCCTGCCTCAGCCTCCTGAGTAGCTGGGATTACAGATGCCTGCCACCTTACCCAGCTAATTTTTGTATTTTTAGTAGAGGCAGGATTTCACTATGTTGGCCAGTCTGGTTGCGAACTCCCACCATCAGGTGATCCTCCCACCTTGGCCTCCCAAAGTGCTGGGATTACAGGTGTAAGCCACCATGCCCGGCCCAGATGATTTCTTACTGCTCATTAACATCCTTTTCTTTTCTTTTTTTTTTTTTTTAATTATTATACTTTAAGTTCTAGGGTACATGTGCACAACATGCAGGTTTGTTACACATGTATACATGTGCCATGTTGGTGTGCTGCATCCATTAACTCATCATTTACATTAGGTATATCTCCTAACGCTATCCCTCCCCCCTCCCCCCTCCCCACTATAGGACCCAGTGTGTGATGATCCCCTTCCTGTGTCCAAGTGATCTCATTGTTCAATTCCCACCTATGAGTGAGAACACGTGGTGTTTGGTGTTGTGTCCTTGCGATAGTTTGCTGAGAATGATGGTTTCCAGTTGCATCCACATCCCTACAAAGGACATGAACTCATTCTTTTTTATGGCTGCATAGTATTCCATGGTGTATATGTGCCACCTTTTCTTAATCCAGTTTGTCACTGATGGACATTTGGGTTGATTGCAAGTCTTTGCTATTGTGAATAGTGCCGCAGTAAACATACGTGTGCATGTGTCTTTATAGCAGCATGACTTATAATCCTTTGGGTATATCCCCAGTAATGGGATGGCTGGGTTAAATGGTATTTCTAGTTCTAGATCCTTGAGGAATCGCCACACTGTTTTCCACAATGGTTGAACTAGTTTACAGTCCCACCAACA